>NC_056746.1:816590785-816918285 GCF_019279795.1 Protopterus annectens
TCCGTGACGATCAGCTGACAGTATGCGTGACATCGCTGATGCTATCCGTAATTTCACGATGTCATTGACAGACAATGTGGGGACATATTACAGCTGTTCCACAACCAAATGTCCATGAGCCAGGGCAATGGTGGGCGTTTGCGGCGTCGATGTGGCCGTATGCCAGCAACAGCAGCAGCTGGCAGTCGGTGCGGATGACAACAGGCCCGCGCACTCCCCCATAGTGCCAGCAGCAGCCCCAGCAATGCTGGGTATGTGCTGTCATCAGAACACCCCAAGAGACCACGTGCACGTGGCTCTGGACAGTCCCAACAGGGACCTGTGTCCAGTCAACACACTCCCGCTTCTGATGACAGTACCCAGTCTGGCTTAGTACTGGATATGGTCCGTAGCACCCCTGCCAGGCACAGGTACCGTATCCGTGCCCACAGACACTGATCTGTATGACCTGCTAGATACAGTCTGTGGCTGTCCTCAAACCCCTGCATATGGCAGCCATGAGGTGGAACTGTGTGCGTGCATACACACATGTGAAATGTTAACACCTAGGGAGACCACATACACACACACACTGCACCAACAGTTCCCCACCCTATACTGCTGCCCCTCACCAACACACATACACACACACATGTTAATTGGTGGTATCAGTGGCAGACTCAGCATGCCTAATTCACACCCTATGCATATGATGACAGTGTGCCACCTCCTGCAATCTCTAACATCATTGCGGGAACAGGTAAACATGTTGCTGATGCACAGGGTGACTACATAGAAGTGTATTAGTAGTGTTCATGTTGGTAACAGTACAGTGTGCTGATATGACTGTGTGTATATCCCTGCATGCCAGATGCAGTAACCGTATGAATGTCCTGAATTGTCATCTGCACCCATAGTACGTACCAAAGTGTAACAGCTGCACATAATTGCATGCCGGTGGTAAGGATGTCAACAGATAGCCGCATACATGGGTAGCACAGGGGGGAAGCTAACACAAGTAGTGATATGCAATGGTGGACATGTACAGTAATGGTGTCAAGTTGCCCACAACGACTATACAATGTGGATGTTTGCGCATGTTGATATGTGTGCAGTACCAATGTAATCCAAATCACAATTAACTATGACATAATATCAGTTCTACCATGGGCATCTGCGCTGTGTATTCCTGGGTACATGTTGATAGTGCCTACATATTTGCATTGTTACTTACTGTTAGTGTTACCCCTTCTTTGTTGTACAATGAACTACTTCCAGCCCTGCTTACTGTAGCTTTGTTTGCATGCATGTTCGCTTGGGGTTCCCTGGAACACTGCTTACACCTGCAATGCAGAGTTACAGTGCTTCTGTGGACTCCTAGTGACATCTGCATAGCGTACGATACGTATGTCAAGTTTACACATGACAGAACGTCACTGTCCATCCTGTTCACATGTACATTGCCTGTGACACATTGCACATGTCTTACCTGGCATTTACCCACGTGTGCAGTCATATATGCCAGTGCTATGGAACAGTAGCAGTACACCCACACATACACACCTTCAGTATGTTGTTCCCCATTGGCCCTATGTGTTGGTACTCACCATGGCATTCACACTACTAGGGTAGCATGTGCAAAGGTAACCTGTGAATCACCTCTATGGTCCAGTTGTGGTTTATGTGAGTCATGTGGCAATGTCACAGCTGCCACATGTATGCAGTCAGCCATCACCCTTGGCCAGGAACGTACAACACATGTGTGGGATGCCACCACATAGCCAATCTGGGGACTGAGCTCTCTAAACCCAGTAATGCCATACCCTGTCAGGTGGCATGTCATATTACAGTGACTACAATACAAGTCAGACATAGACATGCACTGACAGCATGCTGAACACACTGGGGCATACGTGGGGACTCAGAATAGCATCCTGTCTGAGCATCACACACCTCCGCTGCTGGCACATAGGCATATGTTCCGTTGGAACAGAGCACATGCCACACATGGCACACACATCCCGTGTGCCACACACTCACAGCCTGTAGGGCTACACAACACACCTGCTACAGATGTGTCAGGTACCTGTCTTGGGTGCTGCACTGGGGTCCCGCTCAACAGGCTGTATCTGGTGAAGGTCACAGTGATATGCTTCAGGGGCACTATGGTCCACCACAAAACACATGCATACAGGTCACTCAGAGGCATGGACACATATGACTCACTCATTGACCATGTCACTATGGCTGACCTGAGATACCTCCCTGGATTACATGATAGGGAACATAGAATGGATCTCTCAGCATGTGGCACAGGCCAGTATGAGCCTGATCTTGGTTGCCAACATACCCTCACCAGGTATGCTACCACTATATGTAGGAAGGTTGTTGTATGTCTACATTCTGCTCAGTCTCCAATGTCATTCATAGGGTATCCGCTGGCTGTCAATGTGTGCTTACATGCTAGGGAAGCCACAATGATGTGCAAGGGTCATCTTGCAAGTGACACCCATGGCCCGATGTATATTGGTGAAGCTCCTTGATATACACATACTGCCTTATGCTGCAGGACACGGATTACATAGCCACCTCCATGGGTATCACACAGGTTAGGACACTAACAGTGCTGCTACACAACACCAGCAGTGTACACCGCAAGATGCATGCACTGGACACTGTCCTCAGCACGGTGAACTGCAATGTCTGTGCAGTACCAGAGTCCTGATTCATGGCTCACAGGTGTAACCCATCACTGACAGGTTATGCCTCATACCATGCCCGTCGTCCCCTACACATGTAACACACATGGACAGAGGGGTGGTATCCCAAGGCACCACAGATACACACACCTCCAGGTTGTTGGCACAGCACAAAGCATCAGGGCCTAATCATGTGCAGCTAACAGTGTGTCGGACTGCCATCTGGTTCATAGCCAGGCACACACAACCCTCCCATACACAGGAAAACCACCTATCCTCCATAACAACACTGGCAATATGACAGTCTCAAGAACTGTCTTTATATGGCTGGACTGCATCCAGCCAAACATTGTGTGTGAGCATTACTGTAGCTACAACACACTAGTTGAAGGGTTCACAGCATGTGGTCACTGAATTGCAGTGGAATGACATGTTACCACTCCCACAACAGGTGGGAACATGCAGCACCTGTGCATCGACTACATGTAAACTATATGATCCAGACCAGATGTGTATCCCCTGCTGTAGGTATTTTACCATATACACCCACACTGTATAGACACATACCGCGTGCGGCCCCTGCACAGTAAGACACAGTCATATTGGTATACATTGCAAATACCATTTATCCACTCAAGGCATGTATCAGACATGGTAACTACTGCAGGTCACAGGTATTTATGTGTATGTGTCACACACATACATCATGTGTGCAATGCCATTGCTGGTTTAGGCAATGGCATGCATTGTTATGCACAAAGACCCACACAAGGTCATAATGTGTGACACAACCACACGTGGCAGTTGTGGGTTACCAAAACATACCTATCTGTACTCTGACAATGGTAATAGACCCAGTAGCAGAGCGCACTATTGGCATTACTGGCCAACTAGCCCTGTTCGGCTGTGCTGATAGTGTGGTGACATCCCCTGTGTTTACTGGGGGAATATGCAGCATCTGGTGTATTGTAGTATTTGCCAAAAGGATCTGTTCTCTCACACTTGCATTTACACACACCCTACTACCCCCACACACACACTTGCCATTTGCAGGATTCATACCCCTACCTAAGTCCCGACACGTGAGAGAGACGCATTAGCAAAGCGCACTATTTGGATTACTAGATGGTTCCTCTTCTCTGGCTGTACTTATAGGGTGCTGACATCATCAGTATTTTGAAAGGGTAATGTGCTTCAGGTAGTGTGATCTCCTGATTGCCAAAACTAACATGTTTTTCATACAGAAATGCACACACACACACTTGCAGGTTTCAAACCCCTACCTAAATATGTTATAGCACTTGAGAGTGATGCTGTAGCAGGTTGCGTTATTCTGATTACTGGCAGATGTCTCTTCTCCAGCTGTATGTATAGGGTGCTGTCATCATCACTGTTTGGAAAGGGTAATGTGCATCATGTAGTGTGATCTCCTGATTTCAAAAAAGCACGTGTTTTTCATACAGAATTGCACACACACAGAGTCCCCACATCCAAACACACACACATGCCATTTACAAGTTTCAAACTCCTACCTAACTATATTATGACACTCGGGAGAGACACATTAGCAGAGTGCGCTATTCGAATTACTGGGAGGTTTCCCTTCTCCTGCTGTACTTATAGGGTGCTGACATCATCCGTGCTGAGATAGGGGAATGTGCATCCTGTAGAGTGTTTTCACAGATGCCAAAAGGGACATCTCCCTCACACAGCCTTGCACACACACTAACCCCCTCCACACACACTGAGCATTTGCAGGATTTAAACCCCTACCTAACTATGTTATGACACTCGAGACAGACGCATTAGCAGATCACGCTATTTGCATTACTGGGAGGTTTCTTTCATACAGTCTTGAACACACACTGAGCATTTACAGGATTCAAACCTCTACCTAACTATGTTATGACACTCGAGACGGACACATTAGCAGAGTGTGCTATTCGCATTAGTGGGAGGTTTCCCTTCTCCTGCTGTACTTATAGGGTGCTGACATCATCAGTGTTTAGAAAGGGGAATGGGCATCCTGTAGTGTGTTCTCCTAGTTGCCAAAAGGGATATTTCTTTCATACAGTCTTGAACACACACTAACCCCTCCACACACACACTGAGCATTTACAGGATTCAAACCCCTACCTAACTATGTTATGACACTCGAGAAGGGCACATTAGCAGAGCACGCTATTCGCCTTACTGGGAGGTTTCCCTTCTCCTGCTGTACTTATAGGGTGCTGACATCATCAGTGTTTAGAAAGGGGAATGTGCATCCTGTAGTGTGTTTTCCCAGTTGCCAAAAGGGACATTTCCCTCTCACAGCCTTTCACACACAGAAACCCCACTAACCCACCCGCACACACTGAGCATTTGCAGGATTCAAACCCCTACCTAACTATATTATGACACTTGAGGGAGATGCATTAGCAGAGCACACTATCCGAATTACTGGGCATCTGTTCTGCACCTGCAGTATTTATTGGGTGCTGACATCTTTATTTCTACAGAGGTATGTACATGTAGTACTACCTGTCAGGTGGGGGATAGCATATATATGCATTTGCAGCCACCTACGTTAGGGTCAGATATGCGCATCGCACTGGCAGGTTATGTTCTATACCTTGCTTTGTGACCACAGGACCTGTAACACACAACAAAACCAGTCCAGAACACCACACCCACATCCAGGATACACACTTAGCTTCCCTGGGAACAGTGCCAGGATATGCAGGTGTTCACATACACCATTCCAGTTGTTAACATCAGGTACAGGCATATTGTGTGTGAGAACTACTCAGGCCTCTACCACTTTACCCTACAGCCACTACAATTTGTGGGTCCATGTGCTATGGCAGAACCACACACCACAGCCGCATGGGGGAATACATATTGCACCTGTCCATCTGCAACGTGGGTACTCACTGTTCCACACCAGAGGTAGACCACCATTGTTGATATCTGACCATACCCACCTTTCCCTGGGCATCCATATCCCATCTCCACCCCCAGGCAAGGTTGTCACTGCACACAAACTGTATTTAGCACAAACAGACTCTACACTTGTGAAGACTGGGGTGGATGACTTCAGAGGACCCATGCTGGGGGACTATACTGGCCACTCAGCATAATCCTTGACAATTGCATTCTATGAGCATGTGTATGGTTTGCATTGATCATGCTCTGCCACATATACCCATGACTGCTCCACAACAAGACACCTGTCAGGTGTACACCAGACATATATGAGCTGTACAACAGACAGAGTGAGCTAATACATTGCAGAGCTGTAGCCCACAGAGGGAGGACATCTGTGAACAGTTCCGGCACGGCACTTCATTCACACATAATCATTGCAACACAGTGTTGACAGTGGAATTGTCCAGAGAATGCAGATAGGGCTCCCCTCAGTCTGTTATTGATGGAGACTTACTGTCAGAGATTCTCAGCAACCCTCTTCCAGCACACACCGACAACATGGCTGTGACTTAGCACATTCAATCCCTGGGACCTCCACGGTGCCCCTGCTTGACAGAGGCACAGCTCACTAGCCTCACATGTTGCCTTCTGTGACCTACTTTACAGTGGCACAGTAGCCTACTGTACTGGGGATGCAGATGCCATGCACACTCTGGCTGAGCTGTCATTCCCTAGGGCAACAAGCCTAGTATTGACCTCTACACCCATATTTTAATTGTCGGATGCACAATATTTGTTGTGCTGTTCTACTGTTTGCAGGTCTTTATTGCCATAGCATTCCCTGTTCCTATGATCAACTTGTGTATGTGTGGAAGATGTTTGCATATGATGGCGATCCACTATATCACTTATGTCTCTGTAGTCATTTACTGTGTGCACTGGGCAGATTGCTGTGTTGTGGCTGGTTCCTTGACTGACACGTACAAATACCAGATATGTGTGGCCAACTGCTAAACGGAGATATGGCCTAAGTGTGTGAGCATGCCCAGTTCAGCCTTTCCATGGCATGTTGTCTGACATATGCCTCATTTATCAAAGTGTGCGAGCATGCCCAGTGTGAGCTTTCCATATGTTGCACTCTGAAGTCCACCACATATTTGGGTGTGTGTGAACTTCAACAATATCTCACGTTTATGGTTGTGTGTTGGGTGTCATGTTGTGTACTAACTGGCCAACTGCTTTGTGTCTGCCACAACAGGGATTATACTGTGCCTGCAGGGATTCCATGGGATACTTTGCAGACAGTTCTCAACATACTTTCATAATGACTTAACACTGTAGTACCGTATAGTGTACTGGTTCAGTACTTTCACTGTGGTGGACAGTATTCTGGGCTTTAGTCCTATGACTGCTTGACATCTTCATAGTGAGCACAACAGACTGTGTAGGGGCCAGTTGTGCACATATGACCATGTTGCATTATGTTCAGATATGGACTACCTACACCAGGCTCGTCCAACATTACTAGTGTATTCCACAACATGGGTGGACATTGGCAAACACTAGCGATGTTCCCTAGGCCATTTCTGATGCTAGTCAGAGGGTGTGTTTGTCCTTCGACACACATTGTAACTGGAGTTTGCCATGACATATGTCATGGTTAGTATAATGTGCCTCCGTCTACCTCTGACATAACAGTGATACCCAGGGTTAGCCTACCATCTCCCATCCACTCATCAGGATTCCTCTTGAGGGGTGTCGATAAGTGACTCTCTGGCTGACCTGTACCAGGAGTTTACTGAAGAGTGGGGGTGCCTTCTGTGTTATGGATCATTCTGTACAGCTTGTCCTATGTATGTCAGTGCTGGGGTTCAGGTCTCTCATGTGCATAGCTCACTGCCATTCAGATTGTACAAGGTGCAGCATGTTCATTGATTCCAGGTTGGACATGGCTTCATACATCAGGCACAGCTTGCCTGTAGCTGGGCAGTATGGCAGTGTGTGGGGCTGCAGTTTGTTTACTCAGGCAACACATGGCATCTGTTCATGCTCTTTGCTACTCCTGGTGGGGTACTGTTGTAGACTTTACAGTTGATGGAGGTGTCTGCTGAGGTATATCCCACAGGGGCTATTGTAATCAATTGTGACACTGATGGAGGATGACTGCAGAGCCACAGTGACATCCCCTTATCTACATCTGCCAACCTTCATGTTTGGGTGGGTATATAGTATATGTTTCTGCGAACACTCCAGCCACATGATTGTCCACTGCAGGGTATCTATCACCTTTTGTACCCAGGTCTCACATTACATGTTAGGTACATTATGGGTTAACACCTGTGTGGTAATTTGTGGGCACTTACTGTATATCCACGGTGGTTGTCTATACACAGTTCTGCAATTAGCTTGCTGACATGGCTATGGCTCCAGTTGTCTGTTTGTAGGTGGCCCCTTTGTGGGTTGCTTGTGTCAGCTGGGGGTCGGATATGGTGGGCTGTTTGTACTCCTCTGCATACATGTTCAGTCACAGTCCTTCCATGTTGGCCTATACGTATGGGACATATATACAGAACGGGGGGGGGGGGAAGGACTTGTGGGATGCCACTCATTTCTGCTTTGTAGTCTGACATGGATGCTGCATGTCTGACCATGTCAGTTCTGTCCTTGGTCTGGTTTGCAACCCCTCTACTGACATAGGGGTATATATTTAAGCTGGTGAACATATCCATACTGAACTCGTACGGTATTGTCTAGAAGCATGTGCACAGTCCAGCTACGCTGTGTGGACCACATTGCCCTCATCAATGACCTTAATGACTGCTTCAAATGGGTCAAACATGTTAAGGGGCAGGATCTGCAGTTACAACAGCCACACTGTGTAGGGTCCAGTATCAGTAGGTCCACAATAGCCTTCTGTCTGCGGTATATACTGATCCTTTCCATAGCTGTGCAGACCAAGCTTATCAGGATCCTGGGGTGGTAGTTTGCAGTATCCATTCAGGCAACACCTTTGTTGTGAAGGACCACTGTTGTTGTACTCTGCTCTTTGGGTACATATCCTGTGGTAAGGCTGACATTGGGGAGTAGTGTGATTTGGCATTCCATTATTCTTGAAGTCCATGTTGGCCTCAGCCCAGGACACCATCACATACCTTTGCTGCTGTGTGTTTTGCTTTGCAGATGATGGCTGTTACCTCAGCATCTGCAATGTCAGGGGACCAGCAGTCTGCTGGGATAGATATTTTGCACTCGGGGGGGGGGGGGGTGTTTGCACTGCACCTGTCAGGTTGTATGTTAGCAATATGTGTGTGTGTTTGGTATGTTGTTTGTAATATCTGTGTGATTTGGAGCATATCTGTGGATGCCCAACATGGTTCCTACCATCAGTTAGGTAATCCTTGTGATTATCCTTAGTTTCCTGTACATTTTGTATCTTCATAGTTTCATGGGTTCATACTAGGCTATCCACCCTAGGGCATTAGTAAGCCTAGCCAGAGTGTGTGTGTCTTTCACCACCCCTTGCTATGTTTCTATTATGGCCATTTATGAATTTCTTTACTGTGCCTCTGTCTGGTCGTGACACAGTGAAGACCCCCAGTATACATGTACGATCAGCCATCCACTTGGCAATATTCCTGTTGAGTGGTGTCATTGATGGGCTCTGCCTAACATGGATTGGGATCCTGTTTCTGGGTGTGGGGAGCCTCTGGGTTATGTATCTGTCCCTCCAGCACATCTTATTTCATTATGTGTTGAGGCTGACATCTGTCACTCTCACAGCTCCAATGGCTTTGATTTCCTGTGGTGGAGCATGTCCATTACTCCTGTGTTGGACATGGCCTTGTACAACAGACATACAATGCCTCTGTGTAGGCAGTCTGTGACTGCATTCAGCTGGGGTGTCTACAGCCAGGCAGCATATGACATATATTTCCAATATCGACAATCTTCCTAGCCACATTGGCATTGTGAGTGTCACATGACAGATTACTGTCGACTTGTGTCCCTAGGTCCCTGATTACTCCTTGCATACATAATGGTTTGCCACCTATGTGGTAATTAGTGTGTACCTTGTCTGGTATTTGGCGGGACATTCATACTGTCCAGTGTCTTCAGGATGTCTGGGTGGAGTTCTTGTGTGTGAGAGTGTGGTCTGTCGCATGCTACAGACTGTACAGCAGTTTGGACTACACTTAGGTGCACATGGGTGGTCTCCGCTGCTTTGTGCATTGTCAGTTACCTGGCCATATGGGTGTCTGTGCTGCATATGGATACTCCCCATCCTTTGATGTTTTGTTGCAGGTGTTGGGGCCATAACACATGATATGTGGTATAACCTAGTAGTGCTGGTGTGCTATCACTAGGCTTATAGCAGGCTTCTGTCACTGCACAGACATCGATGTTCTCCATAATGGGAAGTGCCTCAGGGGCATGCATATTGCAGTTTACACATCTGGCACTGGTCAGCATTACCCTTATGTTTCCTACCACTTATGTTTTCTAGGGTGGTGGGTAGTCTTTTTGGCCTTGCCTACATACGGCTCTATGGAGGTGGCAAATGCCTTATCCAGTATCCAGATGCACAGGGGTAACAGGTGCAAGCCATCCCTGGAACAGCAGCATGGCTTGTCATGCTTGACATCTCAAGCAGACAGACATTAGACCCTCTTGGAATGACAGCTGTAACTGTGCCAGCTGTTAAACATGATCATTCTGTGTTTGTACTGTGGCATCATTCTTGGTGAGGGTTGGATGCTGCACACAGCCAGTATCATACCGGCCTGGGGTACATACTCAGAGGGATCATCCATGTCTCTTTTCATGTAGACCAGGGAGGTACATCTCAGGTCATTCACACCAGCATGGACATTGAGTGCATCATATTTCTGCTTACTTTGGGGTGACCTGCATACTTGTGTTATGTGGCATTTTGTGGCAGCCTACAGGCAGCTTACTCTACCCTTTCCCTTGTTCAGTCTGGTGAGTGGGACAGCAGTGTGTCTGCCTATACAGACACCTATTACAACTGTATCAGGCATGTTGTTTCTCCTTCTGGCCTGTGACTGTTTGGCACACCAGCTTTGTGTACTATTCATTGCATGTGCTATGTTTGGAGGTAGTGGTTGCTTATGATCTGCTTTGGAGGCTTCTGTTGGTGTGGTGTGTTTGTAATTAGGGCCTCCGGGAATATTTTTCTATGTTTATGTGTTTGGTTTACAGTTGTGGTAGGTCTATGTGGGACTGGGTTTGTGGTGTATGTGGTTACCTTCTCCTCCTGACTAGTTTTGACAGTACTGAGTTGGTGGAGCTCAACCTCTGGTTTGGATACATGGTTGCATCTATCACATATATTTGTATTTATTAGGGGGTGTTGTGGTTGTCTGTGTACTTGGGACAGGTGTCACATTGCCTCTGGATTCACAGATTCTACTTGTTGTGGCTGGACTTAGTGGATTGTATGTGTGGACATATGTTATTGCCATACTACTGGTCAGTGATTACTTACGTTTTTATGTTTGCTCTATCATGTGGTAGCTTCCTCATTCTCTTGCATGGTTTGGTAATAGCTGGAGTCCACCATGCCAGATGCCTGCGTGTATGGCATTATGTGTTGTTGTTATTTGTGATTGCATACTCCAAGCATTCCTGGCTGTGTTCATGGAATGCCTGTATAACATGTTCTGTGGTGTGTCCCATATTCTGCACTTGCACAGGGCCTTTCGTGGATTCAACATCAGTTTGGAGGGCTGCAACCTATGCTTTACACATGTTTTTCACTGTGGTATTCTGGCCAGGGACTGGGGTCGGGATGTGTATATCCAGTGTGATTACTCTATGGTCTGGTCTTACCAGTGAGGGATACACTTCTCATCTTGCCATCCAGTACACATGTTGCTGATTATCACATCCAGTATGCTTACCCCTCTTGTGGGAGTGGTACGTTGTTCCTGGGCATTTTGGTGTATGGATTCTGGGAACTTTTCTCCTACTGTGTTGGTGCTAGTATAATGTTCCCAGTGTGCGTCTGGGTATTTTCAGTCAAGCAATATAATGTGGTTTGGGGGGCTTGATATATTCATGTATTCCAACATAGGCCAGGTGCAGTTCCTGGTATTAGGACAGTAGTCTGCAGCAGGCTATATACTGGGAGGCGGTTTTAGCCATTGGTATTTGACCATGGCTAATCCATGCTGCTTCTTGTTGCGGTACCAACATGGGGGTGTGGTTATCCTTGACATTTATTGCTAGTCACCCTCCTTTTGTAGCTTGTTCCATGTTTTGCGGCTGTACAGCACAGTATGAGGTGTGACCTGGTAGTGTTAGGGTGCTGATGTGAGCCTTGACCCAGTTCTCTATTACAGGACTGGTATCTACATTCTCCATACTGTGTGTGTTTACACTGCACACATCTTGTTGTTTAGACTTCTGGCATTGGGTAGCATTACATCTAGGTTCCTATCCCTTGTGGTACCTATGAAGGTGGGTTTGTGTTTTGAGACTTACCTACTCAGGGCATGCTGTGGGTACTGACAGCCTTTGCCAGTATCCATGGGGCATGGAATGATAGGTGCACGCCACCCCTAGCAGGTGGTGCATCATGTCATCCTCCGCATGTCTTCCCAGCCTGAAAAACATTGGCTCCCCTTTGACTAACTGCATTACTTCAGCCAGTTATTGCACTTGATCATCCCATCGTCATTTTGTGGCTTCCTGCTTGGTGACGGTGGATGTTAGTCAGGGTGCTCAGGTGTGCATATATTACATGGTGTTACATTACTTAACACATGGCATTCATGCCTCAGGTGGTGCTGCAGGGCTGCCTCTGTCGGATGTGCATATTACACTTCCCTGTACATGTTTGTGAGCAGGTCATGTCATTTTAGGCATCCATGTTATTATTTGAGTGAGTCAGAGGGGGTATCATTCCCAGGGTTCCTACTGAGCCAGTGTATGTGCTATGCGTTGCCTCTTTGCCAAGGCCAGGGCATACTGGGCACGCCTCCTTCTGCCTACTGGGGCAGGCTCAGGTTGTTCCTCCTCCGAGTCACGCTCTGCCTGTGATGGCCTTGGCAATGGTGGGGGTTGTTTGGCCCAGCCCTATGCTGGTCCTGCTGCAGCTGTTTTCGCAAGATCATATTATGTAGCATAGCACATACCATGACAATTTGGGTACATGTAGTTGGTGTGCACTGCAAGGCTCCACCAGATGTGTCCAGACACCGGAATCGTGACTTGAGCAGCCCAAACACACGCTCTATTACATTACGTGTTTGTGCATGTGCCTCATTATGGCATTCCTATTCAGGTGTGTGTGCGTTTCTGATGGGTGTCATCAGCCACGGCTCCAGTGCATAACCTGCATCCCCCACTAGGTGTCCGTGTGGGATGTCCCCATTGGCAAATGTCTGGTACAGCTGCGTCAAATGCCAGATGTGGGAATCGTGGTAACTCCCAGGGCAGCCAGCACACACATTCATTATTATCACACACGACCTGGCAGTTGATGGAGGGGAAGCCCTTGCAGTTAATATAGGCCCTACTCTGCTCACCGGCTGGTGCTTTGATGCGTATGTGCATGCAGTCTATTGCACCCACTACCTCAGGGTATTCCGCTATTTGCTGGAAGAGACGCATATTGCTGGCCAATACCTCACGGGCATTGGGGAAATGTACATGATCACCGACATGTGCTGACATGGCATCCAGGAACTGGTGCAGTACCCTGGAGGCTGATGCCTGTGATATACCCATCATATCGCCAGTTGGTCTCTGGAAGGTACCTGTTGCTAGTATTCTTAGGCCAACACATACCTTAGTTTCCACTGGGATAGGTTCCCCTCTGTTGGTTCTGTGTGTGAGGCATGGCCTGCACAGCTCAACAATTTGCTGCAGGAGCTCTCTGTTCACTCTATAGCGCTCTACTATCTCCAGCTCGTAACTCGTGGTAGGTGACCCTGGGCCTGTACACTCTTCTCCGTCTCCTCACTGTGGGTTGTCTTGCACCATCTGCTTTGTCACCACCCTCAGCAAGTTGCCTATGTCTCATTATGACAGCTATGGCAGCCCCTAACATTTCTGCTCTGAGTGAAGCTTTTTCAGTTTTCACTTCTATTAGCTTACTCCTGTCTTGCAGTGTCTCTTAAGAGAAACATCCTGCACTACTGTTTGCAGAGTTTTAAGTGCTGGGCTGGGCTACTATTCTGCCTGTGTAATTGCCTGCTTCTAATTGTTTTCACCTGCTAGCTTCAGCAGTTATCCCTGCTAGCTTCCTATTAATTCTGTTGCTTCCTTTTTCCTTTCTGTTTCCTCAGGGGGGAGCAACGTGCATACCAGCAGAAACACGCTCACAGTGGCTTACATGCGCTTACACGGTTCAGAATCTACTTATTTGGGTTAAAACACGCGCACACCCGTGCAAACACTGTTACACGTCTGCCAACAGCCTCCAACATGCTCAGTCTGCCCTACACGTGCTCACACCAGCGCAAACAGTGTTAAACATCTCCCAACACACTCCCACATGCTCAGTCTGCCTTACACGTGCACACACTGCCCTACATGCGCTTCATGGCGTGCGTACATGCGCATGCACGCCCGGCAAGAAACTTTGGTGTAAGTAACAGTGTACACCTTCCATTTCTTGACTTTCCCAGACTTATCTTGTGGCACTCCTCTTTCCCTGATCTGTGTCTGTCATCTGTCATGTTACACTGACCTCCAATGAACTGCATTTCTTTCTACCATTCCCCCCTGTGATGTCACCTATCTCCTACTCTATTCCTCCCCCTTATGTATCTCTTACACTACTCAGACTGTGCTCATTTGCTATGTGACTGTGAGATTCAGTATCCTAACCCTCATTTACATGAGATTGCCTACTAATGCTTAGTTACATGTCTTAGACTCAGCTTCCCCCCTTAGCAACCACTACACGGTGGCCATGTTGTTTTTGGTCTGCTGGTCCCTGCATTGTCATTCCATGTATTGCATGAAACCCACATTTGTGGGTTTATAACCTTCTTTTTTATGTTTTATGCAGCGCAGCCCGTTTGCGCGGGGCTGAGCTGGGTTTAAACATCGACATTTTAATATTTTTGCATCGGGTTACCTTGCCAATGGCCACATATTTGGCCATTGGCATGCTGCCTGAGACATATGCACCCTTTATTTGGAGCTGACATGGCTCCATTGTGGAATTTGCAGAAACGTACTCAGTTGTCAACTGAGTACATTTCTGCAGCTAAAACGTCTCTTACACGGACTGGTTTCTGCTTCGTGGATCGCTAATATACCTCATTTGCATACCTTTCGGCTGCAAGTGAGGTATTTAGCATGTCCACGCCCAGTCCGTGTAAGAGACGTTTGAGACCATCTCTTACACAGAGGTTAGGGCTGTTCCTGGATCGTGAGGCTTATATATATATATATATATATATATATATATATATATATATATATATATATATATATATATATATATATATATATATATATATATATATATATATATATAAATATATATATATATATATATATATATATATATATATATATATATATATATATATATATATATATATATATATATATATATATATATATAGTTTTACATATATGTGTGTTTTGTACATTTTTTCATAAGTGCTTTTTACAAACAGCAGTCTATCTTTTTGTGCATTTACTTTACTCAGTAGGTCAGTGAGTTCAAGTTACACTCTATGATGTTAATTACCACTTAATTTGTATCATGTGACTACTTGTATATGTTAGAGGTTGTATTAATAGAAGCACATTTTAGTTGTATTTATTAGCATCTGATGAAGCAGGTCTTCTGCAAAAGCGCTTATGTTTTAACATTAAAACTTCAGCTGAACCTGGAAACCTTGATTGTACCTAAGTTCTTCTGTGTTTTTATCATTGTTTGCTTTTGGACTTATTTAGAACTCAGGAACCTGTGTGGACTGGTGACTGTTTTTGTGGCTTTGTATACAAAACATTCTCACCCTCCACCTTGCATGGATACCTTTCCTGCCAACTGATAGCCCAGCTCCCTAATTACTCTCCAGCCTGCTGTTCCCTGCTCTACCAGGAAGTTACAATCAGTCATAGCTATCTCACCTCCTTCCTTCATCCAACAGAATAACTCTAAATCTAACAGTGGCAATGTTCTTTGTGAGTAAACTTGTTGCATTTGCTTGTAATCCTCATTATACTGTAGCCACCTATTGCCCCCAAGTGAAAACCTTATTGCAGTCACCCTATGATAATGTGATACTCCTTCTGGGGGGCTTCCTTCACACTGTACTTAGCTATACATGAAAACTCCAATAATCTAATTTTCTCATGTTCTTTTTAAAAGTATTTAGTTTTCATCATGTGTTTGACATGATGCCTTCTATTCTTATTTGTATCCTTCTCCTTGTCTTTTTGCCCCTGTTTAACATGAACAGGCATTTAAATATTTACTCTTTGATTTTGTTTATCTTTTCTGTCAGTTAGAAAACTAATGACTAGTTCAGTCTTTCAGCTCAACAAAACTATTGCTTCATAAAACTGTTGCAGCATGGGGGAGGGTAAAACTGTCCCCTGCTTGTCTCAACCACTGCCCTTCCTCTTGTAGCAGTTATTCTGATGTGCTCACTTTGACTGTCTGAATAGCTTAGCAATCTGCTCCAAGACTGTTGCACTGTACTTTGTCCTGGATGCTCCCTCCTTTCTGTCCCCAACCTTGGACATTTATTATGTTGGCCCTGTCCCCCCCCAAGCTCTGCACCTACCCTCATATCCCCTGGCATAATTCAAATGACCATCCAACCTCCATACTTGTTGCTTGTGTGTCCTTATTGAAGCCCTATGGTCCATTTTGCACTGAGCAGCTAACATCCCCCACTGTATATGCCCCTAAAAATCATTTTTTTACTGGCCATCCACTCTTTCTTGCCAGTCCTCTTCTTGTCTCTCACTTTGTTTACTTGCTTGTTATTTGTTTTCTTTTATCTCTCCCCATGTTCTAAATATATCTGACAGTCTCCCATCCTGATCAAAATAACTTTTTTAATTAATCATTCTACAAAACTTTTACCTTTCCTTTCATGGGACTTACCTTCCTTCACATCTATTAGATCTGCCCTATGACATCTATTTGCCACTTCTGTTGCACCTTATTGTTTCACATTGGTCACTTCTATTGTTTGTTCTCTGTCTGTTGTGGCACTTTCATCAGATCCTCTTGAGAATCTGTCTGCTTTTTGAATTAGGGGAATGTTCCCTTCTGTAGGTATGACTGTCCTAACATTTTCTGCACAACGTTTCACACAATTCCCATAATTCTCTCCCTTTAGCAAGGCAGGCAATGCTGCGACTTGTTTTCCATCTCTAATTCACCTGCTAACCTTGCTTTCACATTAAGTAGAATGACTGTTACCAAACCATTCAGTAATCCATGTACTAATTTATCTACTTCTTCAGCTTTGTAGCTCGATCCCTTACACCTTCAGCATACTGTGCCCACCAGGCTATCCCTGTTCATTCTGCCTATCATATACCACCTCAGTTATTTATTTCTTGTTCTTTATGGGTTATTTTCATAATAATTCACTACTTATTATGTATTTGTAAATCGCCAGTTGTATTTTCCCACTATGTCTCTAGAGCCTCCTTTTATCCCTCACATATTTATTTCGTATTCTACAACTTTATAAAGTTACCATCCTGTGTCTATTTAGCCTTTTGCACTTTGCACTTCCCTGCTTGTATATATAACTGTCTCCCGTTTTACACATATTTCTATAGCTTACTTCAGCTTATCATGTCTGTTCATTGTAGTATTGCCTTCATCCATCACTCTGTATGCATTCTGTTAACAGTTGTGTTTTCTCCCCCCCTGCTTCCTTTATTAGTTATTATTAATTATTTATACATTTATTACTATTTTTTTATAATTATGCATGTCTTATTATCCCAAGTTTACTGCTTATATTTCTGTTTATATTCTATTACATTGTGGAAATCAAAACATTTTCAGACTCATTGGGAATCCTGCACATTTTTAGCTTCGCAAGACCTTTTCTTGACTTTGACCTATTTTATATGTGGTGCTTTTATATACTAACTATGTATCTTTTTCTAACAGTAAATCCCACAAGTCACAAGACTTACCGCTGAAAATGCTATAGTTGGTCTTCCTCCAAGTCATTTTCTGGCTCTCGGTTAGTCTCTGGATAAAAGTACTCATTTTTTCAATCTAGAGCTGTTTATAACTGCTAGCTGTCTGTAATATATCAGAGCAACCATATACAATTGAGTTGGACATTATGAGATCCGTTCTGTGCTGTGCTCCAAAGCACCTTTGTCTCTTTCTTTTTAACTATTTTGTTCTGAATGCTGCTGATCACCAATCATCTCTTCTGCACCAGGACTCATGTACTTCCTTCTGTTCCATTCAATTTTTTATTTATTTATAAAAAATTAGCTCCATGGTAACCCATCTTGCCTGCCCTGTAAGCTCATCTCATAATCTCACAACTGTAACTTACTGCTTTGCCCAGCCAGTAACCAGAGATAGTCCCCACCCCACTCCTATTGAAAATGTGAGACTGATGCCAGAGCCATAGAATCCACACAGTGGCCAATTACTCAAATGTCCATGCCTGTTGGAGCACACCCACACTGGATTCACACCATATGCACTGGAACACATGCACCTCAACAGCAAACTGCCAGCAATAACTTGGCAAGGAAGCCAGTAGCTAAGCCTGAAATGAAATCTGACTGCCTTGTTGCTCCAATACCCAGCCTCCTGAGAAAAAAATGCCGTACTCGTTCATAGATAAAATTGGGTCTGCACCTCTGTTCAGATGCTTTCTGCTATGTTCACTACGAGTTCTGTCAAGCTCTGAAAAAAACAATCCTGAAAGTTTTTTTGATCAAAGAGACTGATCTCTGTAAATCTTGTCAACATCTGATGGAACACATCTTCCTGTCCCTAGCCTTTCCACATTCCTGATCTGTCCGCATCTGTCCTTATCTTCTCCCTGTCCCCCCAACACAGTTCAATCATATCTGTTCCAGCTCAGATAAACTAATCCAACTTAAGTAAGCAGGTCTGAATTTCATTACTTCTTTTATATGTATAACTGTCAAAGGCAGATATTTGGAAGAGCGAGCATTTTCACAAAAAAGAAATATTTGTGTGTGTGTGTGTGTGTGTGTGTGTGTGTGTGTGTGTGTGTGTGTGTGTGTGTGTGTGTGTGTGTGTGTGCGCGCGCGCGCACGCGCGTCTGTGCATATCTATATCTATATATCTAATATGACTGTAATTTGGCAAAACTATGGTAGGAATGGATGCATACTGAGGGGTTGAAATACACTTCACAGGGTGCTATGGATTCTATCCATTTATTTTACTATTATATCGTGTTTTTTTATGTGTCCTTTCAATATTTTTATTAGATTTCATGATAGATTAGTTAACATTGATTAAATTATTTTCTGCATGTGACATTGTAGATGTCTTTTCAATGTTTCTGGTTATTTTCAATTTTTTTTTGTGGGTTTATAAGTAAGCAGACATGAAGAGGGAAATGAAAATAAACCATGCATTAAAGACTGGTTCATTCCTTGGTCCAGCACTCTTCAGTCTATTTGTCTCAAATATATCTGCAAGAATTGAGAAAAGTATAAACCTTGTTTTCTGGTAACATAAACATTCAACCACTTGTAAAATCTATTCCTAGAGAAAAAAACCCAGCATTCTGTTTGCTGCTACTACTGCCTAGAGGGCCATGTCAAGTGAGATCAAAACATCCAGATCCTTTTCTTTTCCTATCAATTCCAGGTGACCAAGTGCAGTATTTTGAATTTGTTCGCAGTGATCCTTGAATCCAACTGTTTTAAGCTGATTGATTTGTCCTTTACAAAATCTGTTGCCCCATCTTTCACTGCTGTACATATTGTAATACCACGAGGAAAGAGACAATGATCCTGTATTCTGTGTGATATGTCTGAGGCAAATACACTGAGTCCCAGACCCATGACTTAACCCTGCAGACAATATCTCTCTACCCATCTGTTAATACCCTACCCACCAACCATGAAGTAGTCCAGTTCCTCAATCTCAGTCCTGCCCCCAGCCCTCGTAATGTTCCAAGCTGCTACCAGTGTAGGACAATACCAATGGCCTTGGTGATGTTCAGGCAGACAATGCTTACTGGTTTTGTCCTGTGAGATTCAGCTAACAGGTCCTTCTATCCATGAATGCATTTTTTCATTCTGGTGATTGTTAGTCTGTAGAAGAGCAACCAGCCTTTCTGCCAGGATTCTCTCTATGACATTCTCTGGCACTGCAGTCAGCTTAACAACCTGTAGTTCTATGAATGTGCCTTGTCCCTTCCCTAGTACAAGGGAACCAGACTTGCTGCCATGGTGTATAGCACAGAGAGCTAAAACCCTAACTGTGTGCCAGATGACCAGGGTTTGACTAATGTCTGAGACACTGAAGAAACCACCTTTGGTGGAATGGAATTGAGCATTTAATCCTGTGAGGGAGTAAGTCCTGCTTTAGTGGTACCCCTGGGGGAAGGATCCTCAAGTGTGCTCAAGGGGAGATGTGTATGCCTAAAATTCAAAGATTACAATATACTTCAATGAGGACACCCCACAGAAACTACCATGACATAACTGCCTAATCCATGGAATGTAATGTCTGCACTCCAGAGTTCTACTTCTTTAAGGGGGTTGTCACAGTCTGAGACAAGTCAAACTTCTGGATTAAGGGAAGAGGACGGAGAGATGTGACTTATGCTTGTATTACCTCCAGGGTCCAAAAACAAGACAAAAAAGAGGATATCACATTTGTTGTTGTTGTCTTTCGACAGATCATTGCCTAGTGCTGAGTTGAAGATCTCTCTCAGGTCATCTGAGAAGACACTTGCCTGATCCCTGAGGTTTTGGGGAGGTATCCCATCTGTTTTTTGTGGTTTATCCTCCCTTGACATAGACAGTTTTTCCTCTTCACTCCTTCATCTCTTTTCTGTAATTCTGTTCATGACTCTCCCTACCATGATTTGCTTCCCTCCCAACATGGCTCCTTTCCCTTCCTTTCCTTTGTGAAGACTGGAGTAAAATATCCATTCAGTACCTCCTCCACAGTCTTCGCTCTGCCAACTTAGCTTACCCTGACTAGGCACGTCCTTCCCTTTCTCCTCCCTGCCGTCCACCTGTCTACATTGATTCTACTCTTGACACAATTTGCAAGTTATATTTCAACTTCCTTTACCACCTTACATTCTTTTTTCTCTGTAAACTGCCCCTTCAACCCCCATCTTTTCTCCTCTTTTATTCCCTATATTTTGCATAAATTGTTAGCCTCAAATTCCTATGCAGCACCAGTGGGGTTCTCCTCTTTCTCAGCCTGTGTCTATAACGTTGAGCACTGCATCCATCAAAAATGCTTATACTTTGCTTACTCCCTTACTCTGCACTCAGACAACCTAGCTCATGTATGCTGCTTTTCTACAGCTCACCATACTTCACTCTGATAATATCCTGATCTGTCTTTGTCTTCATGCTCTTGCTTTTTCCTTCCAAACCTTCTAAATGTTGCAGTGACAAGCTCACTTTTGGTTAATGATGACGCTCCCTGACCCCCTCCACTTTGGCAGCACCAGTAGTACAGCAGGTGGTAATGTTTGATACCTGGGAAATCACAAGAGTTCAGGTTCCATTTCTACAGTAGTAGTGACACTGCAGTGCTGCATTAGGAGAGTGCAGCCCTCCAGAGGTGCTGTCCTTCAAATGAGATGATAAATCCATGTCACCCCATCTGAGTTGGTGTTAACTTGGGTAGCTGTTAAAAGTCTATTGGCACTTTTTGGAATTAACAGCAGGAATTTCTCTGCTTCCCTGGCCAAATTTATAAAACCCACTGTACGCTCCCTTTGGGAATTGGCCACATGTCTAGTTTGACTAACCAAGTCACCAATATAAATCCAATGAATAAAAGAATTAGCAACGACTACATGCACAATTATATCCTTTCTATTACATCCCCATACACGGTTAATCAAACTTTCAATCAACACTTTGCTCCCTCTGACTCCTAGAGCTTGGAATCCCCCAGTCTGGTTCTTGCTGATCTCTTCCACTGGAGCCACTCTTTCTCTCTCCTGCAATTTTCTGTCCATCTCCTTTGACATGTCAGTGGGACTAATACATTGTAATATTTCTGATGTATTAGTCCTTGATATATATGTCCCGTGTAATATTTCTGATGTATTAGTCCTTGATATATATGTCCCGTGTAATATTTCTGGATGTATTAGTCCTTGATATATATGTCCCGTGTAATATTTCTGGATGTATTAGTCCTTGATATATATGTCCCGTGTAATATTTCTGGATGTATTAGGCCTTGATATATATGTCCCGTGTAATATTTCTGGATGTATTAGGCCTTGATATATATGTCCCGTGTAATATTTCTGGATGTATTAGTCCTTGATATATATGTCCCGTGTAATATTTCTGGATGTATTAGTCCTTGATATATATGTCCTGTGTAATATTTCTGGATGTATTAGGCCTTGATATATATCTCCTGTGTAATATTTCTGGATGCATTAGGCCTTGATATATATATGTCCCATGTAATATTTCTGGATGTATTAGGCCTTAATATATATGTTCCATGCTCTTTGTACCATGAAAGACATGGTATTATTTTGAACTTAATGAACAGAGGAGGAGATTAGAATAAGAGATGCAACATTATTGGTGTTTCACCTGACTGTTTGTGGACAAGCTTTTGTTAGTTGATCATTATTTTCTTTATCAGGAAAGGTTCACCCAGAAGGTATCTTTGTACATGACTAAAGACATTTATACTGTACCAAATAGTTTAGTTTCTCTCTTCTAGATTGTAGGGATGCTGTGTAACCCAGCCTGCCACGCCATTTGAAAATTTGAATCTAGTGATGGATGTGAACTTTTGCCACTCAGATCTTTACCTCATTGAGATTTCCTCAGTCAAGTTTATGGTTGTATGGTAGCCTAATAGGGTTGTTGGGTGGCCCATGAGCACATGTGCTATTCAGGTATCTTTGTGCATTTACTAACCCCAGTTAAAGTGATTTTTTTTACCCTTGTTTTAATTATGCATCTGACTACCAAAGACTTAGATATTCTTTGCCCATAGATCCAGTAATGTCTTGACTGACGGTGCCAAGTGCCATCCTTTACCAAGCTCTCTCATTTTTGCATAAGCAAATATTATTTCCATAAGCTTTTCAGGCACTACAAGCCAGAACTACAAGCCACTCCCATTGTTTATAATTTTTTCTTAGCTGCAATAGTCTGGTTAATTATATGCATATCTCTAACATTTCATTTACTAGTAAATTGTACAGAAGTTGGTTTATGCACAATTGAATGTACACCTTAAGACAACAGTCTCTCATCCATTCCAATCTTTTCTTTACTCGGGATATAGCAGTGAGATGTTCATCATAAGCATATATTCACTTCTGGTTACATCTGTTGTCAGCTTTTAATATGGAACATAGTTAAACATGGAATTCTTTTGGACTGAGTCCAATATTACTGTGGAATTATTGGGGTGGTCCTTGACATGTTTGCATGTTATCCTTCTTGACAAACATGCAGAGTATAGTTTCAGGTGTTAACTTACCTTCTTCTTACAGTGTCACCTGTGGGGTTCCTTGGGATTCCATTTTGAGTCTCCCTGTAATACCATTGTTATGCCATGACCACAAAGGTCTGCCTTTCCTTCCCAATAGAATCTATGTTAATCTTAAATAAGTTAGCTGCATATATGGATTGCATTATCAACTGGATAATTAGCAATCAGTTGAAGTTCAGTACTTCCAAGATGGTTGCCATAGCTCTTGACACTACATTACAGGATTCTCTTGCTCCATTTGTTGTTACCTAAAAATCATCTATAGCAGTGGCAAATGGGAATTCATTTTAAAGGTACAAAATGTAGTGGGTATTTTTGATAACAAACTGACACTCAAGGACCAAGTTTCTGCTGTCATTAAATCTTACTGTTTCTATATAAGAAACATCGTTTTAAGTACCATATAGCAACTGTAAACCTCTCTGTGACTGTCCGCAGCATAGTTTTTTCATACCTAGACATGTTCAAACCTCTCAACTGTCAAGATTTTCACAGAATGCCCAGATTTTTCACTTATATTTTTGGTCTGTTCCTCAAAAATGTATTGTTTTTTCTCAAATCACTGAGGACTGAAGTCACTAAGTAAGATATACCTTTAAGTTTTGGACTTCATATCCTTCAGAAAATGTTATTCAAGCAATTTTCTAAATTTGTAAGAACAATATCTAAAATCTCTCTCTGTTTTTAGACCTTTGTTCTCCCCCATTATTTTAGGCTTTGTCCAGATTTCTTGCACTAAGAAGCTGAGACATGATCACACTGCAGCTGTTTGACTCAGAGCTCTTTTATAGCTATTTATAGGACTGCCTGAGTACCATCATATTGTGCTGGCTCTGCTCAAACTGCAATATATTCAAGTTTGTTGTAAAATCATCTATAATGCTCTGGCAAGTGTTGTCTGCTTATTTGTCCATGAATATTTTAGGTCCCTTATTGAGAACTGCTTGCATGGTATGGGCCATCCCATCCAATGGACTTCCCCACTCTGGGGTTCTAGATGATTTTGAAGGTATGGTCAAAACCCTCTAAGATATGTTGTTTTGTCTTTCAAGGAGCACACTGGAATCTGTTGACCAGCATGGTTGGATAAGTCAATGAAGCTTTTAGGTATGTCCTAAAATAATGTTTATTTTATATTGAGCATTTTAATGGTCTCTGTGTACTTTTAGCTGATCCTCTGGGCTGGCATTTTTTATTGTTTTAACATGCATGTTTGACTGAATGTGGTATTTTATTCTCAAACGACTTATTCTCTGACACTCAAATGCCTCAGTTTCTCACTCCTTCATATTGTTGTGTGACCAGCAGTGTTCAACAGCCCCCACCCCCAAATCAGTGCACGCTTCCCCAACATCTTCCTGCCTAGACACCTTCCTCCAGATCAGTTAGTTTACTCTTGTGCTATGTTTTGTGGCCATTTCTGCTGCCTGAATTCATAACTCCTCCTGCTTTTGTAATCCCACCCATTTGCATCTTAGTTTAAGGGTACAGTCCCTTAAGGGCACCTTTTCAACACAACTCTAAGCACTACTGTCCATTCTGAGGTAAGCTGGACCCTGTCCTTGGTATATAGCCAGCCACCACTTCTTCTTTCTGCAACCTTCTATTTTTTAGTTATTTTTAACTGGATAGGCAGGATGTCTGATAGACCCTTTTCAGATGTAATCCAGGTAAGAGATGTTAATAAGGACTATTAGCATGAGTAACTTAAAGAGGTTACATAGATATCACTCAGTTTTGTCAGTATATAAACACTGCAAATAATTTGTTTTGAAATATTAGAGGCAGAGGTAGCTGAGAGCTGAAAGATGAGTAGTTATTTTCAGCATGCAGATATGGTAGGAGGTGATTCTAACTTGCAAGTACCTTTTTACTAAAGCTTATCTTATCGAGTTCTAGGACAATGTCAGGCCTTCCCAAAGTCCTGTCTCTATTATTTGGATTTCAAAGGCTGTTTGAGATTTATAAGTAGACTGTCACTGAGTATTTTTTTTTTGTATTATTGTATATGATGTCAGTAAATTAGCAAATGGCAGTAATGACATTGTGACCATCAGAGTCCAGTATGCCTTCTGGTCCCTCAACATCTTTTCAAGCCATAGGACTCAGTTCATCAGATGGGTCAGGACCACTTTGCAGGCCTCAACTTTCAATGACCAAGCTAGAACCAGCAATGCTTTTTCACTGCACCAGGACATTGCTGATACCATTCTCCTATGAGAGCCAAGTACCCATGCTTCATTGGATGTCATCATCAGGCCTAAGCCAAGGGCCACTGGTAAACAGGCAGTGATCTCCCAGCCCCAGCCTAGGCCTACTACCTCCCATTCATAGGTTTACCAGCAGGATTTTGTGAGATTGCCTGAAGACCTTATCTCTCCTGTTAGATCCAGACAACCCCCACATGAATCCTCCCGAGGTAAAAGAAAAAGGGACACCCATACAGAAGTCCTTTCTGACCAGGAAGAGTCTGTCTTTGAACAGGGTCCTTCCATTGCCTCATTTGAAGATTTGGACTCAGAGGAGGACCTGGCTTCTGCTTCCCCTCTTGAGGATATTTCCTTCGGGGAAAACCTGCACACTTTGAGGGAACACTTCCATTGGGGAGCTCAAGATTGCCCTTAGTCCAATAAACAGATAAGAGAATTTCTAAATCTCCCAAAACATAAACCCTTACCATAGCTCCTGT
Source organism: Protopterus annectens (assembly GCF_019279795.1). Taxonomy (NCBI): domain Eukaryota; kingdom Metazoa; phylum Chordata; order Ceratodontiformes; family Protopteridae; genus Protopterus; species Protopterus annectens. Next base: position 816,616,761 of record NC_056746.1, read on the forward strand.
TCTAGAGGTAGTGGATGATGTTTTCCAGGACTCTTCTTTGAAGCCAGACACCCTGCCTCCTGCTCCTAGAAAGCCTGACAAGTTTTATAGGGTTCTGGATTTACACAAACATCTCTTCAAGAATCCTGTAGCTGATCTAGAGATTTTGACACCCTGGCCCTAAGGAAGCCTAAGCTAGCTCCTTCAAAAATCCGTTGCCCACAGATAAAGAAAGTAGAGTCTTAGCCAGATTTGGCAAAAAGGTTTACACTTCTGCTACCCTCTCTGAGTGCCTTGAATTGTCAGTTCCACATGATTAAATACTGAGAAACCTTACTGGATCAAATGAAGCAGAAATTCATGATAATCAAAAAGAGTCTCTCTACAGAGTTACTGGACCTTCTCCCAAATAGCAAAACACTCCCTGTACTGTGGGTATGATGCTATGGAAACCTGCAGCAGGGCTGCAGCTATAGGCTCTGTCATCAGAAGACACACTTAGCTGACACAGCAGTCCCATCCAACTAGCGCACCATCTCAGCAGAAGCCTGTTAGAATCTTATAAGTGGAAACTGCATCTGGAAATATTTCTCAGTATAGCCAAAAATTGGGCAGGGCCTCAAATAGACTTTTTCACCACCAAAGAAAATTCTCAATGGAAAAGTTTTGCTCCAGGGACAAATTGGAGTCAGCCTAGAAGAAAGATGCTTTCTCCTTCCCTTGGATAGGTCTCTTACTTTACACCTTCCCTCTGATTCCTCTCCTTCCCAGGTTACACCTAAAGGTAAGGGAAGAGGGGCCAAGAGTAATTCTAATAGCCCCAGACTGGCCAAGGCAGAAATGGTGCCCTCTGCTACTCAGCTTAACAAGCACAAAACCCTTGCAGCTGCCACAGAAATTGAACCTTTTGACACAGGACAAAGGGAAGATTGTACACCACAGCCTGCAGACCCTCAAATTGTCATCATGAAGGATACCTTAGCACCTTGGAGATACCCTATCCTGGACAACAAGCTCAGGATATTCTAAAAGAGGCAATAAGGCCTAGCACTAGGAATTCCTACTCTGCTAAATGGAAAATATACTCCCTTTGGTATGGGAAGAATGCACAAAATCCTCATTTAGCCCAGATCCCGGTCAGTCTGGCCAGTCTCTTTGACAAAGGTCTGTCCAACTCCTCCATAGAAATTCATGACTCGGCTATTTCAGCCAGCATTCCTGCTTATCCTCCAATCTTCTCTCACCTCCTTATGAAACACTTTCCTATGGGGTGATGTACATCAGGCCACCCAGAAGGCCTTTGTTCCCACCTTAATTTTGTTCTGCAGAAACGTACTCTTCCACCATTCGAACCAGCTGCTTCCACTGAGTTAAAGTTATAGACATGGAAGACTGCATTCTCGTTACCCATCACCTCTGCTCGAATGGTTTCTGAACTACAGGCACTCATGTTAGAGGAACCTTTCCTCATCTTCTACCCAGACAGAGTCTCACTCAGGACTAACCCCTCCTTTATGCCCAAGGTGGTGAAACTGACCTCCTTAAATCAAGCCAACTTTCTTCCCCAAGCTACAAAGCAAAGGGGAAAGAATACTCTATTCCTTGGATGTGCATAGGCAGCTCTGTTACAATCTAGACAGAACACAAACTATGAGGAAATCAGACCAGCTGTATGTGACCTTTGCCACTGGTTCTGAATGGAAATCAGTTTTCAAGCAAACCATCTCTAAATGGATCTTTCACTGTATCTCCTTTTGTTGCAGCCATCATGGTATGAACCCACCTGATGCTGAGAGGACACACTCCACTACAGCAACTGCTGCCTCTACTGCCTTCCTAAAAGGGGTGTCCACCAAAGACATACTAGAAGCTGCTACTTTGTCTTCAGGACAGCAACAGTAAAACATGAAGAGCAGGGTAGGCTTGGACAAGCTTTTTCTCAGTCAGGGTAACCCTCTTCCTACCCTTCCCATTCTTAGGTTTCAATGTTCCAGACCCTACATGTCAGGGCCCATCGGGGGGAGGCCTACCTTTAGTTGGGCAAGAAAGAACTGAGATCATGGCACTGGATGACTCTTCTAATACCCAGTTGTACTGCCGTTGGTTAGGGAGTCCACTGTCTGTAGTAGGAGGGAGATTTTTCTCTGGTAGTTAGGCTAGACAAGGGCTTCCAAGACGGGAGATCCCACAAGTCAAGACTACAAAAGTGAATACATTCAGACATCTATATTTAAGGTAAGTATACACAACTGTACTATTTCTCTGTTCTGTATTTATGTGTATGCACATAAGTTCTGTCATTCATAATTTTTAACTACAGAATAAGCAAAGTTAGGATAGGTATGCTTTATATACCATTTTGAATAATGAAAGCAGTTTATAATATATGTTTATATTTATGATATATTGTCAGACAGTTTCAATATTAATAATAAAATGTATGGTGTGAATTTGTCACTGAGAATGTGTACAGTTTTAGGGAGGTAGGACAGAAGATTTAGGTGGTATTTGGCAAATAGTTAGTTGAGTGTAGGTCTAAAAGAGTTGGATAGGTATGGTGGTGAGAGGTAAGCAGCTGACAGACCATGCACATTGAGTGAAATAATCAGTTCACATGTACACACACAAGAGATGGAAATCAGACCTTAAACAGGAAGAGTAAGTTACAGATTTAAAATGCCGGTTACCTTCACCTCCAAAAATACATTCAGGAATACATAATTACTTGTAACTTGGCTTTGTGTGATTATATTTTAGGACAACACGTTTTAATTCCACAAGGCAGAAACAGTTTAGGAAGTGCTAACAAGGGGAAGAATACATTACACTGGCAGACTTTACTGTTCAAGTAATAAGCGAAGAAATAATGTGATTCTGTACTTAGTGCAGAAAAGGCAAAGCTATACAAATACTTTGTAGAGTTTTGTGCTAAGTGTATTGATTAAGCAGCTGCTTACTATATGGTGAGGGAAAACATAGGCACTAGAACACAAAACGTAATCCTTATGAATTCAGAGGGTATGAGTCAGCTATCACTAAGTCTGTTGATTGTATAGTCACACAGTTGATGATGGGATAGAATTAGCTAACACAGCAGTGAGCCCTTGCTGAGCAATGTGTCCCCACCCCCACCCCATCCCCATTCCACACTTCCACTCCTCTTCCATATATTCTCACTTTGGTGTCAATGCATCATTAAAGAAATTTGGTCCATCTCTAATAAAAATGCTGCCATCTAAAAAGTCAATTAAAAGCAATAAACTTCAAACCAACATATCACCCCAGTATACAGTATTAAGATAAGAACAAAGCAGTGTTATAAGCAGTCATGCTCAAGCAACCAAATATCAAAATATGAGCAAAGTGGAAATTAGCAGCAAAACATGACAAGCAGACACACAAAATTTACTTTGTAGTTCAAACCTTTTAGGACTGTGATCTTTTGGCATTCAGCTTGAGTCCATTTTTAGTTCACCATTTTAGAACGCCTGCTATTGTATTGACAACTGTAAACTTTTGCCATAGTGAATGTTATGTCAAACAAAAACTAAACAACTACTCCCATCTTACAATGATCCACAAACGTTGTTCACCAAAGAATTTCATTTAATAGATAGAGGTCTGAGAAGTACATGCCAAACAGCAGGGATTCCAGCACAGATCCCTGCGTAACTCTAATAGTCACTCTTATGGTCTCAGAGAATACTCCCCTTCTTTTAATGTTTGAGTCCTGTCTCTAAGCTATTTGGCTATCCACCTAACCACATATGGGTCAATTTGGAGCTCCTTCAACTTGCTTATTATATTTGCATGTGGTGCAGAATTGAATGCCTTGATGTTGCCAAGGTACAATGTGTGACAATTTATCCACAGTCTACAGCCTGAGTAACCCTGTCAAAGAAGAGTACAAGATTAATTAGACAGCTTCTAATTGTGACAAAGTCAAACTGCCAAGGACTGAGTTTGATAAGATTTGTATAGCACAGTGGCTTGTTAGGCTATAATTCTAAGGTATATACCAACTCCAATATCATTCAACCTTAGGAATTAGGAGAGGCATAATAGTTTTGATAAAGAATTGGAAGCAGGTTAAAATGATCAGCTATTCCCATTTTGAGTTTACTCTGTGTGATCATAATCAAATATTCTTAATGTAGGAAATAGAGGCAGCAAAGACAAATCTTCCATTGTTTTGTTGTAGTAAACATAAACCAGTAAGACTATGCCAACAGGAACTGAAATATAGTGAAATGTAGAACTTAAAACATTTGATGATTTAAAACAAAATCTGTTATGTAATACAGCATAAGATAACACAGCTGCCCTTTCAGTACTTAGCATGAAAAGATGCTAATTAGAATAGTGTTGCTAGAATTGTAAACACCTTGCACTTGACATGAAAGAAAGCCAAAGAGTTCAACATTTAAATGCAAAGATTTATTGTCTTTCTCTTATAATGACTCATACTGCCTAGTGGTCTTGATCACACGGTTATAGAAAGTTGCAAGTCTGACAGTTAATACAGGGTTTCAAGTCTCTTCCACCTGGTCTAACCCTAGTGAGTGGATTGGATAATAAACTTAAGCAAATTAATACAGGTCTCTTTTGTATGTCTCATACTGTCAATAGGTTGTTGTTTGTCTTTCGGCTTTTTCCCGATAAGGGGTCACCACAGCGGAACTCTGGTCCGCTAATGATTGGCAGCAGATTTTTACAAAGTACTGAGATGCCAGCTTGACGCCCAACCTTCAACGAAGGCATGCCCATTTACGCACGCATGTCTTTTGAGCGCTACCCAACCGCGGGGAGGACAAGCAGACGCCACACAGAAGGCAGGTGCTGTGCTTCATTGCACAAAAGAATGGAGTCTTGACTTTGACCAAAGTTACTGGGGTTTAATTAGCAACCCCAATGCTGGAGGACCCTGACAGAGAGGGGGATGGGGAGGAGGAGAAAACTTACATGGCCTGCTTCCCTCTGCTGAGAGGTGGGGACAGTCGATGAGGGGTTTACTAGGTGGTATAATTTCCACGGTGGAATCTGGGAAAATACTATTAAGTCTTTTGAGGGAGGGGTAGGACTGCTTGGAGGAAACAGTTCCTATGGAAGTGAGGGAAGAACCTCCAAAGTCAGCCCATATCATGACCCCTTTCTGGTGCTTCACTGGGTGAATGTTTAGAGTACATCTATAATCAGAATGAATTCCCTGCCTAGCAGATGTCACTAAAGGAACCACAAGGCCTACTGTATGACTAGGTATTCTCCATATACATAGTGGAATACTGGTTTTTACTGTTAAACTTTCTTATCATAGCAGAGAGGGTACTCTTCATTGTTAATAATCTGCATGAGCACTGTTCTAACCCAACCTCTGATGTGTCCACATAGACAGTAAATGGCTTAGAAAACTCAAGGAACAAAGGACTGTCTCAGCACATAGTCTTAAGGTTTTTCAAAGTCATACCAGCCTCTGGTATTCACCCAATCCTTAGTGAGAAGTGTTAGGGGACTGGTTATAAAAAGCAAATTCCAGGATCATTTTCCTGTAATACTTGGCAAGACTAAGGAAAGCTCAATGTCTAAAGTACTGGTCTCTTCTCTACCACTTCAATATTAATTTTCTGGGGACTAATTAGTCACCAACCTAATCTGTAACCTAGGTATCTAAGCTCAGTCTTGTCAGCCATACTGTTTGTATTGCTTACAGTGAGCCTGGCATGCCTCAGGGAGTCTAACACTGCCGGAGTCTTTGGGATATGACAGTCCCAATCACTGGAGTGAATAACCACATTGTCTAGATGAGCTGATACATGTACTTAGCAGCGTCTTAGGATAGTGGATGAAGCACCAAGGAGACCAAGGGGAAGGAAGGAAGGTATGTTGAAAAAAGGCCATTGCTTTTGAGGAGGGAGTCTTTTCCCTAGCCTCCTTGGTTAGGGAAATTTGCCAGTACACTTTGGTAAAGTCCAGGGTGTTGATTCTGTTTTTGCCCAACATTTCCACCAGCTCATCTACCATAAATGCAGGATTATTATTGAGCATGGCTGTTTGCACTGCAAAGGTCATTAAAAAGTCAGATAGTACCATCTGACATTGCTTTTAATATGCCAGGGCTAATTCACTCACTATTCAACTTCTCTATCATCCCAACTTCAGTGTTGCATTTTTTTTTCTTTTTAGTTTCCTCTCATATGTCTTTATTCTGTGCAAATAATAGGCATCATTACTATCACTGCCTCTTATAAATTTTCATAATTATTCAAGTACAGTCCTAAACAGGATTTCTTCATCTTCCCTTGTTTCCCCCACAGTATCCAACAACTCCCTAGGGTATCTGCCATACAATATTTCAAAGGTACTGAATCCTGTGGAGATGTTGGTACTTCTCGCACAGAAAACATCAGCTAGGGGAGTAGCTAATACCACTTATCTCCCTCAGCATCTACGACCTTCCTTACCATGGACTTCAGGATTCTGTTCAAGTTTTCCAATAAACCATCAGTCTGAGAATGGTGGGTAGAGTTTTGAAATTGTTTTACCTAAAAACTCTGTCAGAGATGTCTCATAATATTTAACAAAAATGGTGTTCTTTGCTCTTTCAAAATCTCCTTAGGTATGCCTGTCTTTGAGAATAATAACACAAACTCCTTAGCAGTAACCTCATAGCTGGCTTTCCTTAAGAGACTAGCAATAAGAAATAGTCTAGGAATAACATTATTTAATGGTGCCCATTGTGACAGGTCCCTACTACAGACCAGCAATCAAGGACACTCAGTCTTCATAATGGACTCTCATGAGGGACACTGATTAGGAGCAAAGATGGATTCACACCATATTTTTGGATGCAGCTGCCTGCACCAAGCACAATTTCCCCTAATAGAACACTGGGAGCATGTTTCAGACCTGGGGCTGGACTTTCCCTCTCTCTCCAGACCCACACAAAACTCCACACTGCACACTTTACAGCTCTGTGTGTTCCTGTTACCAGTAGCTGACACATACACACACACACACACACACACACACACACACACACACACACACACACACACACACACACATACACACACAAAATTTAGAATAGAAAAACGAAAAACCCAAAACTGTAGACCACAAAGGAAAGAAGGAAATCCATGAGTCACAAACCCAAATTCAGCAGTTTATTGTTAGCACTTTCATGCACCTTCAGTACGTGCACTTCTTCAGACAAATAAATCAAAATCATGACTTGCTTAAATACAAAAAAGAAACATCAATTATCTTATTAAATAATTAATTATATAATTAACCTACTCAAATTTTTGTTAAAAAGACAAGACCTAAAATGTCATCTAAAATTCATACAAATGTAGTTATATATCCTACAAATATATGTGTGTATATATAAATTATACAAACACACATATAAATAATTATAAAATACATGAATTTATCTCCTTTCAAATTACAAAAAAGTTAATGTTTGAAAAAAATGAAAATAAATATGTATACCAAATAAATATCCTTTGCTAAATGTTATTAAAAGAATATGATAACCACCTTATCTAATAAAATTATCTTTCTAGAGCTTTTAATCCAAGTATACATTTAATAGAACACATATCATTAATACCAGGGAAAACATATGCATTTGTACGTAGTTGCCACAACAATTCTTGTTCCTCTAATTTGAGGTGCCATGGTCCACCTCTTGGATTCTTAGGAACATTTTGGACTACTACAAACTGAAAACTATGCGTATTATACTCATTAATATGTCTTGCTAATGCATTAATCTGGATATTCTTAGAAATTGCATAGACATGTTCATATATACACTGTTTTAGTTGTCGCTCCGTCTTCCCTAGGTAAAAAACTGGACACAATTTGCATTTTGCCAAATATACTATACCTTGGCTTTCACAATTATATTTGTCCTGTACAAAATACTCATATCCATTAATAAAAAATGAAGGCCCTGTTAAAATATATTTACAATATTTGCATCTCCCACATTTAAACATACCTTTAATGTTCCTGGACTTATGGTGTGGTGTCTCAAATAATCTCTTAATATTAGGACCATTTCTATAAGCAATCAAAGGTCTATCACCAAGGGTTCTGTTTAAAATTGAATCTTGTGTGATAAGGCCCCAGTTCGAATTTAATATTGCTCTAATTTCATATGAAATATCATTAAATTGTTAAAAAACTAGTTAAATACCTATTAGTTTCATTTTTATTCACGTTTATTGCTAACTCATCATTGTAAATACTTGATATAAAATCATCCTTACTTTCGTATACCCTAGCTCTTTTATTAGTAATGAAAATCGGACCCAATAGTTTTTTTGACCTTTTAACAGTAATTTCTTGAATTAGGCCATTAACCAATGATGTAGGGTAACCACGATTATTGAACATGTTAAATAAAACATTACATTCTTTGATGAAATCATCATCGTGAGAGCACATTCTTGACGCTCTAACTAGTTGGCCCTTCATCACTCCTCTTTTTTGAAAATATGGGTGATTGCTTGCAAAATGCAAAAAGGAAATACTATAAAAAGGTTTACGATATATTAAAGTTCTAAAACACTGATTAAATGCATCCTTACACAGAGAAATATCCAAAAAAATAATTATCTCACTATTAAAATTAAACGTAAACTCTAGAAAGAAAGTAAATGTGGACATAATATTAATCAAATTTTGGGCATCTTCACAATTACCACGAAAAATAAAGAACATGTCATCCTGGTAACGAGTATACCAGACAACCATGTCTTTAAAAAACTGATGTTCAAAAAGGTAAGTACGTTCCCAGAAAGCCATGACAGAATTAGTGAAACTACTGCCACAAGGTGATCCCATTGCAACACCTGATTTTTGTACAAATAGCTCATCTTGAAACATGAAATAGTTATTATTAAGTACAATGTCTATGAGTGAAATAATCAGATCCACTTCTTTGCCTAAAATCTGTTTTGACAATAAGTAGTCCCTCACCCATTCCATACCTATGTTATGTAGAATAACAGTATATAGGTCTTTGATATCCACACTAAGAAACCCATATGATGCATCAAATGGTATCCTGTTCAGATGTTCCAATACATGCCAGAAATCACAACATATATGGGTTTCTGTTTTTAAAATTTCTTTTAATTTTATATCGACCAATTTTGCACATGCATAGGTAATGGATTTACGTGCATCTATTATTGGTCGCAATGGGGGATCACTCATGTTCTTATGGAGTTTGGGTACTCCAAAGATGACTGGGGTCAGAGGGGTAGGTATAGTTAAATAATGATATGTGTCTATTGATATAACACCATCAATAAACAAATCACTTAATTGTGATTTTACGCGTTGGTATGCTTGGTTGAACTCATTTAATGAAACTTTGTCATAGTTAGGTGTGAATAACATCTTATGCATTCTATTCGCATAATCAGCGTCATCCATAAACACTGCCCCCCCCCTCCCTTGTCAGCTTGCATGACACGGATGTTATGTGCTTTACATACTCAATAAACTGTTTATGTTCCATTGAAATATTACATTTGTGAGTTTCAGGTTTACTATAATAATTAGTTACCGATGCCCTGATATGAATCTCTGTAATTTTTTTCAAAGGCTGCTAAATTAATGTCCAACGGAGGATTAAAAACACTGGACACATATTCATTTGTTGAAAGATGGCTAGAGGTATTGAATAATGTACTTAAATTAAGTTTCCGGACAAACACCTTCAAATCACATAACAAACGGCCAAGATTAGGCTTTGAATTGGGTATAAAATTAAATCCCTTTGTTAGAAATTCAACCATATCTTGTGCAATAATCATAGAAGAATAATTATATACATTATTATTGCCGTTATTGCTAGATAGAATAGTCAAGTTATCATAATTGTCCGTCATGGTTACCTCCTGTGTCAGTTGTTCCTTTTGCGTTGTTGACGCTGGTATTTGTTTGGACCCATTGCATATGTTGTTGCTTTGGGGCCACCCCTGTGAAAATCCTGATTATTATTTGTGTTATTCGTTTGTTGTTGATTGTAGTTTTTCTTTTTAATTCTGTCGCTGCGACGTACACCATTGTCCATCGCTATGTTGTTAGATTGTGGTAAGTCCATGATGTCATCAGATATGGACGAACCCATTACACTAGTTTCCATGGGAACCAAAGGGTCCACAAAATCCTTGTTTTGGCTATACGGTGGATCTGGGTAAGCCCGACCTTGTTGGTAGGCCAGCTTATCCCTATTTATTTTACGTATTTTAGTCTCATGTATTTTTTGTAATAATGATTCAATGCTGGAAAAGCTACGCTTGTATTCATATTGGTAACGTACAAAATCAGAGTCAGATACAATTCCATTGTCCAGAGCCTCAAGTTGTTGTTGTAAATCCAGAATCTGTTGTTCATATTGTTTAACAAGCAACTCTAAAAAGGCTATGCCCTGTTTGTCAAAGAACTGAATGAGCTGCTGATGAAACTCTGAATTTTTAATTACACCTGCTGAGTACTTCCACTGTCGGAGCCCCTTAGGTATAATCTGTAACTTGATACATTCTCTTAAATACAGAATTTCAATTTGCAATTTCTTGAATTTAAGTAGTTTCGAATCAAAGTCTTTTAGTCGCAAAACAGTGTCATTAACTTGTTGTTGTGGTAACCCATTTTGCAAAAAAACATGTGGGTCATTACCACTGAATAAATTTGTTAAAATGAGAAAATTCTGCAACAACGGAGGGCTGCCTTGTTGGTTGTCAGCGGAAACGTGATTTAAATTATTGACTCCGCCAAGAGAATTGTTATTGTTTGTTTGAGTATTATTAGGTACATTCATAACAACATTTTGCTGTACCGTACCTTGCCGTTGTGCTGGAGTCAGCAAGGATATATTGGAATCAGTTGAAACTGCACCACTAGTATTAAAAACAGCACTTGTTTTAGGTCTAACAGCTATTGGATTCGCCTATCCAGAAATTGTCTTCGACAGGTCATCAACCTTCTGTGTGAGCTGTTGGACCAGAGCCGTTAGGGCACCAATCGCTTGCGTTTGTGAATCAAAATTGGTACCCTCGTTGTTAGACTGTAGAGTAGGATTTGGAGTAAACAAAGGTTGTGACTGCGAGGTATTTCTGCCTTCCGCCATAAACACGAAAAATAGAAAAGCGAAAAACCCAAAACTGTAGACCATAAAGGAAAGAAGGAAATCCACGAGTCACAAACCCAAATTCAGCAGTTTATTGTTAGCGCTTTCATGCACTTCTTCAGACAAATAAATCAAAATCATGACTTGCTTAAATACAAAAAAGAAACATCAATTATCTTATTAAATAATTAATTATATAATTAACCTACTCAAATTTTTGTTAAAAAGACAAGACCTAAAATGTCATCTAAAATTCATACAAATGCAGTTATATATCCTACAAATATATGTGTGTATATTTACAAACACACATATAAATTATAAAATACATGAATTTATCTCCTTTCAAGTTACAAAAAAGTTAATGTTTGAAAAAACCGAAAATAAATATGTACACCAAATAAATATCCTTTGTTAAATGTTATTAAAAGAATATGATAACCACCTTATCTAATAAAATTATCTTTCTAGAGCTTTTAATCTAAGTATACATTTAGTAGAACAAGATGTGTTCTACTAAATGTATACTTAGATTAAAAGCTCTAGAAAGATAATTTTATTAGATAAGGTGGTTATCATATTCTTTTAATAACATTTAGCAAAGGATATTTATTTGGTGTACATATTTATTTTTGGTTTTTTCAAACATTAACTTTTTTGTAACTTGAAAGGAGATAAATTCATGTATTTTATAATTATTTATATGTGTGTTTGTATAATTTATATATACACACATATATTTGTAGGATATATAACTGCATTTGTATGAATTTTAGATGACATTTTAGGTCTTGTCTTTTTAACAAAAATTTGAGTAGGTTAATTATATAATTAATTATTTAATAAGATAATTGATGTTTCTTTTTTGTATTTAGGCAAGTCATAATTTTGATTTATTTGTCTGAAGAAGTGCACGTACTGAAGGTGCATGAAAGCGCTAACAATAAACTGCTGAATTTGGGTTTGTGACTCGTGGATTTCCTTCTTTCCTTTGTGGTCTACAATTTAGAATAGTGTAGGGCAGAACACCCATTCCAGGGTGTGGGGTGAGGAGCCCCCCCCCATGTTAAATGATTTTTGAAGTTGTTTTGGTTATGTAGGGTTATGATCTGAAATGTAAATGGTTACATTTGTGATTATGTTGCTTTAGTTGTTTTTTGTGTGTTTTTGATACTGTTTATCACTGATATGTGTCTGCACAATGTTTTGTTATTTTGTGCAGTTGTATTTGTGATAAATGATACTATACTCATATGCTCATACACACACACACACACACACACACACACACACACACACACACACACACACACACACACACACACACACTCACACAGACACTTAGGGCCTTGTAGGATTCATGCACAGTGTAGAAGGGATCATGAAAATTGTAGAGGTTTTCTTATTTTACAAACCTTCAGCTCTATGGAATGGGGATTCCTAAATTAATTGTTACAAGATTTGGGGTGGGGATTACTGAGAAATTTCATAGTTGGAGTTCAGCCACATACAGTAACCCTAAAATAGAGATATTGGTCATTGGAGGAACGTCCAAAATAGTGAGGATTCCCAAAAGAGCCACAGGGGGTTGTCCACTGTTCTCAGGCCTATTCCTCCTATTAAGAGAAGGAACTGGTGATGTTGGAAAGCATGTTTTTTCAGATTATCTTAGCCCCTCTAAAGGTCTGGGCAGTTATGAATATTAGGGTGAATATCATGGTAGTAAGTTTGGGGACACAACAACAACAACAAGATTCTGGAAGTTATGTGTACAGTAGGGAAGAGGAAGAAACATGCTACCTTGGACATCTTGGGGGCAGTTTGCTAGCAGATATTTTAGAGGTATATGGTAGAATTGCAAGACAGATAAAAACAGAATTAAAAAAATATACGTGGGAGAGGTCATTGTGAAATACTTAGTCAGGTCATACCTTTATGACCACATGTCATTCACCTCTTTGTACATCCCCTTTGAGTAAACTGTTCTTTTATAATTGGTACTCTCCATCTGTCTATTAAAATAAATAAATATATGCATACTTACATACATGCATGTATACAAATAAATAAACAAATAATATGCTGTGTGATTATGTTGCTTTAGTTGTTTTTTGTGTGTTTTTGATACTGTTTATCACTGATATAAGTGTCTGCACAATGTTTTGTTTTTTGTGCAGTTGTATTTGTGATAAATGGTAATATACTCATATACTCATACACACACACACACACACACACACACACACACACACACACGCACGCAGGCGCGCACACACACACACACACACACACACAGACACCTAGAGCCTTGTAGGATTCAAGCACAGTGTAGAAGGGGTCATGAAAATTGTAGAAGTTTTCTTATTTTACAAACCTTCAGCTCTATGGAATGCGGCTTCCTAAATTAATTGTTACAAGATTTGGGGTAGGGATTACTGAGAAATTTCACAGTTGGAGTTCAGCCACATACAGTAACCCTAAAATAGAGATATTGGTCATCGGAAAAGATTGATGAGGCTAGAAAAGAATACTGGTTGTTTGACAAAGAAGCTAAGAAATGAGTTGCATTAGCAAAGACTAAGGCATCAGAGGCACTCTACAAGCTTCTTGAATGTAAGTCAGTAGATGGCACAAAGAAACTGCATCAGGTTGCAAGGAAAGGACAAAAAGATAAAGAAGATAGTCAAACACTTTTCATAAGGGATGCCAGCACAGCCTGCTCACTGGTCCACAGGACATCAAAGGGAGATGGAAGGAGTACTGTACCTCATATATATTGTAGAAAAAATAGTATGCCTGTATGCCTGAAACGTGCATGTTTATATTGTATTCTGTTATTATATTTTGCTATAATATTCTTGTTAAGCTCATTTACATATTGTTAGCAATGTACTACTTAAATTAAGTTTACTGCTTGTACCTTAATAATGTTCTTTTTGTTGTGGAGCTTTTCTCCCCGGGTCTCCACTGAAAAAGTTTTTTTTTTTCAACCCAGACACTACCCGGTTAACAAATGTAAATAAATAAATAAATAACGTTCTGTATGAAGAAAACCCCACAGAAACTGCATAGCCCCAGACATAGCTTATGATGAGAGAAGAAGAGGAGTCCACTGTAGAAGAAGTAAGAACAGCACCAATGAAAATGAAGTCAGGGAAAGTAGCAGGGTCTGATGAGGTCACAGCAGATATAATAAAGTGCTGGTTGAGATAAGGAAGAAATAGTTCCTGGGTGTACTCATAGTAGTGTGGAGAGAAGGACATATCCCAGATGACTGCTGAATAAGCAAACTAGTTCCAGAGTTAAAGAACAAAGGGGACATTTACAACTGTGGGCATTACAGAGGTGTCAAACTCCTGTCACATTACATGAATGTTCTGGAGAGGGTGATTGATAAATGAATACGCTGAGTATTTGAAAGAAAGATGGATGATGAGAAGTTTGGATTCTGATCATGATGCAGCACAACTGACCTGATATTTTCAGTGAGACAGATAGTTGAAAAGAAACTAGAGTTGAATAATGAATCCAACTGGGCATTCCTAGACATGGAGAAAGTGTATAACAAGGCCCCCAAAAAAGCTGATTGATGAGGTGTTTCAAAGTCCAGGAAATATTGGTAGAATTAGTGCAGGTTATATTCAAGGATACAATGACTCAAGTACAGTGTTCAGTCTTAGAGAGGGCATCCCAATGGGAGTGGGTGTGCACCAAGGTCCAGCTGTGAGCCCACTGCTTTTCATACTGGTGATGGACTACATTAACAAACAGGTCAGAGGGACAGATCAACAAAGTTGCTGTATGCAGACAACGTGGCATTACAGGCAGGCTCTGAGCAAGAACTTCAACAAAAGATAGGGGAATGGAATGCAATACTGAAACACGTATGATGAAACTGCGTACAGATAAGACAGGTGCAATTGTAGCAAATGGTGGAATTCAGAAGATGCTGAGAACTGAGAAAGAAGGAAAAGTAGTGCAAAGGGTTAACAGCTTCAAGTATCTGGGAGGGTGTGGTTGAGGAGAAGGGAAGTCTGAATGAGGAGGTTAATGGTAGAATCAGAGGGGCTGCAGCGAACTGGCACAGAGTGGTAGGTGTAGTGTATGACAGAAGAATGCCAAAGAAGCTAAAAAGTAAGGTGTACAAAACAGTGGTATATCCAGTATTACTGTATGATACAAAAACGTGGCCAGTAAAGGCAGAGCAGTTGAGGAAGCTACAGGTGATGGAGATTAAGTTCCTGAGATGAGAGGCAGGATGCACCCTGTGGGACAGACAAAGAAATAAGGAATTAAGAGCAGAAGCCAAAGTAGCTCAAATTGCAGAAGAGATAAAAGAGAATGGATTATGGTGGTTCCAGCACATGTGCAGAAAAGAAGAAGAGAGTCTGGTGAAGAGGATTTGAGACCTGCAGGATGAAAGCAAGAGCAAACAAAGATTTCCAGCAAAGAGGTGGCTGGATAGTGTGAGAGAAGACCTGTGACAGTCAGGCATAAGTGTCAAAGAAGGCAGTAGAGTGGCACCAAATAGAGAGAGATGGTCACAGCTGACATGACACCCCAACCCCATATAGAAACAAAATGAGGAAAAGGAATGCTGATGATGGGCTAAAGTATTATCATCTCTGCTTTGCATAGAGAATTGTATGAATATTCTACAGCCTCCAGTATTATACTTGCTGTTTGCCCCAAGCAGATCTTAGATCTAAGGGAAAAGACAACTAAATGCTGTAGTCCATTTCATTGGGGTAGCAAAGTTATCCTTGCTCAGCACAGGAATAATCTACTAAAGCAATTTGGATGCAACAGACTGACAAAAAAAGGAAATAAATTACATACATGCTGCATCAAAACACTGATACTTCTATTGCTTATTGCATTAATTTAGTAAGTCTTCTAAACTCTATTGATATTACTTTAACCATGCCTACCGTCACAGGACAGCATATCTTGCTTAGTCAAACATTTACATTCTGCTGATTATTGCCATTGACTAACCAGCACAATATCTCAGTGGTTAAGATCTCTGCCTCCCACCTTCTGTGTCCTGATCTCTGGTCAATGTCTATGCAGAATTTGCATGCTCACTGTCTGTGTCTGCATGAGTATTCTCTAAGGGCTCTGGTTTCATCCTACTCCCAATTAAAATGCTGGTTCATTGACTACTGTAAACTGTCCATATGCATTTATTTTACATTGTTTCATGAATCACAGCTAGAAAGAGTCTAGGTAAGTTTAGTTAACTATTTAGCTACTCAGTCACTATCTTCCTTCATAGAGCAGAGCCTGTAGTTACTACATGTGACCCCGACATTGCAGGAGCTCTGTCAAAAAGCCCTGCACCTACAAGTTTACAAGACTTTTGTCATTGTGTCAGAGCCCACAGTCACTACATCTGACTCCAACGTTGCAGAAGCTCTGTCACAAAGCCCTACTCCTATAAGTTTACTAAGACTTTTGTCATTGTTTCATAGCCTGAGGTCATTATGTCTGACCCCAATATTGGAGAAGTTCTGTAACAAAGCTCTACACCTACAAGTTTACTGAGACTTTTGTCATTGTTCCATAGTCTGAAGTCACTACATCTGAGCCTGATACTGCAGGAGCTGTGTCACAAAGCCCTACACCTACACTTTTACTGAGACTTTTGTCATTGTTTCATGTAAGCATATTTATCATGAAGAACCTTGCTGCATATTAACTTTAATGAGTTAAATACATGCCTGCTCTGTGAAATACTAGGGCCCCTTACTAAGTTGCCCACTGTGTCCTTTTGCAACTATACTGCATATGCAAGGTATTTAGTCTCAGGAGATGACAGAAAACTTGTTTTACTTGCATCTCTTTGTTAATTGTGTTGTTCTGGCTATAAAGTGATTGCCTTCAGTTAAAAATTGACCTATAAACTGACCTGAGTGTGGGAGGCTTGCTATGCTCAGCCTCACTATGCTCGGCTTTTCTTGACTCCCCTAAACTACCCCCAATCTCCACCCACCCCTCTTACTCTAATATTATATTTTCTACATACACACTTCACTTGTGACTCGTTTTCCAAAGCCCTCCCCAAATCATCTTACTACATCTGTGTATACACTTCTGTTTCTTTTCTACTTCCTTCTTCTTTCATTTTTAGCCCAATCCCCAACAATCTTTCTCCAACCTGTACTGATTTGCACCTAATAGTAGCTATTCCACATTGTATCCTTTTTCCCCAAATAAACCCTCATTGCTCTTATTTTGACTGCATCATTATACTTCAGCCATTAATATCCCTTTATTCCTTGCATTCCAGAGAAGATACGAGGACAACCTACCACTCTTTTTTTATAAACTTATACTTCCTTTAGCTCCACCTCCAGCAAACTCCATCCATTTTCAACTACACTCCAATCAGTCTACTGCACAACATCCCCCTCCCACACCTCACACATATTACTCTAACCACACATACCCTTTTTCTACGCTACTATCCCACAGTATTTTCACTAACCCCTATAACTGCTTCACTTCTAACAGCCCCAGTTCCCCCTCTACTTCCATTTATTTCACTCTACACCAATAATGTGTTTTAGTCATGCCTCTCATTTCTCTTCCTTCTTGTCCTTTCTACCCTAAAAACTCCTCCAGCAACACTACTACAAAAGCATACCCCAACTATTACCTCATCGTCACCGCTCAATTCCTCCACCACAACATTCTCCTAAATAATCCCAATACTTATCTCTATATTGAACTTCTTCTATTCGTAGGTTCATAGGTTGATACTAGGCTATCTGCCCTAGGGCATTTAGAAGCCTAGCCAGAGTGTGTTTGGCTTTCGCCACCCTTTTAGATTAGTTGACTGTGCCTCTGTATAGTAGTTCACAGAAGGTAACCCTTTTAAGGTTAGTTTACTGTACCACTGTCAAGCAGGGACACAGAAGAGATCCCAGGGGTAAACTTATGATCTCCCATCCAATCTTCAAGATTTCTCTTGAAGAGGGTCAGTGAGGGGCTCTGCCTAACATGGATTGGGATTTTGTTCCAGAGTGAGGGGAACCTCTGGGATATGAATCTGTCCCTCCAGCATGTGCTATTTATTTCTGTGCTGAGGTTCAAGTCCCTGGAGCGTGTAGCTCTAAGGGATTTGGATTTCCTGAGGTGAAGCATGTCCATTAATTCTGGGTTGGACATGGCTTTATACGTCAGACACAGATCGCCTCTGAGTAGGCGGTACGCAACTGAGTAGAGCTGGAGTTTCTTTAGTCGAGCTGCATAGGGCATCTGTTTGAGCCCCTTGATCCTCTTGGTGAGGTACTTTTGGGGTCTTTCCAGTTGCTGCAGATGTCGGGTAAAGTACATCCCAAATGGGGCATTGTATTCAATTATGGGCCTGATAAGTGATGAGTAGAGGGGCACAATGACCTCTCTTGATCTAGATGTGAATCCTTTCATGATAATGTGGGCTATATAAAAGATCTTTCTAACCACTTTGGCAATGTGATTGTCAAAGGGGAGATTGCTATCTACTTGGGTCCCCAAGTCCCTAATTACTTCTTCCATACTTAATGGATTACCACCTATGTGGTAATTTCTGGGCACTTTGTTTTTCCCAAAGGGGATGACTATGCACTTTTTGGCATTTAGCTTTAGGCCATGGCTCTGGCACCAGTTATCCGTCTCTGTGAGACCCTTTTGGAGGATGCTTGTGTCAGCTGGAGAGTTGATTATGGCACCCAGTTTGCAGTCATCTGCGAACTTGGTCAGCCATAGTCCACCTGTGTTAGCCTGTACCTCTGAGAAATATATACCAAACAAGAGAATGTCCCAGGACTGAGCCTTGTGGGACACCACTTGTAACTGGTTTAGAGTCTGACATGGCACCTGCTATTCTGACCATGTGGGTTCTATCCCTGAGCCAGTTTGCAACCCATCTTGTGACATAGGGGTTGATATTTCAGCTGGTGAGCTTATTTATGATGCCCGAGTGGGGTATTGTGTCGAAGGCTTTTGTGAGGTCCATGTAGGCTGTGTGGACTACCTTCCCTTCATCTATGGCTTTGGTAACTGTTTCAAAGAAGTCAACCAGGTTCAAGAGGCAAGATCTGCCCTTAACAAAGCCGAATTCGGTAGGATTCAGTGTCTGGAGGTTCCCAATGTTTTTGTTTATGATTTCCATGATGATACGCTCCATAGCTTTGCAGACCAGGCTAGTCAGGCTTATAGGGCGATAGTTTCCAAGGTCTGTTGTGGCACCACCTTTGTGGAGTGGGACCACTGTTGCTGTACGCCATTCCTTGGGTACATATCCTGTAGTAAGGCTGAGATTGAACAGTGACTTTATATGAGGGTTTCGTTCTTCTTGGAGCTCGTGTAATATGCAGCCCAGGACACCGTCTGGTCCCATTGATGCTGTGTTTTTTACTTTGGAGAGGGCAGCTCTCACCTGTGCATCTGTGATCTCAGGAAGGCTACACTCTGTTGGGATAGACATTTGCTCTTTTGGGGGGAAAGGGGGGGAGAAGTTTGCACTGAACCTTTCTGCCAGGATGTTGGCAATGTCTGTGGGTTCAGTGTATTTTTTGTTATTTTGCACTAACTCAGAGCATATCTGGGAGTTGCCTCCCAGGTTTCTGACATAACTAAAGAAGGTGTTGTGATTATCTTTAGTGTCTTGTGCAATTTTTCTTTCAAAGCTGGCCTTAGATGATTTTATGAGGGATCGTAGTTTCTTGCTAGTACTGATCAGAGACGCCTTCCCTTTTTGGGATTTTGCTCTATCATGTAGTAGCTTTCTCCTTCTGTTGTATAGCTTATTTATGGCTGGGGTCCACCAGACAGGTCTCCTGCTTTTGGAGGAGTGAGTCTTGGTTTTATGTGGGATAGCATGCTCCATGCATTCCTGTAGGTGTCCATAGAGTGCTTTTGTAAAGGATTCTGCATTTTGGGCCGTATTTTCCACTGGCCCGGGGGCTTTAAAGGATTCCACCTTGGCTTTGGAAAGCGTGAAGTTTGCTTTTGAGAAGTTCTTCACCATGGTTTCCTTGGCTAGGGGTGGGGACAGAATATGGATGTCCAGTGAGATTAGTTTATGGTCTTATCTTACCAATGAGGGGTATACCTCTGGTGTGGAACATAGAGACCCCATGTTGGTGATGACCAGATCCAATATGTTTTCCCCTCTTGTGGGAGTGGTGACCAGTTGTTCCATAGCATTTGAGTTTATAAATTCTAGGAACCATTGAGCGAGGGTGTTTGGGCTTGAGCAGTTTTCCCAATCAATGTTTGGGTAGTTGAAGTCACCCAATCTAATGGTGTTTGGAGAGACCTTCATATTCTCCAGTGTTCTCAAGAAAGCCGAGTGAGGTTCCTGTGTTTGGGAGGGTGGTTTGTAGCAGGCTACAAACTGAAAGGCAGTTTTGCCCACTGTTAGTAGCACATGGATGGTCTCCGATGCTTCGTGCAGTGCCACTAACCTGGAGGTGTGGGTATCTTTGATAAATATGGATACTCCCCCTCCTTTTGTGGTTCGGTCCAAGTTTTGGGGCCGGAAAGCATGGTATGAAGTATAACCTGTTAGTGCTGGGGTGCTCTCGGGAGCCATGAATCAGGTTTCTGCTACTGCACAGATATCGATATTCTCCATACTGAGGAGAGTCTCGAGTGCATGCATCTTGAGGTTTAGACTTCTGGCGTTGAGCAGCACTACCCTTAGTTTTTTTTTCTTTGTGTTGCCTATGGAGGTGGGTTTGTCTTTTGATCCTTGCCTAAAAAAGGCACTATGGGGGAGCCTTTGCCAGTATTTGAAAACCCAGGGGTGACAGGTGCAACTAGCGAAGCAATGTGGCTTGTCGAGCATGTCATTCCAGGCTGACAGACGCTGGATCCCCTTTGAATGAAACCAATACTTTAGCCAATTGTTAAAATTGATCATCTTGTCTTCATATTGTGGCATCATTCTTGGTGAGGGTAAGATGCTACTCAAGGTCAGGGTCATACCGGCCTGGGCTACATGCTCAGAGAGCTCCTCTATGTCTTTTTTCATGTAGTTCGGGGAGGTACGTCTCAGGTCATTCACACCAGCATGGACAATGACGGAGTCATATTTGTACTTGCTTTGGAGTGACTTGAGTGCTTGTGTTATGTGGCAGATCCTGGCACCCGACAGGCAGCTTACAGTGACCTTCTCCTTGTTTAGCCTGGTGAGTGGTACATCAGTGTGTCTGACAATAGAGTCACCTACAAGTGTATTAGATGTGTTGTTTAGCCTTAAGGGCTGTGACTGTGTGGCACACTGACTTTGTGAGCTATGTGCTGTGTGGGTATTGTTTCGTGGTAGGGGTTGCTTGGATGTCTGCTTTGGAGGTTTCTGCTGCTTAGGCAGATTTTTATTTAGAGCCTCCGAGTATGTTTTTGTGTGTTTATGTGTTTGGTTTGCTGATGCAATAGGTCTATGTGAGACTGGATTTGTGGTGTGTGTGGTTACCTTCTCCTCCTGACAGGCTGTGCCAGTACTGGGTTGAGAGAGCTTAGCCTCCAGTTTGGCTATATAGTTGCATCTCTCACATATATTTGAGCTTGTTGGGAGGAGGAGAGGGTGGTCTGTATACATAAGGCAGTTGTAACATTGCCTCAAGATTCCCAGATTCACCAGCTGGACTGGAGAGTAAACCCGAAACTGACCTTTGGACATGCCTGAATAATATAGGGAACTACTTATTGACGATTTGAAAGAACTAACAGGGAGCAAGTGCTTAAAAGGAGTATAAGAGGATGTAGTGCTTAAGTTTATTAGTGTTTACCTATGAGATTACTTGTACGATCAAGTGCAGGGCTTTAGAATGAAAATAGAGTGCTTATTTTGAGATTTAAAGCAGTTCTAAGGGAAAAAGTGAAGAGCAGACTTTGTGGAGCCGGGAATAGTTTAAACCTGTTTAAGCGGCGCTGCCCGACACTACTCTGTGCGCAAGACCGCGCAAAAAGAAAGTTGCAGGGTTTTAAGAGAGAGAGATCAAGGAATTTGGAATTGACCCAAAAAGGCCAATAAAACGACAGCTTCTAGGCAGTAACCACTCCTACAGGGACAAACAGGCTGCTCAGTTTTAACCACTGCCACTGGTGAACACAGACACTTCCTTTTAGCCCAAGCAAGCACTGGCCTCCAAGAAACTTACAAACAGTTCAGAACAGCAAATCTGTAACTGAACTTTGTTAAATTTCAGAAAGTGGGAAAAAAGCAAGATTTTTTTGTTTTTTGTTTTAGTTTAAAGGTAGCAGAGATACACAAGTAGCAAAATAGTCAGAACAGTGCAATAAATGACCCGACACTTGAGTGCTAGGCCAGAGTCAGGTAAAATGCAATTTTAAGAAAACTGATTTTAAATTAAGTGCAACACAGAAAATTCAGTAAACAGGCTCTAGATGTGTTCTAAATACTGTTTCTAATACAGATATCAACTTTAGCAAACCGGAAAACGCTGAAAAGTAGGCGGCAAAGCAGTAATTTTAAACAAAAAATCAGAAGAAAATACTTAAAATCTCAAAAGTGGCTCCTTTCTTCTCTCAGCGTTTTCTCCCCCTTGGTAGGTACTTCAGCAACAACTATCAAGCCTGGAAAGATGCCAAAACCATGAGGCAGCAGGGTTTTAAGTGCGATCAAGGAGTTTGGAATTGACCCAAAATGGCCAATAAAACTACAGCTTCTAGGTAGTAACCACTCCTACAGGGATAGGCAGGCTGCTCAGTGTTAACCACTGCCACTAGTGAACACAGAGACTTCCCTTTAGCCCAAGCAAGCACTGGTCTCCAAGAAACTTACAAACATTTCAGAGCAGCAAATCTGTAACTGAACTTTCTTAAATTTCAGAAAGTGGGAAAAAGCAAGATTTTTTTTTTGTTTTAGCAAAATCCCCAACAACCACCCTATTCCCACCCTAAAGTCCTCAATACTAACTACGACAACCTAAAACTAATACAAATACCCAAATTACTTAAAATTTCTAAAATAACTAGACATTTGTTCATGGTCTTAAATTTGTATGAGGACTTACATCTCAACCCAGGTCCTATTCCTACTGCACAGACAAATCAACTAAAACTTATCACTCTTAATATCAGGAACATGTGCAATAAACTGGCACTTTTTATGTCTGGTTAACACACTGTAACTTAGACATCCTTTCTATTACAAAGACTTGGCTAAGACCAGAAATAAAAGATATTAAAATTCTTCTTCCTGGTTTCAGCATTATCAGAGTAGACAGAGCACATAGAAAGGTGGCAGAATAGTCCTAATTTTCCCTAACAATTTGGTAGTTCCCTGTACTCACATGTTATATCAAAATTCTGTGCAGCTGAAATCCTTATAACATTTCTAAAACTTAACTGATCTAAGAACATCTGCATAGTTGTTTTATACATCCCTCCTGAGGAAAACATTCCCATTCTAGAAAATATTCTAGCCTGGATATCTGAAACATTACCAAATGAAACCATTATCCTAGGGGATGTCAACACAGACTGGCAGACACTAACCTCACACCACCCAAAAAACAGTATAAACCTCTTTGGCTTTACTCAACTTATAAATATTCCTACCAGATACAGTAAAAATAACATCAAATACTCCACCCTGGACTGAATACTAGTCTCAAACCCTTCTAACTTTACATCCTCAGACACACTCCCCCATTCCTTAAGTGACTACCTACCAGCCTATACTCACAGGAGTATCACTCAACTCACAAAGTAACACAAGTTCAAAACTATACACAACCTACAAAAATTCAGCAAAGAGGTATTTAATGAATCTCTAAAAAGAGGTAGACTGGTCCATCCTAAAAAAACTTCCCCTTAATGATGCAGTTGAACACTTCAACAGTACCTTCCTAAACATTCTTAACTCTTTAGCCCCTAAGTGAACAAAAAGAATAAAAAATAACCATGCCCAAATGGCTCATCAAATAATGTCAAATTCTAATGAAAGACAGGGACAAAGCATGGACTCCCTGGCTAAAGAATAAAAACAACATATATCTTCAGTTATACAGACAACTCAGCAATCAAACAAAAAGACAAATATTGCATGACAAAAATAATACTATTCCTATATTCAAGATAACCACAAAAACAACCCTGAGAAATTCTGGCCTTCTGTAATGTCACTACTCATCCCAGAAAATAAAAATAATCCCAGTCAATACTACAATATACCACATCTGCAAACAGCCAGCAGATTCAACACATACTTTATAAAGACCATATCCAACCTAAAAGTAAACACAACTCATCCACTGCAACTCAGTACTTGTACTAATATCCCAATACTAACCTGTATACACCCCACACATTACACACACACACACACACACACACACACACACACACACACACACACACACACACAACCTCTTACTCATAATCAAAAACCAAACCATCCACAGCTTACTTTTCAGCCCATCCCTTTATCTCAAATAAGAAAATTACTACAAACACTAAAACCTTTCTCAATCTCAGCTGACAGCCTCCCACCAGAATACTTAAAGCTTGCCACAGAGGCAGTAGCACTCCCTGTTAGCATCTTAATTAATAGATCCATAGCTGAATCATATGTTCCTAACCTATGGAAAAGATCACACATTATCCCTTTACATAAGGGAGGCAACTCCACTGGCATCACAAATTTTCATCCTATTACAATCTTGTCCTCCCTCTCTAAGATTCTAGAAAAAATTGTGCACTTACAACTTCTCCACAATCTTATACAGAACAACCTACTTTCCCACACTCAACATGATGTAAGACTTGCACACCTCAACAGCTTTATTATCTTTCATGGACTCTGTCAAACCAGTGATACTGGCAAACTAGTATCTGCAGTGTTTCTAGATTTGTCAAAAGCATTTGACATGGTTTCTAACCTTAAATCCTTTAAAGAACTTTCCAGAATTTGTTTATGCTCCTCCTCACTTCAGTGTTTTTCTGCCTACCTAATCGACAGGCAGCAAGCAGTAAAATGACAGAGCTGTATCTCTCCATATCACATCACCCCCACAGGTGTACCTCAAAGATCCATCCTTGGCCCATTACTATGTAATGTCTTCATCAATAAACCAAAGGATGGAGCAAGTCCAGAAAAGTAACAAAATACCAAAAATGCTGGACCAAAACCAAAAGGCACAACAGGAAACTCCTGGATGCTGTTAAAACCAGACTCCTTTATTAACACCACAGCAAGAATAAAAACGCAAGAATTTTCGTCCGAGTATCCCCCAGACTTCTTCAGATAAGACAGACAGTAGACCACCATAGAACCACTTTATAACTTCAATTAATCAATTAATTAAGAGAATGATATATATTTAAAGGCATAGTGAACCCAGTCAGTATGCAGCATGATAAATACATTTTAAATACATTTAAAATTTTTTTAAAATACATGTAATGTTAAAAAAATGCACTTAAATGAACTCATGATTATTCAAAATGTGAAGATATATATATATATATATATATATATATATATATATATATATATATATATATATAAAATAAAATATTTATTTTATTTTATTTTACATTTGTTAACTGGGAAATTCCGACTGGACTAGGTCCATTTTCAGCAGAGGCCCGGGGAGAAAAGCTCCGTCATCGAGTTAAACAAATACAGTACCTCCAGCATAATACATAAACCAGGTTATATCATGTATGCTGAGCATAGTAATATAACGAGAAAAGCACTCCAGGAAAAAGAAGATATAGAACATAGGTCAACGACAATGTCAGTTGCAGTACAGCCAGCATAATGCACAAAACAGGTTTCATCAAGTATGCTGAGCATAGTAATATATCAAGAAATTAATAAAACACTCCAGGTAAAAGAAGATATAGAACATGGGTAAAAAGACAATGTCAGTTATACATTGGTAAGAGAAGAAAATATATCATGTAAGATTCTACAGTTAAAAGTACCCTTTCAGATGACCAAGCCTACAGGGGATCAGAGCTCCAGCATGTGATCAGAGAGGAGTTTGGGGAGTTAATAGCAGTGTAGGTAGGGTTATGTGATACAAAGGCATAACCAGGTACTAAAAAGATGTGATTTGAGAGAGTTTTTGACTATGGATGTGGAGGGGCCATATAAATATTAGATATTAAAACGTTCCTGTTAATGCAATGACATTTTTATGGGATAAAACACAGGAATGATATAACAAAGGTAAATCAGAGTTTAGCTGACCAAAGTTTTAACAAGGGAACTAAGGAAATATTATCATTCAAACCTGGAGGTTTGTTGGCTTCAAGTACAATTTGCCAAATTGTTTCTCTGTATTCCAACTTGGATTCCCAGGGTCTGCCCCTCAAATCCTTAGGGACAATTTCAATCACAAAGAAGGAAAATGTGGCCTTAGGGCATGTTAATGTATGCCTAAACAGTCCATTACTGTTATTTCTTTTATTAATATCATTAACATGTTCATAAATCCTTTGTTTTAATTGTCTTTCCTTTTTACCAATATAGAAACCTTCACAGGCACCACAGGTAGCTAAATAAACAAAACTCTGGGAATTATAGTTGGAATAAGTGTGTGCTTTGAGTACCTTCTGCCTAGCAGTAACCAAAACCTGCTCTTTCTGTGCAATGTAAACACACTGCGTACATGCCCCACAAACTAGTATCTGCAGTATTTCTAGATTTGTCAAAAGCATTTGACATGGTTTCTAACCCTAATTCCCTTAAATAACTTTCCAGAATTTGTTTATCCTCCTCCTCGCTTCAGTGGTTTTCTACCTACCTAACCGACAGGCAGCAAGCAGTAAAATGGCATAGCATGTATTTCCCCATATCACATCGCCCCCACAGGTGTACCTCAAAGATCCATCCTTGGCCCATTACTATGTAATGTCTTCATCAATAACTTACATACATCCTCCTGTGAAGGCACTCTAGTCCAATCTGCAAATGACTCCACTATAATATGCATTTCAGACACATTAACTCACCTACAACATACAACACAACAAGCTTTCTCTTCCATAGAAACACGTCTCTCTGTCGCTCGTCTGTCTCTAACATAGATGACAAACAGATGAGGTATTTTATTTAGATGCTTTAATACATAAAAACACATCAGGATGAATTGCAGGATCATAAAATACAAACAAACTAGTTAACAGACAGACCTTACATACATACATGTTTGCATCTCAACAGCTAACTACAAAATGGCAGTCAGATTTGTATGTGCTTAGTATTTATACACTTGTGCAAGCCCACGGATAGCTTCTTAAAGGTACATACACACACATCACTCTACATCCTCCCTCTTAAAAAGATTGCCCTTTGAAAAAACAATATTAGAGTTAGACACGCATTACTATAAACATTAGAAAAAAAACACAATGTTCATGTCCAAGTTGCTTTGTATCTGTTCCAGGGTTTAGAGATATGACCAAATCTTACAACATAACAATCTGGACCAAATTTAGCAACAGTGACAGTCTTCAATGAACAACTTGTATTAGGCGCTTCTGGATTTGTCACAGGAATGGGAATGTCCTCTGGAACTTCCTCAGGAACTGGAACACCAGACAACTCACTCTGAGATAAAAAGTGTTTCTCACAGACTATGCCCTGTGGTATAGGCTCAGACACTGGTCTCAAATGTTTCTGATTCTGCCTAAAGACTGCTCCTTGTGATTCTCAATGTATGAACTTGGCTCTGTGCAAATACTCTTCACAACACCAATCCGATCATTACCTTTGGACATTTGCATCCTTACCACTTCTCCTTCTTATAATGGATTAAACGGTTCTCCAGTTTTATCATAGTAGGACTTCTGGGTTAAACACTTCTTCAACAGATTGGTTTTCGCTGACCTGTTGTTCTTGACACATGCAACCAACAATTGACTACAGATTGGTAATGTAGTTCTGGTTTGTCTCAACAGAAGTCTCTGAGCAGGTGAACCAAGATGTTTATCACAAGGAACATTTCTGACATTCAACAGATTCAGGAAAACGTCACACTTATCTCATTTGGACTTTTCACGTAACTGTTTTGTACTTTGAACTGCACATTATGCCACATCATTTGACTGTGGGTACTCAGAGCTACTTGTGATATGAGTAAAGTCTCATTCTTCAGCACATCTTTTAAACTGTTGGCTTGTAAACTGTGTGCCATAGTCTGAAATATCTTTGTGCGGACTTGTACATGGTAGTCTGGGAATCTGGTTTAGCTGAAGTGGTTCCTTCTGTTGATGTGGCTTTGTACTTTTACACACAGAACAAGATAAAAGTGCTCGCTCAATGTCTTGTGACATAGAAGGCCAAAATACTAGTCCTCTCGATCTTCTTTTGGTAGAATCAGTTCCTAGGTGATCATGTTGCAAGACAGTAATGTACACTGGTTGCAAGTACTTTGGAACAATTACTTTTGGACCTTTCATAATGACACCCTTTGTCAGACAAAATCTCATCTCTGTATGGAAAATAAGGTTGCACTTCTTGAGGTAAACTAGATTGCCTTGACAGCCATCCTTGTTGAATAAAGTGGTTGATCCTCTGTAAAACTGGATCTGTGGCTATGCAATCTCTCAGCTCATCAAGATGTGTGAAAGAAAAATTTCTCACTGCCATGACATTAAAATCAAGGTTCTCATTCTCATGCTGTTCAGTAGTGCTTCTGAGCAATCCAGACAATGTATCAGCAAGATAAAGAAGTTTGCCTTTCTGGTAGCAAGACTGAAATTATACTTTTGTAATCTCAGCATCATACATTACAGTCAGGCTGGAGCTGAATGCAGAGGCCTTCTCGAGATAGTGACTAGAGGTTGGTTGTCTGTTTTGATCTGGATAGGTCTACCATAAACATAATCATGAAACCCTGAACACACAAACACAAGTGCCAAAAGCTTTTTCTCGATCTGAGCATACTGCATTTTGGTTTGGGTAAGAGTTCTCGATATGAAGGCAGCAGGTTGATCCTTTTGTAGAATCACTGTGCCAAGAACAAATTTCAAAACATCACAGGAAAGTGTAACTGGTTAGTGAACATCATAGTATCTGAGAGTTGGTGGACTAGCAATTCTCTGTTTCATGACATCAAATGCTCGTTAGTGTTGCTCTAACCAAAACCTGGATACATCTTTACATGTCAGCTCTCTGAGTGGTGCTGAAAGTTGGCTCAAGTCTGGAATGAGCTTGCCTAGATAGTTGACCATGCCAAGAAATTGTTGCAGGGCTTGAACACTGTCTGGAGCTGGCATCTCAAGAATGGCTGTTTGTTTTGAAGGGTCTGGTTATAAGCCTGTACTAGTAAATAAACAACCAACATAAGTGGTTTCTAGTAGCCTGAATTTGCATTTGTTGGATTGAGCTTAACATTTAATTGATGTGTCCTGTCTAGAACTTTCTGAGGTTTCTGTCATGCTCAGCTTCACCATTGCGTCCTACTAGTATGTCATCTACTATAATAGCACAAGGATACCCAGAAAAAATTTTCACCATTGCTCGTTGAAAGACTTCACTTGCAGAATTTATCCCAAATGGCATTCTCAAAATTCTGCACCTGCCAAATAGAGTACTGAACAATGAGGATTTTTTCTCAAGCTGAATTTGTCAAAATGAACTCTTTGCATCTAAGACTGAAAAAACAGCGGCATTTGGCATCAAATCTGCAACTTCTTCAACTGTGCACATTGGATGATAAGGTATTTTTAGTGCTTTGTTCAAATCCCATGGATCACTACATATTCTGATGTCATCTGAGCTTTTCTTATGAGCTACCACCATGGAAGATACCCATTCAGTTGGAGTTTCAACTGGACAAATTACACCTTGTCACACCATTTTATCTAACTTGGCCTTGACTATTGGAAATTTACATGCTGGCCTGACAACTGGACTGACCTCTGGGTCTAACTTCATGGAATACACAACTGGAAGTTTGCCTAGTTTGTCTTCGAAAAGATCATCATAGGTAGAAAATAATGTACTGGGTGAAATTAGAGTAGTGGTCTTTTAATCTAACATGGCGGACTTCCTTATTAAATGCAAGCAGTCCCATTTTCAAACTGTCTCTGAGCCCTAATACTGACTGGACATCCCTTTAGACCACATAAAATAACAAGTCCTAGCATTTCCTAGCAGAGCAACATGAACGCACTACTGAGCCTTAAGTTTGAATTTCTTCAACTCCATAAGCAACAAGCATCCCGTACCTTGCTAAATCAAACCTTTCACTGTGATGCACTCTAGCAAATGTTTCGGCTGACATAACATTGCACTTGGAACCTGTATCAACTTTAAGCTCTATGGGTTTGCTAGTTTTCCGAACAGTACAAAATACTTCATTCTTTGCCCTTAAATCTACTGCATTAACTGTCTCATGAGGCACTGACACACCATCAACATAAAAAGAAGGGTTACAGCTTTCTAATTGATCGACTCATTTCTGAAAATGTTCCCTTTTAATAAGAGAATGTTGGCCTTTTGATTTACAAAACCTTTTGAAATTATTCCATTTATTGCATTTGTTGTATTGCTGACCAAAAGATTGCTGACCTTTTAGATTCATGACTTCCACCACAATTGTGACAGTTGGCAATAAAACTGCGTGGGTGCCCATGCTTTCAGTTTGCTGACTCACTCTTCTCCTTCACTGAGACTGTGCAAACTCTAGAATTTGCTGGAAAGTTCTGGGGTTTACCAGTGAGAGCTGCAGGGGCTACAGTTGCTTCCATGTTCTTGGGCCTGTTTCTTTTAACCACATGCTGCATACTATCAACATGAGCTTTATCACTGTGCCTTCTAGTGCTATTATCATTTGTAAGCATATCTGTGTGCTTTTCTGTGAGCTCCTATAGCTGACAAATCTCAGTGGCCTTATTCAAAGATAAACCACTGTCACAAAGCAAAATCTTTTTCACAGCATCATCTTTAATACCACACACAAGTCTGTCCTTTATCAACTCATCCCTTAAATCACCAAATCTGCATGTTTTAGCCTTATTTATCAAGTCAGTTATATATGCTGCAAAAGTTTCACCAGGCTTTTGATCCCTTGTGTAAAATAAGTGCCTCTCCATTGTAACATTTGTATGGGGGGGGTTACACATTTCTCAAAATTTACATTCTAAGCACTCGGGGTCCTCCCTTCAGTCAGCCGGTACAACAATATGATGTTTTTCCCCTCTCCTGTATAGATAGCAGGTACATACACAAATAAACGCTCCATTTCTATGGCTTCTGACCAACTAAATAAGTACAATAAATGCCTTTGTATGGTCATCTTTATCAGAAAATCCAGCCTATATGAAAATGTACTCTTACTCAAACAGTATCCAGTTCTCAGCAATATTACTGTCAAACGCAAGTGAACTGGGTTTTCAAAATCCATCTGCCATGCCCACAAAGTATGTAAAAACACACTGAAAATATGGCCTTTGTAATTTTGTATGTACAAACAGTTCTGTGAGCTTGTAATGACATTCAAATGCACAATAAAATCTTTGAAATACTGTACTTTGCAAAATATGCTCTGTAATGGCTGTATTCTGTGAAATATGCACTGTAATGGCTATACTTTGTGAAATAACTTTACTGTAACACTGCACAAATATGCAAACACTTTTTACACTTCTGATAACTTGTATATCTTTGATTAATATGAAAAATACATGCTTTGTGAAAATGCAGTTGTTTCCCTTTATTGTATTTGTTTTATGCAGCTCGGACTTTATTTCAAACATTTTCCGTAAATTTGAATATTTTATCAATATTGTACATATCGGTTTATGCAAATATCATTTAGAATGTTCTGTATCCCTCATTTCATATTTTGCAAATAAAAAATAGCACTGAGCAAGTTTTAATATCTGAAATTTGTTTCTGACCTGTTTTGCGAAGTATGCACATTTTAGGGATGATTCACTCTTGTATATTCCACCAGTCACAAGCAAGTGCCTTAAGTCATTTTTCACCATGCTGCCTCTAACTTCATGCCCTTTAGACATGCCACTTCTGACACCATGTCACTTGTTTCAGGTGGGGTATTTCGTTTAGATATTTTAATACATAAAAAACACATCAGGATGGATAGCAGCATCATAAAATACAAATGAACTAGTTAATAGATAGACCTTAAATACATATATACAGTACATGCTTTCATTTCAACAGCTAACCACAAAATGGCAGTCAGACTTGCACGTGCTCAGTATTTCTACACTTATACAAGAACTGGAGTGTGGCAGAGCTTATAATGTATGTACAAGTCAAACTTGAGATTATCGTCAATTATGACACCTAGTAGTTTGGTATGCTGAACCAATTCAATTTTAGTATCGTTGGTGGAAAAGATCTTGACGTTTGCTTTTTTGGAGCTATAGGGATTGTGGGTGAAGAGAAGGAACTTTGTTTTTCTTTTTTGGGTTCAGTAGGAGTTCAGGATTGGAGAGGGTAGATCAATGTGTGTGTGTGTGTGTACCTTTAAGAAGCTATCTAAAGGCTTGTACAGACCTGGATACGATATAAAATGTGCAATGAAAAATGATGTCCATTCCATTGTTGCTATGTGGTGAGCAAAGGATAGTTAATTGTCTACATAGTTTCTCAGATTCCTGGCTATGGGATTGACTTTTAGAGGTGTTGTCCATGTGACATTTGCAAGGGAAGTCATGCTGTCTGAAAAATACAGTTATACACCTGCTGACATTTAGTTTTCGTTCATGATTTTGACACCAGGATTTTGGTCTCCTCTGGGATGTTTAAGATGGCACTATTTGTTTTGACCCCCAAGATGTAAGTGCCAAAGAGGAACACCCCAATGAATAAACTATGGGGTACACTGCTAGTTACAGGTCTTTGGAAAGAGGCATAGCCATCCACTTTAATTTCCTGTATTCTTTTGAGAGCCAGTTGCTGTCCAATGAGATACATGGGGTCTTACGTTTAGCTGGGATAGGTTACCTATCATAGCTGAGAGTGGAATGGTGTCAAATGCCTCTGTGAGATCTAGATACATTTTGTAAGCATATTTGCCTTCATCTATTGCTTCAGTAACCTTCTCGAAGAAGCTGACCAGGTTAAGTAGGCAGGATCTGCCCTTGACAGATCTGAACTTGCTTGGGTTGACAGTTTGCACGTTATTTATGAATCCCATAATTAGCTTTACTTAGCTTTCAGATGAAGTGAGTCAGTCTTATGGGTCTATAATTATCTGAGACCATTGATGCCCCACCTTTCAAAGTGATGACTGTTGGTGTCTTCCAGTCATACAGCATGAAGCCTGTCTGGAGGTTAATACTGGATAATCTCTGTAGGAGGCTGAAGTCATTTTTAAATCTGACCGGTAATCAGCTGGGTATGTTACCAGCCCCATAAAAGTATGGGTTTTGGGGTTGGAGAGCACCTGGAGGGCTTGTCCTTGAGAGATTTGAAGCAGATATATTGATGCAGGTAGGTGATCTGGGAATAGAAGAGGGGAAGAGGATATGAATTGAACTAAATTTGTCTTCTAGTGGATTGGCTATATGCTCTGGATCTGAGTATGTAATATCCTTTACCATTAACTCTCTGCAGTGATGGGCTTTGTTTCTGAGATTTCTAAAATAGTTAAAGAAAGCTTTGTGGCTATCCTTTACCTGGGTGGCTATTTTTACCTCTTATCTGGTTTTGGCTGATCTGATCAGAGTCTAGAGTTCTTGTTATGTTTAGGAAGTATGTTATTGGGATCTTGAAAGTTAAATTAATTTTTGCTTGCAATGATGTCTCTTACTTTTATTACAGAATTTGATTATATTAGGGTTACAACACAGGTTTATTTTTAAATGTGGCATTGCATTTACTTCTGAGAGGGCAGTCACATATATGCAACTATTTACACGTGCATAGAAGTTGACCATAAAGAATACCGCATAAATAGAGGGGGTCATCAAGATAGAAGGGGATTATAAATTTAGCCAGTTCATCACTCAGTTTTAGTAGATTAGCCTTGGCATAATCTCTGAATACTGTGGTACCAGAAGATGCTTCCAGCTACAGTCTTAAGGTAAATGTGACTTATTTGTTCTTTGATATTGCTTAGGGAGGAAGTTACAACTGGAGATGAGCAAAACTGCCCCATACTGGTAAGGTCCAAGTCCAGGATCGTATTACCCCAGGTTGGAGTGTGGGTTAACTGGTCCAGAGATTTCTGGGCATACATGTTTGAGAATTTATAAGTCTCATAGCAGAATGCTGTTTGACTTATGCATAGGGAGTCCATACTGATAGGTAGAAGGTAGAGGTTGAAGGAGACATAGAAGAGCTATTTAGCTATGATATAACAAGGAGTTTTGTTATTAGTAAGCTGCGTATGGAGGAGTTCCAGGTAATTATTTTGCCTAATGAGTCTAGAGTTGAAATGTTTTTAAAGAATATTTCAACTCCAGTACGTTCATCTAATGTGGTGGGCCTTTACATGTTAGGCAGTGAAACCCTGCACTGACAGAGTGCACTCACTGGTCATGAACCAAGTCTTTGTGACTATGCATATAGCAATGCTTTTTTGAGTAAGGAGAGCTTGTGGGAAGTGATGCTTTCATTAAGGCTTCTATCATTGAGCAGCAATGCATCGATGTTATCCAGATTCTGTTTTATTAAGTTAGAAGCTTTAGAAGACTTACATTTCCTAAAAAGGCCACTGGAGGGGTGAACAAGGATTCAGCCAACATATGAGAGCACTGGGAGAATGGGTGCAGACCATCCCTGGCAAAGCAGTTAGGACTGTCTACCATCTCCTCCCATGCTGATACATATAATTTTCCCTTTAAATGACATCAGAAGCTAAATCAATTGTTTAATTTCATACTCTTTTGTTCATATTGTTCAATTGTTCATGGTAATGGTAGAATGCTGTTCAAGGCTAGGTTCATACCTGCCTTAGACATATATTCCAAGAGCTCCATCATGAATCCCTTCATATGGTCCAGGGAGATATGTCTCAAGCCATTTATATCCACATACATTGTGAATGCATAATTTGTGTAAAGGTGGTGCAAGAGCTTGAATGCAATCATGATGTGGTTAATCATAGCACCTAATAAACAACAGACTGTGACACTCTCTTTGCACTGCCTGGTGAGTGTTACATTGGCGTGTCTCAATATGGACTCACCTGTGACTAGAATATTGAATTTTCTGGAGGTTTACCTTATGGGCTTTTGAACTGAGTCAGCATCACTCCTAGATGTATGTTTTATGGTGGATGCTGCTTATGCTGTTTGTTTGTTTGTGAGGCTGCAGAGAGTACTTGTTTCTTTGGTTACATTTAGAAGGCCTTTGTGGTTACAAAGGTAGGTTACTTTTAAGAGTCTCAGCATATATAGGTCTGCATTTTGTATTAATTGCATGTGACTGCTTATAGTGTGGTACTGACAATTTGCATGCTATTTCTTGTGGCTTTTTGTGAAGCTTTGTCTCCAATAACATTGTATAACTACACCTCTCACACATTGTGTCAGTTTCTTTAAGTAGTACGAGGTTGTCAGTAAACATGAGACAATTGTTACCTTGTCTTAGGATTCCCTTTTCAACAAAGCTGGCTACACAGATATTTGAACATGCAAATTTATTATTGCAGGTACTTACTAATATGGGCTGAAGGAGTAGTAGAGCCTATGGTGTTTGAATTTGATTACTGGAGGTGCTATCTGTTTGATAGTGTTGACAGTGATCTTCTCTACACAGCTGCATGCAGCTAGGAATCATGATACTTCCTTCTCTCACCAGAAGCAAAAGTGTAGCATTGATCTGAAGCTGCTTCCTGAGAAGTAAGATTAACCCAGATGTTGCTGCATTCAGAACACTTGCTATAGCCTTCCCTTAGTAGATACACTGGATAGGACTTGCAGCAGCTGGACATAACAGAATGCAAAGCTGCTCAGAGGTCCTAAAGAGGTTCTCACCAAAGTTGCAACCAGAACGATCACTGAAGTCCCATACACACATGTGTACTGCTCGATTGGAAACCAGCAGGAATTAATGCCCTCAGCTTTTTCACCCACCAGGAGCAAAGCAGTAATATTAATCCCAGCAGGCCCTAAGAAGCCATTTTTAGGTTTTCCAGTAATTGGCAGTTCCTTGGAATGCTAAGAAAACATGTACCTATACTGCTTCTCTCATTTGGAGCAAGACAGAAGCACTAATCCCAAGTTGATTCCTGAGAAGCAGCTCTAAGGCTCTCTCCAGTGATTGGTAGTCTAGCCCAGATGTTACAGATTTCAAAGGTAAGATGTAAAAAAGGGGTTCCAAATCTTTCCTTATATTCTTCCCACAAAATGGCACTTTTAAACAAATGTTTACATCATCATAGATACTGTATTTGTCTCCCTCAGATATGTCAGAAACAAACACATTGATGAACACTGGGAGCATGAAAGGCCCCAGTGGTACTCCACTAGTCACTTTTCTTATTCCTGTCCTCGTACTTCTGACCATAACCCTCTGCATCCTGCCATTCAAACACACAGCTATCCATTTCCCCAGTCTTGGCCTTACACCCATCTCAGTCATTAGTGTTGTACCTATTCAAAAACCTTGGTGATAGTCCAAGTATACCCAGTCTATTGGAATTTCCCTATCAAGGTCACATATAATGTAATCATAAAACTGAATCATGTCTGAAAGCTTCTTCTGTTCATGACCACTGTTTTCTGCAATATGGAAGACTGTTGTTTCATTAAAATTCTTCTCCTATTCCTCTGAAGGTGTCAGGATATAGTTCCCCATATCTTTCCTACTAGTCTTTCCTTGTGCAGTGTCCTCAAACTCTTCTGCAGTGTCCAGTAATCTTCTGAAGATTTCTAAAAGGGGATGTAACAGGGGTCTATATTATAACATCGAAGTCTAACAACTTTGAATGTTATAATATTGAACCCAGTAGAGCGAACACTGGAAATAGTGAAGCTGCAGAACACCGAATACTTTCCTAGGGAAAGTATTCAGTGGGCCATTTCTACAGCTTCACTATTTCCTCAACTGTGGAGCGAAGGTTATGGACCAGGTTAAGCTAAGTGTGTGAATGAATGTGAGTGTGCGATTGGGCACGGCTTAGGTGAGTTAGGGTTAGGGCGTTGGTCAGGTAAGTGTAAGATTGTGTGGACGTGAGGGTTAGGGTGGGGTAGGTGAGTTAGGGTTAGGGAGCGGGTAAGGTGAGTGTGCGACAGGGATGGACCTTAGGGTTAGGGTTGGGTTAAGGTAAGTGGATAGCTAGTGGTGCATGTATGGTTTAGTGTAAGGTTTTGTGAAGTGTGTGTGTGTGTGTGTGTGTGTGTGTGTGTATTTGTGGATTATTTATTTTGGTGTGCTTGTGTTGTGTGTATGTTTGTCGGAACTGCAAATTTTTTTCCCTAGGAAAAAATTTGGTATTTTGACTGTTTGGTATTCTGGTGTTTCTCTCTACTGGGGTTGATATTATAACATTCAAAGTTATAAGACTTTGATGTTATGATATAGACCCATGTAACAGCATACTAGCCAGACTCCTGAGGATTTGGGAAGTAGATTATCGAGTACTTGTGTTTTATGTTTTCTAACAGCAAACAATTCCTTCTCTACCTCATTAGTCTATAGTGTGGTGTCTGTCCAGTGCACTTCCAAATTGCCCGGCATCCTTCCCGTCATGGAACCCTTTTTTTGCTTACCTTTGTGAAGACTGAAGCAAAATATTTATTCAGTACCACTTTTTTACAATGTTTGTATGATTTCCTTCCTATCTTCCTTCAGCTTAGGCAGGTCCCACATTACTGTTTGTTATATACCTAAAAGTCCTTGTTCTTTTTCTTTCTGATGCATTCTGCCACATTTTCACTTTCAGTTTGATGCTTTTTTATTACTCATGCCATGACCATCACTGGATTCTCTTAACTGCAACTAATCAGACCATTCATTCCTCCAGTAAAGGTGAGAGCCAGGCCCATTTGTACTTTTACCAGGGCAAGAACCCTAAGGCCCATTTATTCACCATTCCGGATGAGTTTTATGCACTCAGCTGTTTCCTATGTTGGCAAGAGTCAGTTTTTAGGAAGCAAGCTGTCCAGATTCATGCAGGTCCCCCTCTTATAAGTGTCTAATCTGTCCATGTGGCAGCCAGTGACTTGCATAAATGTTGATGCTCTCAGAAGTATCATGCATACAATCTCACACATAAACACACCTTCTGGCTTACAAGTAGCATGAAGCTGCAAAGACCTAATAGCTGCATCCTGCAGTTCTGAGTACACCTGCATGAGATGGGTGAGACCCTGCTGCAGCCCTTCCAGTGCTTGAGATGATAATCAAACACAGGTTCAAAAACATAGCTAGGTAAACTGGCACCTTTGAGAGTTCTTCAAATACCAAAAGCTCTTCAAAACCAAAGCTGAATAACTCCTAAAAGCTGCTAGCTATAACTGTAACAAACAACAAGTTAGTACAAAGCACTGATCTTCAGAATCAAAACAAAATAAAAATCTGTACTAGTAGCAAGCAGCTTGCTTTAGCTGTAACAAGTAATTTGCTAAAGTTACAACAAAATATTAAGCTTATACCTTAATTGTGGATGCAGCATTGACTTTCATTTATTAAGCCTAGTATCCTAGTGACATTAAATATCAATGCTGATACTTTACTCACAGACAAAAGGCATCTTCCATTCTTCTCCAGTAATACCTTGTGCCCAGGGCAGCTATCCCATTTGCACCAACCTAGTTACAACTCTGCTCAGGTTATTTGACTTGCACTTAGGAACCACTTTCCAGGCTCTTCAAATCTGCCTTTTGTACTATTTATTTTATTTTATTGTATTTATTTTACAATTTCATTAACAAGTGAGTGAGCTGGTCCAGAGATCCTTTCAAGTCATGACCTGGGTTCAAAAGGTATAAAGTTGATAATGAAGCATCTAGCAATAATTCACACAAAAATGCAGGCCATAATTAAAGAAAGGAAGATTACTATAAGCTTAAAACAGTACAGGTGTCACGTATGTTGGCAGAAAGGGCTCATAGGTTGTAAGTATATGCCAAAAACTGTATTGAAGTGCCTTCTGAAATTAGTGCACAGTTACAAGAAGGAGAGAGAATAATCCTATGGTACAACTGTCCTTTTAGTTGTAGCCCACACCTTCTTCAGAGCAAGGAATCTGGTCCAACTGATCCAATACTTTTTAGGACCTGTTAATCACTACAAAACTTTAAGTTAGGACAGAAAGAAAAATTGGTGTATAGCTTGATGTCAGCGTTGTTTTCATTATCAGATTTAGTTTTCTAAAGTATTTCATACTAAGTTTTATACACATTTGTTCATGTTTTATTGTTCATCCTTCATCAGTTCCTAAATATTTATACACTCTCTCTTGCTCAAGTTCTTTTATATCACATTCCTGTCCCAGCCTGATATTTTATTGGTGCTGCAGCTTTCCTGTATAAAGGTTGCTTTTGCACATTTATCAAGACCAAATGACATTCTTATATCATCTGAGAAACTTTTGACCACTCGTGGTTGTGCTTTCAGTTCCTCATTTGATGAACTATACAGTTTTAAATCATTCACAAAAAGAAGATAAGTCTTTAAACTTTGTTGTTTTCTGGGAGCTAAATTGTAGACATGACCTAATCTGTTAAGTAGACAGCTTAATGGGTTTAGGACTAGACAAAACAGCAGTGGTGACAGAGTCACCCCGGAATATGCCCTTTGAATTTTTATACCTGGAATAATAATTTGTCCTTCATCATGTTTTTAATGCAAAGTGGTTTGCCACTGTTTCATTTTTGCTGTAGTGTAATCGAACAGAGTAGGGTGTATCTTATACATTTGTAAGCACTCTTTTATCCATGAATGTGGGATGCTTTCAAATGCTTTTTTTGTAGTCTATCCATGCCATATGTAGATTCTTCCCTTTTTACAGTTCTCCATTATGACTTTATTTAACAACAAATGATCCTTTGTTCCATATGAGTTTCTTTTGTCACCCCTTTGCCCTATTGCCATGATTGAGTTTTCTTCTAAATGACTAAATTCTGTCAGCATCAATTTCAGTGTATAGTTATACATTGTCAGAAGGCAAGTTATTAGTCTATAGGTTTTAGGATAGCTTGCAGGTTCACTCTTAAGGAGTTTTGTTTTTCCTGCTGTTAACTTTACTGGTGTCTGTTTGGGGTATGCATATAAATAGTTCTTACTCATGGCTAAATCTTCATGTGAAGACTTTTAGCCAGAAGTTAGGTACTGCATCTAGGCCTGGGGATTTCCATTTAGGAGCTTTTCTTAGTTTTGTTTTAACTTCTATGGCCATTGCTTCATCCAATTTCATATCCTGTACATTTGAACTTCTTATTCTTTCTTTTACTTATTCTGTCCATTTCAGCATCTTTGTTATGTTCCACAGGATCTTCATAGATATTTCTCTAAAATACTTCTTTTCTTC
The DNA here is from genome assembly GCF_019279795.1 of Protopterus annectens. Classification (NCBI taxonomy): domain Eukaryota; kingdom Metazoa; phylum Chordata; order Ceratodontiformes; family Protopteridae; genus Protopterus; species Protopterus annectens. Next base: position 816,657,318 of record NC_056746.1, read on the forward strand.
TTTTTTGGGTGGTGTTTGTATTTCATTTTGCTTTGTTTCCCAATTGTCTATAAAACTTTTTTGGGTCATCAATAAATTGCTTATTTTTTACTTTTCCTTATATTTATCTGTATATCTTCTAAGTTTTTCTGTCTGTGCTGATATCTTTAATTTATTATTCGCAATAGTGCATGATAGATCCTGATCTGTTCTGATACTACAGACTGCTTTCATCAAGTTTATCTCTCTGAGTAATTTTGTTGATCTGTTCCCTTTTCTGTAATCTTCTAACATTGACACTTTTTGTCTTAACTGCTTTATTGTTTTCTCTATTTGACACTTCCATGATGGCATTTAATTTCTCCCCTTCCTTTTCCTTACTGCCCCGTGTTTTGTGGTAAGACTTTATCTGTTATTAATTTAGCTGCACAATAATATATCCTATTTACTTCTGTTATATAGCATCAATTTCTATGAAGATTCCTGATTATCATGTTCATTTGTTTTGCCAGATTTCTAACATTTTGGGTCTGTTTGACATTCTGTAGTCTAGTTCTTTCATTGATCTTAATATGTGTATCCATCTGTACTGAATCAAGCAACTCTTGTCTTATATAATTTTCTTCTAATCTGAGGGCACATTCTTTGTTCTCCATTTCCTGCAGGCATTCTATAGAAAGCTCCAAAACATCTTCTTGTGCCACATTCTCTTCAGTTTCATCCTGTGTCGTCCATTGCTCTTTCATGTGGGAGCTCACTGGCCTATCACTCCACAATATTGACTGTCAGAGTTGCCACAGTTTCCTGTTACCTCTCTTGCTGTACAACTGCATCTGAACTTTTATACTGGTTTCCTGCTGAAGGCTCCAAAGTATCTTCATATGGTAACTGATCAGATGATTCCCACTCCACTGGTTTCTCCTTAATTTGGGGATTTATTATTCTATCCTGATGTGGTGTTATCAGAGTTAGATTTTTTACACTAAATCCTTCACTTTGCAGATAATCCATGCCCTCACTTTATATTTCTTTAACTTCTCCATTACTAATCCTCCTTTCTATTTTCCATCTTTGTTTTCTTATTTTTTGTATTGTAAACCTTTCCATATCAGGATGCCTTTATCTCTAATTCTCTTCAAATATCTTTGACGCTACTCTTTTGTATTAATTAGTTTTGCTTTCTTCTTTGCATACATATTGCACCATATGACATCTCTTTTTCTTTACCACTTCCATATTTCTTCTTCAGATGTCTACTGCTCCTCTTGTTTCTCCTTAATTGGGGACTTATGGTTCCATCATGTTGTGATATAACCTGTGTTAGACTTTCTACATTATATCTTTTAATTTGCATGTATTCTATAACTTCAGCTTCTATTTTTTAACTTCTGCTTTACTAATCTTCTGTTCTACGTTCCCCCTTTGTGACTTTTGGTTTTTGTAAATTAAAACACCAAAACCAGAAAGCCGCTTAGAAATGCAAAAACTTGAAAACCATAATGTAGGTAGTAAGTCTTTATTTACACACACAAAAAAATGGTGAATGTAAAAAACATGGTTGAGAAACCTAAGAATTCAAATTTTGTTTCAGGCATTCTTTTTGTGATCTTTAAATGTGGCACATGCAAATATTGCCAGTATATTAGTGATTGTTATAGCATTCACAATGAAGTAGTTGATAAGACCATAGTGTCTAAGGAAAGATTTAACTGTAGTTCATTGCTGTGATACATGTCCTTATTATATATTAAAGACCACTATGAGATTAACCAAAAGAATCTATGGGACTGTACTAGCAATAAAGAACAAAATGTTAATAATGCCTTAGCCAAGCATGCCATGTCTTGCACTGACTTCAAAAAAATGAACTTCTTTGTGTTAGACAAAGTTGATTTGGATAACTTTTCAGGAAATCACAATGTTTTGCTAGAATGTCTTAGGCCGAATGGCAAATATGGCTGGCTGCCAATCATAAACCAGGGTTAAATAAGCACATTAACCTTTTGCTAGCACAAAGGTTAAAATGTATCAATTTTTAGTTTAAACTGTACTTGTATAAATATTTATTATTATATATTTACAAGTACATGTATATCTGCTTCTTAATGCTCCATGTCATTTCAAATTTTATCATTCAACAAATATTGCTGATTGGCTTTGGTATTCCCATGATTGCAGAAATCAGGTTCATTCATAAAGTGTTGCTTTACCATAATTTATTACATTTAGTCACATACCTGTTATAGCAAGTGCATGATAAAAAAACAAGCCAGTAAATCCAAAAGTTTATTAAGGTTACGCGCTTTCATTCCCAAGTTGGAACTTCATCAGAACAAAAACAAAAATCTGAATCAAATCACATTATATACAAAAATTACATATCGCAAGTTGAAAAACATCCAATGAGATTCTAAAACCAATTAAAAAACAATTTGTCTAACCATGAAAAACAATTTGTCTAAACATGAAAAGACAGCATTTGGAAGAATTAAGTGCTGATAAAAATATTTGTGTTATTAAAGCTGATAAGGGATGGGCAATGGTGGTAATGGATGTAGTTAACAAATCAGTGATGCCCTTATTAAATAATCCTGGATTATACAAAGTTATTAGTTTAAAGGACTGGAATAAGTTTAATAGGCAGGTTGATGATTAAAAGAGAAGCATTCTAAAGGCATTATTACATCAAGAATATTTAAGTTTTTCATGTACCTCATCTGACAGCAGGTAATATATTTAGAATTCAAAAATTCAAAAAAATACACAAGGATGCAAATAACCCCCCTTTAAGGCCAATCGTGTCAGTACCATGGGAAATTAAATGGTGTATCTCATTTTCTGGACAATGTTTTATTGGTGGAGGTAAACATATATTAGGGGAATTGATCATTTTTCTAGAAAGGATAGAAGAACTTAATATTGATTCAAATGATTTATTGGTCACAGCTGATGCTAAATCCATTTATCCTGCAAATCCATACAATATAGGCATTGAATGGGTATTATATATTTTAATTCAAGGTAAAAATTATTCTGTGGGAGAAATTAAATTTTTGGGTGAATGTTTAGATCAGGTTCTTTGAAATAATTTTGTATATTTAAAAAGGAGCTGTAATGGGGGCACATATGGCCTAGAAGTTTGGCACTTGGTTATGGCATATTGGGAAGAAAATATCCCAACCCTTAGTCCTATATATATATATATATATATATATATATATATATATATATATATATATATATATAGTGCAATGAAAGGCTACTGTAGATTCATTGATGACATTTATGTTGTGTTGACAAAGGGAAACATATGCACTGAATTATAATTAAGTTATATTTGGATTTTATGGAAAATAGTTCTAGCCTTTTGCAATTATTTACCTATTCCTATGATCCATAGGCAATAATGTTTTGGGTTGTGATGGTTAAGAAGATGGTTGGAGGTCAAAAGTTAGGTACTGTCATTAGCTATAAAGATTCTGCCGTAAAGGCCTCATTCCATTTTCATAGCCATGCATCCACCACATATTAAAAGTAATGTAGTTAAACATCAGATAAAAAGTGTACAGAATCTTATGAATGAAGATAAGAAAGCTGACAGTCTTGTTCAGGCTTTGCAGCAACAATTTCTGGGTAGAGGTTGTCCTAGGGATGCCATTAAGGAAGATGAGACTGAGGAAAGTTCAAATGCCAAAGACGCAATAAGGAGGGAGATTGAACAGTAACTATTCCTTTAGTTTATTCAACTGATAGTGCTAATATTAAGAGTAGTATTTAAAATCACAGGAATATATTTAGGGCAAATTATGATAAACATCAGATTTTGGGAGATAGCCCCTTGTTTATTAATAAAAGATGAAGACATTTTAGACAAATATTTCAGTCTGGGCCAGTAAGCAAATATATTCTTACAGCAGGGAATGTGGGTACTTAGCAATGTATGAATTGCAATATGTTTCATATTATTTTGGGTAGCCCTGATTTTTCATTTCATGGTTCAAGAAATGAGTTATATAACACCAGGATATTTTACATGTAATGTTGAGTTTATTGCGTACGGGACAACCTGTACATTGTGAAAATGTTTTTATATTGGCAAAACTAGTTACTAACTTGAAGAATATATGAATATGTGTATGCCATAAAGGCAAAAAGTAAAACTAATCCCCCAGATTCTCAAAAGCTTGCATGGCGTGCATGATTAGTATAAGAGGTAATTTTGCCAATATGGCGGCCGAGCAATCCACGTGCGTGCTCATTTGACGTGCGCGAGCGCTCTAGCAATACTGCTGCTGCATGTTCCCAATCCCTATATGCAAAGTACCCCATTTGCAGGTGAAAAACATGCAAATGAGGTAAATTTGCTACCCAGGAAGCAGGAATCATGGGGTGCAGGACTAGAGTAATATGTAGAAATGTACTCGGTTAGTAACCGAGTATGGATCTGCAAAATCGAAAACAGGAACATGACAGCCCCAAATAAAGGCTGCATATCATTGAGGAAGCATACCAATGGTCAAGTATAAGGCCATTGGCACTGCAAACAATGCAAAATGTACAAAACACAACTGTTATGATATGTCTGCCGATCAAGGCTGTCAAACTATAGGGCCGCGGGGTGCAAACGGTATTGGTGGGGAAACAAGAAAATAAACCTAAAAACAGCAGTCTAACTAAAGCCAGTATTCTGCCATGCAAGTCAGTGGCAAGCACAAGACAACCTGGCCAGTGAATAGTGGTTTCTAAGGGGGGAGTGACACATGTAACTATGCATTAGCAGGCAGTCCTATGCAAATGAGGGGAAGGATAGTGTATCCCAGTTTTCCCCAGCATGTGAGGCAGGTCCCAACAGTGTAAGAGTATGAATAGCTGAGTGCAAGACTAGGAGGTAGGTTACATTATTGGTGGGTGTGTCAGGCATACTGTAAACAGATTGAAGCCCTGTGGCTCGTTTATGCTCCTAGCTTAGCACAGCCAAGCTAGGTGGAGTTTCTAAACCTGCCCAGCACTCTTTACAAAGTGTAAGTGGTTGTGCACGCTGTGCACTAGGATTACAGGAAGAAAAAAATAAGCTAAACCAGGAAACAGCAGCAGTGTGCACATCTGAGTACTCTGTTTGTGTAGCGTAGCCCAGGGCCCAAACAAAAGGGCAATGGGAAGGGAAATCAGCAGTAGGAAGATAATCAAGGAGAACTAGAATATCTGGCAGGTGAAACGTATCAGAAGCAACCAAGTACATAGACAGCAGCCCAGCCTAGCCCATAACACTACTATAAACTAAGCAAACACCTTCCCCACTGGTTTTTCCCACACTCTACACCACCAGTGTATACAAGCGGGGAAATTTTAACAAACAAACCTACAAAATGCTGCAGCAGGCAACATAGAACAACATGTGCAAGAAGTTGAGGGTGGTGAGGATGTGCATGCTGCCAAACAACCCACAATGAGGAGACAGAGAAGAGTGTACAGACCCAGGGTAACCTACAAGGGGCTACACAAGCTGGAGATAGTCAAGTGCTAGAGCATGGACAGAGACCTCCTACAGCAAGTAGTTGAGCTGTGTCGGCCACACCTGACACACCAAACCGACCGAGGGGAACCCATCCCAGTGGATACCAAGGTATGTGTAGGCCTAGGTATACTTGCCACAGGTACCTCCCAAAGCACAACTGGGGATAACATGGAGATCTCACAGGCATCAGCATCCAGAGTATTCCACCAGTTCCTTAATGCCATGGCAGCACATGCCAGTGAGCATGTATATTTCCTCAACACCCGTGAGGTGTTGACCAGCAATATGCGTCTCTTCCACCAAATAGCAGAATACCCTGGGGTAGTGGGTGCCATAGACTGCATGCACAGACATATCAAAGCACCACGTGGTGAGCAGGGAAGGGCCTACTTCAACTGCAGGGGCATCCCTTCCATCAACTGCCAGGTTGTATGTGATGCCCAGGGCATTATAATGAATGTGTGTGCTGGTTGTCCTAGAAGCTATGACAATTCCCACATATGGCACCTGATGCAGCTGTACCAGAGATTTGCCAATGGGGACATCCCCTACGGTCAACTAGTGGGGGATGCTGGGTACACACTGGAGCCATGGCTGATGACACCCATCAGAAATGCACACACACTTGAACAACAACACCATAATGAGGCACACGCACAGGTCAGACATATAATAGAGTATGTGTTTGGGATGCTCAGGTCACAGATATGGTGTCTGGACACAGCCGGTGGAGCCTTGCAGTATTCACCAGCTACATGTACCCAAATTGTTATGGTATGTGTGATGCTACACAATATGATCCTGCAGAAACAGCTGCAGCAGGAACAGCATGGGGCATGGTCACACAGCCCGCCACAAATGCCAAGGCCTGCACAGGCACAGTGACCCAGAGGAGGAAGAACCTGAGCCTTCCCCAGTAGGCAGAAGGAGGCATGCCTAGTATGCCCTGGCCTTGGCAAAGAGGCAACGCATAGCACATGCACTGACACAGTAGGGTCCCAGGGAATGACACCTCTCCCCAACTCAAACATACAGTAAAATGGATGTCAAACATTACATCACCTGTGCTCAACCATGTATAGGGAGTGTACTATGTGCATCCGACATAGGCAGCCCTCCAGCAGCATCCACAAGCCTGGCACACCCATAAGGTAAGTCAATCAACCTACCAATTGCCAAATGGAGTGGAATGTGTTGTCACCTGTAGCTATGGTATGGATGTGAGCATGCAAGGGAATTGGGTGGCTGAATGTTATGGCAGCAGACAGTAGACACCCATAGTGGCACCCTGACATGTGTAACATGTACTGGAGTCACCATAGTAGCCAGTACTACACAGGGAGACAGAAGCAACTGCAGGAAATGTGCTGTGCAAAATGTGTGTCCTTATGACCCGCACATACCAGTCAGAATGGTTCACATACCCAACAACAGTAGCAGCCAGCAGGACAGGTGGACACAAACCCAAACAGGGCCTATGCCATGGCCCCAGAATGATGGCTAGGTTTAACCCCACCCCCAGGGCTACACAGACAGACCACAGCAGGGCAAGCAGTGGGATGCCAGTTCTGAAGAGTAGGATGTCAGACAACAGTATGTAGGGAAACCAAAGCTATGATCTTTAGTACACTGGTGTGCGTCTACACAGCATGACAGCTTGCAATACAGAATGAAATGGAGTACATGACATACCAGTACAGTCATAGCAAATGTGTACAAGTGTCACTTGTGCCCCCCATCTTACATAGCAATGTAATGACAGTTAGGTGTGCACTCCCCATGTAGACACATAGAAACAGTCAGGTGTGCCCCTACCCCCACTCCAGAGTAGAAAGGTAGTAACAGTCAGGTTTCCCCCCACTCCTGTGTAGAAATGTAGTAACATGCATGAGTAGGTATAATACGAGTAGAGCAGAGATGTCTAGAGGTGTCCAAGGTAGCAGGATATGTTGTAGAATGTGCACAATATGCAGGTCTTTGTGTGGTAGGATGGTGTGTGTTTCATATTGTGTGAGAGTGGTCAGTATATATGCATGTTGAGGTAAGACCTGCTGGCCATAGCCCTGTACTGCTGATGACAGGGACAAGCCCTCACAAATGCAGTGTCAAGGACAATCCCCACCAGCATACCACCTGCTAGCAGTAAGCCAATGTAAATGTATGGTGGTAATATGTGTCACCATCTGAAAGACTAACATGGCATGGCTGTTGTGCTAGATATACAAGCAGTACACAAGGGAAAGTACCCCAGACATATAGTATACATTGTATCACTGTGAAATGGAGACACCCTTGGAACTGTACATGCAGGTATGCATCACAGCAACTGGTCCTGTAGTAGGGGATACCAGTGATGTCCGGCCGAACACCTGCAGATCACAAAGGAGGTAGGACTGATGTATTGGGAAACAGCTGGTGTACCTGCACATGCCAGCATACCAGGAATTCCCCATGCATATCTGTGTGTCAGATGCAAGTATACATGCACCCAGCCCATGCAAACACCACCCACAGGTACCTCTCTGGCCATATCCCTGCTGTGGTGAAAGAGTACAGTATGACCCCTCTTGTACATGTCAATAGTGGAAGAATGCAGCATGCAGTGCAGGTGTCCCATGCAGGTGTGTCTCTAGTTCTACATAGCACCCTGCCAGCATCCACACCACCGGATCAAGAATGATAGAAGGAATTTGCATGAACACCAATCACACCTACCCTGTCACCCTAGGGGAATATACTGCCAGGTGGTCTGTGAGTGTAGGCCTGATAGAATGCAACAGCCTGCCACATGTGATGCGCAGCAACACCTAATGCCCCACAGGCTTCTGCCAAAGGCCTGTGTCTCACACATACTGCCAATGCATGTGAAGTCATGCACACCCAAATAACAACATAACACACTCCACATAAGCCATATGCAAAGCCATGCTTATAGAATTTATAGAGTTCATAGACTAGTACTAGGCTAACTACCCCTGTGGGACATTTTAAGCCTAGCCCATTACCCTATGTGAGAATTAAACCCTGCACCTTGTGCCTGTAAGTTGAACACCTTAACCATCATGCCAACCCCCTTGAATTCCACGGTGGACAAACCACAGTAACATGTTCACCATTTCCCACTGCATCAAATGTGGACCAGCACTAACACACACCTATGATGGGGTGATACCCTTAGGGAACGTATGAGAGAATGTATGCATAATGTCTGGAAGAGGTTAGAATAACGGAGGCATGGGGTGCATTGGCAGCATGGAATGTGCAGGGTCTGACACCAAGCTGTGTGCCCATACTATCCCTGGCTGCAAACACATAAATGGGTGGCTACACACCTGCCAGTACACCACAATAGGGTTAATGTCCTGACCCATGGCCCCTGCCACTGGACAACCTCTGCAAATCTGTACAACTGTGAGGCATTGCCACAGCAAGATAAGCCCAGACTGTCTTGTCAATGGGTTTACAAATATGGGATCCCCTGCCAGCACTCTACCAAGGTGCTGAACCAGATACACAGACCCAGCAGCAGGTGTCTGCAGCTCCCCTCCAGAATGGCATAACTTACCATAAATACGTAGGTGTCTGGCCACAATACCAGACACAGCTGCAGTCACCCTTGTTCCCCAAGACAGTATTGTAAGCAAGAATGTCCACCTGGCAGTACATGGAGACAGAAAACATCACTGTGTATAACAGTACACATGTCTGAAGATCTCTGCTAATAGAGATACCATGTGGCTGAAGCAGCACAGACACAATCACCTACAGTACACACTATCCCCTGCACAGTTTGTCCCCATATTGCCAAATGATCACCGGATACCCAGCAGAAACACTTTGCTACCTGTAGGTGTACAACACAAAGGTCTGCATTGGAGTACAAACTACCTCGTATTGGTCAACACATTCTATACAGAAGGGCACACTGGGCAATCTCACACACTTAGAGAAATGAAGGTAATGTCAATCAACAACATACTGAAATGTCATACTGGGCATGCTCACACACATAAACAAAAGTAGCCCATGTCTGCAAACAACAGTGGACCAGACAAATCTGGCAGTCGCAGATGTTAGTGAAGACACTCCTCAGTATGCACCACCCATGCTTTGCACACACAGTGGATAGGAATACATGCATATATCCAAGGACAATACACTATAATATGCCAAATGTGCATGCACATAGATGTGTGGGAGAGAGTGACTGTGACAAGGAGCCAACCATTAGGAGCCTTGTCCCACCCAGCAGACAGCCAAATGACTATGACCACATGATACTCATATGCCAGTCACTGTAAACTTTAGCCACCGGTATTTGTCAGCATTATGGACTATGTGGTGCAAGTGCTAGCTGTGCAACATGACTGTACAAGGAAGTAGTCATCTAGCAGCTGTATACACGCACCTGTGGAATATAATCCTGCATGTGCCTGCATGTGGTGTGTCAACCTCTAGATGAATGGGTTATGGCCCATGCATACACACTGCCCTCCCCATAGCCCTACTATGACAAACCCGCTAAGGTCTGCCACATTGAAATACACCCTTGGGAAAAGTGTAACCCAGTAATTCCCATAGTGCATCCCATAACTGTGTACTGCTGTAGTGTGATAAAGTTGCTAGGTAGGTGTTCTAACCCCAGACGTGGCAAGTGTGTGTTTGCGTGTCTGTCAGCATAGAGAGCAATGCTTTTTAGTGTAGCCACATGAATTAAAATTCCTATACTTGGCTTTGGCAAGGCTGCTGATGTCACCCACCCAGAAATACACCTCCAGGAATACTGTAGCCCAGTAATCTCTGTAGTGCATCCCATAACTGCATACTGCTGTAGAATGATAAAGTAGCTAGGTAGGTGTTCTAAACCTAGAGATGGCAAGTGTGTGTGTGTGTGTGTGTGTGTGTGTGTGTGTGTGTGTGTGTGTGTGTGTGTGTGTGTGTGTGTGTGTGATAGTGTTTGTGTGTTTGTCTGTCTGTGTAGAAAGCAATGCATTTTAGTGTAGCCACACAAATTACAATTCCTATACTCGACTTTGGCAAGGCTGCTGATTTCACCCACCTAGAAATACACCTCCGGGAAGGTTGTAGTCCAGTAATCTCTGTAGCACATCCCATAACTGCATACTGCTGTAGAGTGATAAAGTAGCTAGGTAGGTGTTTTAACCCCAGATATGACAAGTGTGTGTCTGTCTATCTCAGTCTGTGTAAAGAGCAATGCATTTTAGTGTAGCCACATGAATTACAATTCCTATAATTGACTTTGGCAAGGTTGCTGATGTCACCCACCCAGAAATACACCTCCGGGAAGGTAGTAGCCCAGTAATCACCGTAGTATGTCCTGTAACTGCGTACCACTGGAGTGTGATTTACAACTATGGCAGGGTTCCATCCCCACCCATGGCAGTTTGGGGTGTTTTGTGTGTGTCCATGTCTGTATACGGAGCAATGCATTATAGTCTAGTCACACGCAGTATAGTTCACATGGCCCACTTTGGCAATCCAGCTAATATCATTCTTTGTGAAATACAGCTTTGGGGAAGGAGTTCCCTAGTAATCCCCATGGTGAGTCCTATAACAGCTCTATGCTGTAGTGTGGTATAATCCTTTGTTAGGGGTTCTATACCCACACATGTCGGTTGTGGATGTTTTGTGTGTGTGTCTCATTGTCTATTTAGGGAGCAATGCATTTTACGGTAGTTACCCACAGTACATTTCAAATGACCTACATTGGCAATCCTGCCAATGTCATTCATTGTGGAATACACCCTTGGGGAAGGAGTATGTCGGTAATGTTCATGGTGCATACTATAACTGTGTTGTGCTGAGGTGAAATAAACTAGTTCGGTATGGGGTTCTACTCCCAGACATAACGTGTGTGTGTGTGTGTGTGTGTGTGTGTGTGTGTGTGTGTGTGTGTGTGTGTGTGTGTGTGTGTGTGTGTGTGTGTGTTCGTATCTCGTATCCTGTGTAGAAATGGCTGTGAGCGTGTGACACCTGTGGCCAACGTGGAGCGGGATGTGCATACGTCTTATATGGCAGCCCTACTATATAACACAATGTCCACCATACAGGGATAACTGATGTGAAATAGCTGAGAGGTTGGGGTGCAAAGCCATACCCATACATGTGATATCAAGGCCAGGCAATCACATTTAGCAACCCCAGTATTACCCAGAGCACACTATTAACACATGTCTCATACTCCCACACATGCCTAAGCAACAGTCAATATGGGGGTAGTACACCGCATATTAGCCACTGATAGTAACCATGGAGTGATAGCAGTGGGCTACAGAGGGCATGTCCCCTGTCCATCTGTCCAATATGCACATACATGCTGACAGTGCACCTCCCCTATGTTCCCCAATGGACACTTGCACCACCTGTGGTGCCATCACATGTGTCCTACAATGGACATACCATGCCTGCCAGCATGCCTTGTATGGAAAGTTGCCACTGAAACCAGGGAATGCTGTCAGCATGCCATCAATGTAGGTGTGGGTAAATCTGGTGCCCATTACTGGTCCCTGCCACAGGGGGCAAGACTGGCACATATGATGGTAATCTGTGTGCACGAGCCAGACACCACAGGTACAGATGCATGTGGGAGGTGTGCACATCCCAGGCACCATCCATGTCATGGGGTAGGGAACACATACATGGCAAGCAATGCACAGCATGGGCCACACACAATAGTCACCCAGGTGACTGGATGGGGTATACAGTACCCACCTGTGTGGGCAAGAGCAAAAACCACAACCTTGAAACACAATGCTGATCATTGTCATGTAGCCTGATGCCAAAGTATACCCATCACCTACCCTTGTATAGCCTGCTGCTACAGTCGACCACCACACCTGTGCAGACATGCACCCATGCATGTCAGTACTGGCTCCTTGTGTGTTTGTCTGTGTGTTGTATGGTGCGTATGCTCACAGCCATACTCACTACAACCCCCATGCGCATACAGAAGCATGCTGTCAGATGTCAGATACTTCCTCATACCCTTTCCCATACCACCTCCATATGACCCATGTGGTGCATGTGGTACCTGCACAGTGATGTGTTGTGGCAATCCTGCTACTGATGTGCTGTACCCCTGGCCCTGCCAAGTGTGTCAATGTGTGCATGTCCATGTAAGAGTGTGGCTGTGTAGACGCTGACACCTGCTCATGCTGACAGGCATGTGTATGTCACCTACCATATAGCTACTGTATCCCTGTTGCAGATGTCACTCACCATCACAGATAAGTTCTGAGGGCTCCACAGCAGGTAACCCATGTGGCACATCCAATAGCTGCAACGAACTGTTGATGCAGTACATAGTTGTCAGGGGTTTGATACCCTCTGCTGGTAGGTGTGTGACACAAACAAGCTGCAGTTTTACTCCACCACCCATCCGTGACATGTCTTTGCCTCTATCTGCCTCTCACACTCCCTCTCTGGTGGATGTGGAGACCTACACCAGCTTTTCTTAGGCAGCAGCATGTGTATTTTAAGTGATGCTCATGATCAGCTGATGGCCCCTGCATGAATCACAGCCCTCCCCTAGCTGATTGCATGTGGAACAGCTGTGGTAACAGTCCCATAGCCAATTGCATGGAAACACACTGTGATATCTAGGAACATCATGTTGGTGTTGGCCCTTGTCATTAATTGTGAGCAGGAACTAGATCCATTGGTTGGCAACCAGCATCTGCGATGGATTGGGGATTTAACTTCAACAACATACACTGTGGAAACAGGGCAGCACATGGGAGGGGGATGTGCCTGACCCGCCTACAGACTGTAAGTGCTGCTATACTGCATGTGGTGTACTGTTGGTTTAACAGTGTGTCTTTCTTACATGTCTCCATACCTGCAATGGCAGTTCCATGTTTATGTGGAATCCCCATCTGCAGGGTCATCTGCAGACAGGGCAGTGTGTTGTGTAATTGGTTCCATGTGTTACCTATGGAGCATGTATCTGTGGACTGCAGATGGTAGTGTGAGGATTGCAGTCTGTAGCCATGACAGTTACTTGCGTCTTATCCCTCATAGGACATATGTTGCCACAAACTCTGTTACAACAGTAAATGTATGAGGTTATCACAACAACATGTCATTAATGGCACTGTATATGTGCTGCCAGCCCCAACTCTGCCAACCTGTGTACATATGTTGTGCATGACGCATATTTGGTGCATATTTGCTGTACACCATAATTAGTGTCATCATATCCACTAACATGCCAGTGAGACATCAGACCACCCCACATATTATGTACAGTAGGGGTTATATTTGATGACATAACCTGGACATTCCGTGGATGTTTGTACAGTCCTACATGTGTGTGGGCATCAGTGTTACAGACAGCAGGTAGTATTAACTTCTACAGGAGAACTGGCACACTCAGGGCAGCTACATATGTGTAGGAGGTTCAGGAACTACAGACAGAGTGTGAGTAGAGCCATGTTATGCTTTGCATAGTACTGGTGTTACAGGGTGTGTGTGTACATACTACTTCACCTTGGAATGCAGTCTGTCTGCATATCCCTCAGCTGTGGGCCTATCCTCATGATGGCCAGAGGTGTGCTTAATATGTGCTGTCTGTCCACCACACAGGTCCTGTGTCTGATATCCCACTGGCAGTGTGTGTGTGTGTGGAGTGCTAACAGTACATGACCTACATATCAAACTTTGCACATATGACATGCTGTGGTTGGGTGTTCCATAGTGAGCTGTGAGTATATCACACTGCCATTGCTGCCATCAGTCCATGTCTGTTGTATTCCCCACACATATGGTGGGGATGGGTCCATATATGTGTGGGCATTAACTACACAATACGTGCGTGCTCCTATGCACTCCAGAGGCCAGTGTATGTAACAGTGGTATATGGCCCTGTATTCTTGAGTCTGGGGGGGCACCATAAATGACCTTGGCTGTTAAATATGTGGGAGTATCAGGGGTGAGCTGCCATAAGGTATCTGGATGTAAAGTGCCATATACTTCACTTATATGTACATCACATACATATATTTGGTTACTGCAAGCCTGCTGCCACCCACCAGATGGACATGTGGTCACATGATGTCCTTACCTCCCACTGCTGTTGTACTGAGTGTAGATAGTGGCTGCTGAACTATACACCTGCATTACACACTGTTGATCTTTGGTATCCTGTGGCTCAGTCAGTCCTCACTACTGTACAAATATAAGGACTTGGCCTGAACAGCGACGGTTGTGAACCTTTCCTGACTACTGCATTAGTATAACTGTTTCATGGTGGCATTACTCTATTTATATAAATGTCACTGTCTGAACAGCTATATGACATTAGTACTAAACAACTTTATATACACCTGTAGTTTACAAATTGCGCCAAAACCTTTAAAGCTGTACTACTTCAAATACTTTTAAAAGCACCATATACTAAAAAACATATAATAAACATATATATAATATAATAAACCTTTTTTGGTATTAGCTCAATAATATAAATAGAGCATAGTAGTCTATGGGGTATGTCACTATTATTATTATATACCTAATAGTGAATTTTTATATAAGCATGTTATGTTATTTTATAAATGACTTATTGATGTTTTTTATGTTGTATTTGTTATTTATATATAAACATATGTTCATTATATGTTTTTTAGTATATGGTGCTTTTAAAAGTATTTGAAGTAGTACAGCTTTAAAGGTTTTGGCGCAATTTGTAAACTACAGGTGTATATAAAGTTGTTTAGTACTGATCTGTATGGTTCTGATGAAGGCTAGTTTTAATAGCTGAAAGCGCTTAACTGAGAAGAATAAACTGTTGTCCTGTGTACGAGGTTTGCTGATTTTCTGAGTTCCTTTTACTAGTTACCAGTTGCTGTTTGGAGTATTGTTTGGAGTTTGTCGTTATGGAGGAACAGAAGGAAGTCAGCGGTCCTTCATTGTCACGGGAGGATTATGGTCTGCTACGTGCCGAGCTTTCGGAAGTTCAGTGTGAACTGAAAAGACTGTTTGATTTGGTTACAGGGTTGGTAACCAATCGTGTTATTTCTAATAAACCTATTATGGATAACAGCCCCATTCGGGGTTTATTAACTGAACAGTTGGCACATGAGGAGAAAGTGGACAGTAGTAGCGAAGTAGCTAATAGCGTACGGAGGAAGTTACCAACAACTAAGGAGGCTAACAAAAAGATTGGTAGAAGTAAGTCACAATCTTCACCGGTGAAAGGGCTGTCTAGTAAATCACCGGACAATTCCTCTGTTGACTCAGTGGCATTTGGAACTACTATATCCAGGGCGAAAAGCAAGCGGAGTAAACAGCAGCTTTGTACACCGGAAAGGGGCTTCCCGGCTGTCTTGTGCAACACGATTACATCATGTCCCGGTGCACCAGCTATTATTGATTTACCGGATACGGAAGGTTTATCACCTAAAGATGTAGGACTATGGTCAATTATGGATGGGGGGGATAAAAACGTTTTCGACCCCTTGCCCATTACACCTGCACAAGACTTTACATTTGATTTTAGCATCAACAGAGCACGCAGGGAAGCTGAACGGAACGGGGCGAGATCAAAAACTGTTACAACAAGCAAGGATGCTGTTCAGCTAAATCGTGATTGTACACGAAGTAAAAAAGGTACTGTTTCTTATAAAAATTCTAGTCCCCAACACCAATCTAAACTTTTGTATAAAAGTAATGTTCCTAACATAAAAGGATCTCAACAAATGATAGGAGTGGATACAAATGATGAAAGGGAATTAATGGAGAGGTTTTTATACGAACAGTGCAATGACTTTGGGTCTAAAAACAAGGCTTCTGTCAAGAACTCGAATGTGTTTTGTACTACTACTATTAGAGACACCATTTTCGAGTTCGGGAAAAAACTTTTTGCCTATAAAAATTGTAAAATGGATATAGACTATTTAAACTGTTGTTTGGATAATAAGGTTGTTCCCAAAGGGATCCGTTTTTTTAAACTACCATTGGGTATAGTGTATACTGATTCTGTCAAAAGTGAATTTAACGAACTTTTTGATAGTTTTGGGGGATTGTTCATGCAATTGCTTATTAAACATCACAAGGATAAATGTATTTTGTTGGGAGAACAACTTGAAAATATGTATGAGATTATTGTTGGTGATGTTGAATATGATTTATGGAGGGACCTGTTTAAAAATCAGTTTACAGTGGCCGACAGTAAAGTCAGAAACATTTACGATAGGAAATGTAAAAAGTTTGACAGAGATTTGAACTTATACAAAACCGAACAGGTTTATGTTTGGCCTAAGTATCAGGACAAATCCAAGTTTAATGAGAGAGGACAGGGTAGGGTCAATTCCAAACACCCTGCACGGGGTTTTCAGAAGGAACTTACCTCAATTATTCAGCATCCAGACTGGCACAGTCGTCCATACAGGAGGTAGAAAATGTGATTTGCTCCCATGTCAGTGATAGCAATGAGGAAGTTTTTTTTCATCCTCAAGAAATACTAACATCTCCTAAGAAGGCCCATGATATGCTAGAGAGTACTGCTATGAACATTAGTGTTCAGTCTTCTAGACTTGGATGTGTATTTCATTCCTATGACGGCCTTAGTGTCTACAACTACACTGACATGGAGGTAAATGGGCATTTTATCCAAGTTATGAGTAAGGGTATGAAATTTATACCTACGGTACGTAGCAATATAGTGGATAACATCAAACAAATTAAATTTTATTGTCGGGATTTGAATTTAGCAGTTCAGTTTGACAACCAAGTGACCTCTGAGGGAAAATATGTGGGTAAAATGTTGAAGAAGAAGAGTGCTTATATTCCGGTATCTCATCCGGGTATAGGGAATTTTGAGAAACTGGTCTGTCAAGATCTTTATAGGATGCACAGGGATATATTCAAGCATGAGTCACTGCACCTTACATATCAGAACAATCTTTCACAGGTTGAGAGAGATTGTTTGAAGCAAATTGTTCACAATAAGGATATCCGTATTATGAAACCTGATAAGGGCGGAGGGATAGTCCTTTTTCCAACAGATGATTATGTGGCTAAGATATATGATATTTTACAACAGACTGAGGTATATGAGACAGTTTCTCTCAACCAAATCAATATTGGACATCATCGCATAGATTTGGTTATAGAAGAATACCTCATTGATGGTAGAATTACCAATGACACCTACACATATCTCAAGAACGACCATCCGGTTTTGGCGAAAATCGTGGGGATTCCCAAAGTACACAAATCTGTGGATAACCCACCGTTTAGACCAATTATATCTGGGTCTAGGTCCAAAACTTTCAAGGTGGGCAAATGGATCGATCATCAGCTCAAGCACATCTATGGAGCGATTCCACAAATTTTGAAGGACTCTTGGAGTTTTCTAGGAAAATTAACCCAAGACCTTTGGACTAACAACCTTACCCTTGTCACCATAGACGTAGTGGATCTGTTTTCGTGTATTCCATACCAGCCAGGATTGGAATATTTTTCCAACAGTCTACGTAAATATTCAGGGCTTAGTTGGGATGGGATTGGTCTATTATGTGACATGATGGGTTTGGTCTTGGAGCACAATTACATCACTTTCCAAGGGGAATTTTTTAAACAGATCAAGGGAGTGGCCATGGGTTCCTCATGTGCACCGATTTTCGCAAACCTGGTTATGGTCGACTGGGAGGAGGAGATTCTATTCCGAAGCCCTTATTATACGGAAATTCATTTTTATGGGAGATATCTGGACGATATCTTTATTTTATGGAAAGGTTCAACTGACAAACTTAATGAATTCATGGGTTTTCTCAATGCTTCTTCCACTTTTTTGAAATTCACCCACAGTATTAGTTGTAGTGATATTCCCTTTTTGGACGTCCTCATAGGAGTGGGGACTGGTGGTTTTACATCCCAATTGTATCGTAAACCTACCTTTTCCAACGATTATTTGTATTTCTCTAGTTGTCATCCACCACACATTTTCTCTAACATCGTTAAGGGACAATGTATTCGAGTGGCGAGGATGTCATCAACTAGGGAGGTTATGACCATAGAAATTGCTAAAGTTAAACAGCTATTTCTAGATAGAGGGTATCCGTTACAAATGGTTAATAACATTACCAAATATGTACAAAACGAATGGGGTAATAAGTACCCCCCGTTGTTAGGAAAATATCTTGTTAGTCCTGAAATAGAAGCTAAGAATGATCAAAAGTACCGAAGGGTGTGTGTATTGACGTACACCCCACATACGAATGTCATTATAGACATACTTAAGCAGCATTGGGAAATTATTTTAGCTTCTAAACTTGAAGGTATAGTAGGATTAGAACCTAAAGTTGTGTATAAAACAGGAGCTAATTTAAAAAAGATTATAGAAAGTTGTACCAACGATAATGATCAGAGGCCCACTTTTACAGGCACCACTAAATGTGGTTCCTGTAATCAGTGTAGGCATATTAATGAGGCTAAAAGTATTAGGTTAAGGGATGGTAACAATACTAATATTAAGTTTCTGAAAGGTAATTGTAATTCCACCAAAGTGGTATATTTGGCCACATGTAGTTCATGCCCCGCTTACTACGTGGGCAAAACGGAAAGGAACTTGAAGAAGCGTGTTTATGAACACTTTTATCGAATTAGGAAAAAAGATAATAGAAATGCACTATATAGACATTTGCTTGAATATGGAGATACACACACTTTCCGTTTTGGCATCATTGATCAACTGCAAAGTTCATTATTCAGTGGCAATTGGAAAATGCAGTTATCTGCGTTAGAAAGCAAATGGCAGATATTATTAGATGCTACGAGGGTTCCGGGAATAAATGATTCCATTAGTATTAAACCTTTTTTGGTATTAGCTCAATAATATAAATAGAGCATAGTAGTCTATGGGGTATGTCACTATTATTATTATATACCTAATAGTGAATTTTTATATAAGCATGTTATGTTATTTTATAAATGACTTATTGATGTTTTTTATGTTGTATTTGTTATTTATATATAAACATATGTTTATTATATGTTTTTTAGTATATGGTGCTTTTAAAAGTATTTGAAGTAGTACAGCTTTAAAGGTTTTGGCGCAATTTGTAAACTACAGGTGTATATAAAGTTGTTTAGTACTGATCTGTATGGTTCTGATGAAGGCTAGTTTTAATAGCTGAAAGCGCTTAACTGAGAAGAATAAACTGTTGTCCTGTGTACGAGGTTTGCTGATTTTCTGAGTTCCTTTTACTAGTTACCAGTTGCTGTTTGGAGTATTGTTTGGAGCTATATGACATGGCATATAGAACTGTGATGGTACACAATGAAAGGTATTCCATTTCTGCATACCTGTGTGTGGAGTTTTCCCAATGACCTCTCTGTGGGTATATGTTGCAGGCAACGGTCGTCATTTGTATGGGTGGCCCATACAGTGTCCGGTTGTTCAGGGGTTAGCTGTAGGCACAGTGGCTGTTCCATATTGTGTGCACCGACTACATATGTATCCTTCTGTACATATATCTGCATGTGTATGTGTAGTCACATGTATGATATGTCAACAATGCCAGCCTGACCTCATACAAGTGGGCTGTTGTACTCTTAACTTCCTGTGCCCATGTCATGTCAGGTCCTGGTTACGGTATCTGCAACACTTGGTAGTGTATTGTGGGGCAGATGTGTATGGCTGTGGGGGGGATGCCTACATGTACATGACGTATATTGTGTGGGGCCTCTCAATCCCAGTAATGGTGCATGTGGACATTATGTGGGTTTGTTAATTTGCCATTGCTCTCTACAGATTTATGGCCATATGTACAGATATAGATATATACATCCGTTGATATATGTAACTATGTCCGTATATACCTACATAGCTGTATATATGCATACACATATGTAACGTGCTGTGTATATTTAGACATATAGGTGTAGACACTTATATGTGTCGATGTAGCCATCAACATGTATATATGTCCATATATAGTGATATATATGCATATAGTGTTAGAAAACTGTATATATATATATATATATATATAGATATATATATATATATATATATATAGATATATATATATATATATATATATACAGATATAAAAAAAACTCCAAACCAATGAATACCAAAATCCAGAGCAAAGGAGAAAAGCGAACCAGTTCAACTGTAGCTCACTGCCAAATTTATTCAAAATAAAAGACGAAAAACATATGAGATCAAGCGCTTTCGCCTGGATCAGTACCAGGCTTTTTCAAGATATACAGATATGTTGTAGCAGTGTAGATAGTAATATATTTACACATAGATACATCTAGATGATGGTATACATTCTCTGTATAGTTGCATGACTGGACTGGTGGATATGTTTTGGTTATTGCTTTCTACAGCTGTAGTGGCCTACTGCTACACCATTATAGCTGTGTTGTGGAGGGTCCTGGGGCCAAGAACCACATGTGATGGATATTGCATTGCACAGCATATCTATTATGGCTTTGGTGGTGGGAACATAGCAATCATCAGCTGGTTCCCCTTGTCTGAGCCCCCATCAACTGTGCATAAGGTCAATTATTTTGTGGTGGGGGTTCCGGTTGTTATTCCTATCTGGTGCTGCAATTCACATATCTATCTGCATATCTATATGTATATCTATATTCATATCTAAATATACGTGGACATATGTATTCACCCACCTGCATACCATTGATGTGATATGATGTATGTGTCAGTCAGACATTTATATGTACTTGTGTATCTCTCTACATATACAGATCTATGACTGTCCATATGTCCATGCATGAGTGGCTCACAATATTGACCTGCCCCACATTCGTCTGGCCAATTGATATGGATGATGTCAGGCATGTGGTCAGTCAGGAATGCCAATACATTGCAGTTGCAGACATCATGTTGTTCAGATTATGTGTATTACAGCAGATCACTGTTTAACTAGCAACATTTTACATGTATATGAACAATATTTCACATGTCCAGATATGTACCCCACTTTTGTCACACTGTGTCCACAATGTTTGCAATAAGAGGTTGAATGTTGTACTATTAGTACAATTCCCCTTATGCAGATTGCCTGTGCTGCATGATATATCTGGGTATACATGGGATGTCTGTATATCCGACATGGTGTAGTGGTACTTCACTATGATTGTGGTATGCAGGGTCCTGGGTTCGGCCATGCAGTGACTGTCAATTATGTTGCAGGGTTGAACAAGGGCGGTGGGATGCAGGGTGATTAAGGCACTTGTAAGCAGTTGTGAGCGTATTTGCGCGACAGTATGCATCACCACCACCACCTGCAGTTGGTGATGCATACCATCACTCGTGTTTGCGTGACGGTATGCATCACCAACTGCAGGTAACAGCCAGTTACACCAGATTAGCCTCGACATTTCTTACTTTGCGTATGCAGTGCTCACCGTCACGCAAACACAGACCTCCGGTTACATAGGCTTACAGATAGCTTGCATCAGAGTTGCTGAGCCTGGGAACGTAAACATGCATGCTAGTGCTGACATAGTCTTATAACAGCTTATTGCTGCTTAACCTAACTATCGCTGTATGCATTCTGATACCGACACATCACATGTGCATTTCCTGCAGTACTCCAGTGGATATATATATATATATATGGGTCTATCTTACTACGTCGACAAGTCAGAACGCCGACAGCGAGAACACCGACGCCAGAAGATCGAAAACGGAGAAGACCGACGGATCAAAACCCCGACGCTGAGAACATCGACATGGGAAAAGGCTGTGTATGTATGCGGTAGTGACGGACGTTAGGTGCGTAAGGTAAGTGCGACTGTGATAGTTTGTGGGTTGGGGCGGTTAAGTGAGTTAGGGTTAGCGCTGGCTAGGTAAGTGCGACTGTGATAGTTTGTGGGTTAGGGGGTTAAGTGAGTTAGGGTTAGGCGGCTAGGTAAGTGTGCGACTGTGATAGTTTGTGGGTTAGGGTTAAGTGAGTTAGGGTTAGGCCGGCTAGGTAAGTGTGCGACTGTGATAGTTTGTGGTTAGGGCGGTTAAGTGAGTTAGGTTAGGGGCTAGGTAAGTGCGACTGTGATAGTTTGTGGGTTAGGGTTAAGTGAGTTAGGGTTAGCGCGGGTTAGGTGAGTGTGCGATAGTGGCGGACCTTAGGGTTAGGGTTTGGGTTAAGGTTGTAGGTAGTTGTGTATGTGAGGTTTAGTGTTGGTTTGCAAGGATTTTGGTGTGCTTGTGTTGTGTGTGTGCTTTTGGACCGGGATTTGTTTTGTTTGTTGCTTGTCGGGATTATGGTGTGTCGGGCATGTGAGGTTTCGTGTTTGTGAAATGTCGGTTATGTGGTGACGGTGATTTTGTTGACGGCGTTTTGACTTGACGACGTAGTAAGATAGATCCATATATATATATATATATATATATATATATATATATATATATATATATATATATATATATATATATATATATGTATATATACATATATATATATATATATATATATATATATATATATATATATACATATGTTATTTCATGGCCGCAGTACTCCAGTTCATGTATATATGTAATTTTGTGGGTTATGCAACATACATATTACCCATAACATGGTTTGCCATGGGAAATGGTATGTCCCAGTACCTTCCCTGTGTCCCCCCCTTTCTTGCTGACATCCATGGGCTGGTCCTATTAGAATGGGTCCATCCAACCACGGCACGCCTCAGTCCATAATGTTGTACCCATCATCCCCCCATTCCCCCTCCACATCAGTCATCCTTCCTACAGGTTCCAGCCTAATCTAACCCCACCACTACACATTGCCCACTCTCCACTTCTCAGGACCCTTTGCATATGTTGTCTCAACCCATGGATCTTCAGGCTTCCCACACATGTAGTCCGCATGCATATGTCACTGTCTGTGCTTACATTTTAGGCATGGTATGTTATCCAGAGGACTCTTTTTGGCAGACGTTTGGTGTTGTCCTGCCAGGGACGGACATGCATTTGTTTAAGAGTAGACTTAGCAGGGTGACACTGTGTCTCCCACTGGTAGTATCCTGCCAGTAGTCTGGAAGCCAGTGCTGTGCTACGCTTAGCGGTGCATATTATTTGATTTGTATGATAATCACCTTTTGGCATTGATTTCCCCTTTGCTACTTGTTGTATATGTGTCATATATCCTCAGCACATGTGTACAGACACTGTCTGGGGTCCTGGGAACTTCTACACTGTATTACATTAACACCTCACATCTAGACTTACTGCTGTACTCCAGTTCACATATGTATGTTCTGTAGTCAGTTATGGCAGATATGACTGCATACAGATGCCTTTCACAGGTTCAGTTTGGTTATACTATGGTGAGTACATGTTTACTACTACCCCATTCTTCTGTACATCTGTCATGGCTTGGTGGATTGCTACTGAGACTATGGTGTATGGGGTCCTGGGTTCGTGACATACATGACTGTTTATTATTTATTTTGTTGCCGGCCTGACACAGGCCCATTGGATACAGAGTGATTATGGCACTCTAAAGCAGTCATATGGCTGTACTCATGCTTACTAGTGCATACATATGCCTACTATTGCCTATTTGTGCTTACACCTGCTTACTAGTGCCTCATTCCGTCTGACACAGATATGTCACATGTGCATTTTCTGTGGTACTCCAGTTCCTATATATCAGCTATTTAGTGGGCTTTGCAACAAAAATATTGGGTATAACGTGCTTTGGCATGTAAAATAGACTGTGCTACAGTGGGACCCAAACCGGGAATGCCTGCTCATTGTTCGGGTGCTCTACCCAGTAAACTATTGCTGTTCTGCTTCATTTGCATATTCCTAACATAATGTACTACCCATGTTTCCTTCTCCTGGCCCCTGAGCTCACCGTACACAGCATCCATCCATTCTCCAGTTGCTAGTCCAGCCATACCACACCTCCACACATTTCCCTCCCTGCACGGGTTGATGTTCCTCCATTATACTGTCTTGACCCAAGCTTCTGCAGGCTCTTCATCCGTTTAGTCCATGTACATTCGAGCCTTCCCTTGATCTTCCTCTGATACTGGTGGAAATATCTATGTGACCCACAAAGTTTGGTTCATCCCTCCAGGGACGGACCTGTTGTTGTGTCACGAGTAGACTTTGCTTGTCTACACTGTTTCTCCCACTGGTAGCATCCTACCAGGGGTTTGAGAGGCAGCAGTTTGCTCACACACCAGGCCAGCCTCTTCTCCCAGTTCTGTGGATCCAACACCCCAGGTGTGACATTCTGTGCATGAAGCATGCCCACACGCCCTCACGGTGTGCACCATTTTTAATTCCTCTCTTCAGTATTGTGCAAGACTACTGTTCTCACAGTATGTGTGGACAGGCACTGTTCATTTATACACAGTCTGCTCGGAATACTGTGATTGAGCAATGTGCACAAGTTTGCTGGTAGTAATCTTAATACTTACATGCATTTCCTATACTGTTGAAAAACTGTGTGGATGATATGTTTGTGATAACAGCAGCTGAAGGTGTATCTGTCATGCCTTTGTAGTAACTCACTTAGACTCGAGTGTTCAGGGTTGGGGGGTTGGAACCTGGGAGTGCTGATTATTTTGTTACTGGGCACGATGAGAGCTGTTGGCTACAGAGTGCCTAAGGCACTGTGGAGGAAGTGTAGGTGGGTATGCACTGGTGTGCGCAAGGCTCAGCCTTTTTGACCTCTTGTTACGGCATCTTACACTGAGTTGGCCTCCACATTGCTTAACCAGTGTGGGTCGATAGGTAAGTGGTGTTAATGGGGCACATAGAGTGGCTGATAGTAGTGGGGATGTCTAGGGATGTGCAGAAAGGCTGACGGGAAGGTCCACAGCTGGCCATTTCTTCTACAGCAACATCTTTGTATTTACACTGCATTTGGAGGTAGATTTGAACATTCACACCCCTGGGTGGGGGTGAAGACAACCATAATACTTTGTGATGCCAATTAGTTTGGCTTACATGCCTGCAGTGGGGTGTTGCAACCATGTGTTCTTTGGTGTTATTTAGTGGGATTTGCAACAATGCATCTGTTTATACTGTACTTTGCCATGTAAAATAGACTTTGCTGCAGTGGGACTCATACCAGGTGTGTCTGCTCATTAACTGGCAGCTCTGCCCAATGCACAGTATTGCTTACATCCTTGGGGCAGTCCGAATAGAACCGCTCCAGCCAACACCTGCACACCTAGGCCCATAATTGCATACCCATAGTTCCCCACTCTGCACCTCCTCTACAGCACTCATCCATACTCTGGGTGTAGGTCAGGTCTAAACACACCACTACGCACTGCTCACTCTCCACTTCATGGGACCCATCTCGTACATTGTCTCAACCCATGGGTCATCAGGCTTTCCCACCCTTGTAGTCCGGGTACATTCACGGCCTGCCTTGATGAGTCATTGCATGGGTGGCTTCCTATTACAAGACAATTTTTGGGGTGTCTCACAAGGGACGCTCCTGTCTCTGTTCCAAGATTAGATTTAGTGGGACCACTGTGTTCCCCCCTCTGGTTGTATCCTGCCTGTGGTTTGGGGAGCAGTGGATTGTTTACATTGTTTGTGTGTTTGTTTGTATGTTTCTCCTGTCTGGCTGGGGGGGGTGGGTACCAAGGGAGTAGTGGAGGGGGGGGCAATGTGTGGTGGTGTGGTAACTATGGGCCGGTAATCAGGGTAGGGATGGTGGCTGCATGTGTGCAGCAGGTGAGGGGAAGCGGACCTGTGGGTAATGAATGTATGGGCCGGGGATGGCCTGGGTTGGATGGGCCTGTACTGCTCAGCCTGCCTAGTGGGTGGGGGAGAGGGGTGTGTGATGTCAACATGTGTAACATAACAGAGGGCTAATTTAAATCCTTATTTCAATGGCACACGTACAATACATTGAGCTTGGTAGTGTATTGCAGGGCGGATGTGTTTGGCTGGGCGTGGGGTATGCCAATTCATACGTGACATATATTGTTTGGGGCCTCTCAAGCCCATTAATGGTGCATGTGAACATATATGTTTCTATTCATCTACCATTGCTATCTACAGATGTATGGCCATATATACCTCTGTGGGTATATATATTTGCTTACATATTTCTAACTATGTCCGTATATACCTACGGAGACATATATCTGTGTACATATATGTAACTTGCTGTGTATATGTGGACATATAGCTGTTGAAATATATATGTGTAGTCATCGGCAATTGCATGTATATCTGTTCATATATTTATATATATATATATATATATGTATATATCTCTGGATATTTCTAAATATATGTATATATATATATATATATATATATATATATATATATATATATATATGTGACTACATCTATAGATATGTTGTATCCATTTAGTTAGTAATATATTTGCACGCACACATCCATCTAGCTGTAGGTATACATTCTCTGTGCTGTTGCATGACTGGGCTGGGTGCTGTTGCATGACTGGGCTGGGGTTATGTTTCTGACAACATACAATTTCTGCATATCTGGCATGGCTTAGTGGTAAATCATTTTTTGTATGGTGTGCATGGTGCTGGGTTCCGGCCTTGCAGAAGCTGTTTGTTTTGTTGCTGGGCAGAACACTGGCCATTGGATACGGTGTGCTTAAGGCAACTTAAAGCAGTTGTAAGCGGGTTTGCATGGAGGTAAGCATGGCTAATGTCCAGTCACAGTGTCTTCCACCCAGTTAGCTTCTCCTTTGCTTATTCTGTGTTGCCAGTGCTTAACCCCACGCAAACACACTTGCACACGCTTACTAGTGCTTACATAAGCTTACTACTGCTTATCTGTGCTTACGCCTGCTTACTGCTGCCTTATTCATTATGATACTGACTCTTCACATGTGCATTTCCTACAATACTCCTGTTTATAAAAATGTGTTATTTAGTGAGTTTTGCATTACAAAGTTTGCTTATACCATGCTTTGCCATGTAAAATAGACTGTGCTGTGCTGGGACTTGAACTGGGAATGCCTGCTCGTTAGGGGAATGTTCTGCCCACTACACTATTGCTGACATGCTTAACTTGCTTATATCATCCTTGTTATCCTCTTCAGCCTTTTAGGCTGCTTTCACCATGGCTATGCATTGGGCACACCCACGCACCTATGGTTAGCTGTACTCAGAGCTTTAGACACCAATACAGGGGTTTCTTCTTTTCATCTTTATGTCCTGTTGCTGTTGTACACATGGGGGACTGTTGGTGGGGATATGTGGACACATATGAGCAGTATTGCTCATTTATTTCCACTTTCTGCTGTTCATCATTGCAGTGGCATGTTTATTCTGTGGGCTCTACTCTCAGTACAAGCTCTGTGTAAGCCTGGGAGCTTGGGTGGTGCACCTTCATTACTATGCATGGCGAGCTGCCATCCTGCTCCTAAGTGCTTGCTTCTGTGCAGGACTAGACTAGTACTGCATGGAAAATTAGAAAATCCGGGGAAATGACTTTTCAGACATTCTTAAGTAATGTAATAATTATTAAAATTTATCTTTGATGTAATTGATATGTTAAAAAAGGACATTGGTATTGGTAGTATGGATGACAAATTAGAGTATAAGGAATTAATATGGCATATCAAATTACAAAATGATGCAGTGGTGGTGCTGCGGTAGCATTGACGCATCACAGTACGACGTCCTGTTCAATTCTCAGCTAGAGCGTCTTCTGTGTGGAGACATGCGTGAATGGGCGTACCTTCATTGAAGGTTGTGCGTCAGAGTTGGCAACTTGGCACGTAAAAGTCTACTGCCAATTATTAGCTGACCGGAGTTCCGCTGTGGCGACCCCTAACCGGGAAAAGCTGAAAGACACAACAACATCAAATTACAAGATGATGTGTTGACAGTATTAATTATAAGGCTATGCTAAAAAGAAAGAGGAACAGGAGATTAAAAAAAAACTTACGTTTATGTTTTTATTAACTTAATTTACTTAATTAGGTATATATTTTATTTATTTTGTCTAAGGTCATGTGACCCATTTATGAATGTTTAAATAGGAAGTGTTTTTGTTTTGGATGTTTTTATTAACTTAATTTACTTAATTAGGTATATATTTTATTTATTTTGTCTAAGGTCATGTGACCCATTTATGAATGTTTAAATAGGAAGTGTTTTTGTTTTGGGTTATCTGCAGACATCTTTAGCATAAGGTGAAAGCACGTATGTGTTTGAATAAATTTCACAACAGCAAGGTCTGTGCCCTTCTGCAGTTTTTAGATTTTCTATTTTTTTTTTTTTTTTTTTTGCCTTAAACTTTAAGGAAATCAGTGTTGCATAATATAGCAAATACATTTTGATTCTGGTATTTATTTTTGTACTGACACAAATCTGTGCACAGATACTGGTCATGTCAACGTCTATATTCTCTTTTATAATTTCTTTATTGTCTGCTAGATTTGCACAAATATTTATTTTTTTACCCTCATTAATATAGTTACACATTTTTCTCTATGCACTTTTTTAACACTTTTAAGTTTGTTAATAATTCTTGTCTTCCATCCTTCAGTCATCTTATTATGCATTTCTAACATATTTTAACTTATTAAATCTCAACTTATATATTCTGTTATGCCTGGCCCCAATAATATGATCCTCTTAACACTTATTGAGGAGAAGTTCTGTATTATTTAAATTTGAAATAGGATTTATTATTACATAATACTGATGATAGATTCATTCTGTCTATATTTTGTACTTCTGAATTTGTAGATTTCATATTGCACATTATTTTTGGATCAACATGTCTATTTTTTTCAATAATGCTATTGAATTTATCTTCAGCTCCTGCTACAGTCTCAGATAGTTAAAAAAAAACATTCCCCTGGATTCAGCAAGCTCTGCACGGCTTGCAGGAATAGTGCAGGAGCTTCTGGAGGCAATATGGTCACCGTGTGATCCAGGAATAAGCTCCAGGGATGTGCACGAGTGCTCCTGCACTATTCCTGCACGAACACAGCTCCTGTATGCAAATTAACCCATTTGCAGGTGAAACCCATGCAAATGAGGTGAATTTGCAATCCAAGAAGCTGACAGCCGGCCGTACAGGACTAGTGTAGTCTGCAGATATGTACTCAGTTAGTAACCGAGTACATTTCTGCAACTACAAAACAGAGCCATGACAGCTCAAAATAAAGGGTGTATATTATGTTGAAAGCATGCCGATGGCCAAATATATGGCCATTGGCATGGAAAACAGTTGCCAAAATAAAAAAAAACAATTTTTATTTTTTTTAGTCAATTTCGGCTGTTTAAGCGTAGGGCAGTGGCGCACAAATGGGATCAAGCTGAACATAAAAAAAAACTGAAATAAGCATTGTATCCAAAATCACTATTTTGCCATTATACTCAATGGAAGGTGGAAGACAACATGGCCAGTGAATAGTGGTTGCTAAAGGGGAAGGCTCAGTGTGACAGTTGTAACTATGCATTAGCAGGCAATCCTGTGCAAATGAGAGGAATGATACTGAATCCCAGATTCTCCCTCATGGTTAGCCTGCACCCAACCGTGTAGGTGCAGGAAGAGCATGATGCAAGCCTAAGAGCTAGCTGACATCATAGAGCGGTGTGTCAAACATACTGTAAGCCTATTGGAGCCCTGTGGCTCGGGTTTGCCCTGAGCTTAGCAGAGCTAATCAATGGTGTGTGTCTGAGGCTGCCTAGCACTCTTTACATTGCCTAAGCGGGTGTGCGTTCCACGCACTGAGTTTTAAAGGAAAAAAAAAGTAAACCAGGAAATAGCAGCTTTGTGCACATCTGAGCACTGTGCTTGCACGGCATGCCCCTGGGCTTAAACAAGAAGGCAATGGGAAGGGAAAACAGCAGTAGAAAGGTAATCAAGGAGAACTAGCATAGCTGGCAGGTGAAATGTATCAGAATCAGCCAATTACACAGGCAACAGACCAGCCCAGCCCAGCACACCACTATAAACTATGCAAACACCTTTCCCTCTGTTTTTTCTCACATACTGTACACCACCTGTGTACACAAGCAGGGAAATTTTACCAAACAAAAGCAACAAAATGATAGGGGCTGCAGCAGCTATCATTAATAAACATGTGGAAGAGGCTGAGGGTGGTGAGGATGAGAATGCTGTCGACCAACCCACAGTGAGGAGAAGGAGAAGAATGTACAGATGTAGGGTAACCTACCAGGGGCTAAATGAGCTGGAGATAGTGGAGTGCTATAGGATGGACAGGGACCTCCTACAGAAAATTATTGAGCTGTGCCGGCCACACTTCATACACAGAACTAACAGAGGGGAACCCATCCCAGTGGATACCAAGGTATGTGTAGGCCTAAGAATACTAACCACAGGTACCTTTCAGTGGCCAACTGGGGATATCAGGGGGATCTCACAGGCATCAACATCCAAGGTACTCCACCAGTTCCTGGATGCCATGTCAGCACATGCCGGTGAGCACATATATTTCCACAACACCTGTGAGGCATTGGCCAGCAATATGCGTCTCTTCCATCAAATAGCAGAATCCCCTGAGGTAGTGGGTGCTATAGACTGCATGCACATATGCATCAAAGCACCACCCGGTGAGCGGGGTAGAGTCTACATCAACCACAAGAGCTTCCCCTCCATCAACTGCCAGGTCGTGTGTGATGCCCAGGGTATTATAATGAATGTGTGTGCTGGCTGCCCTGGAAGCTATCATGATTCCCACATATGGCATCTGACGCAGCTGTACCAGAGATTTGCCAGTGCGGACATCCCTTACAGCCACCTAGTGCGGGATGCTGGTTATGCACAGAACAGTGGCTGATGACACCCATCAAAATGCACACACACCCGAACAAGAACTCCATAATGAGGCACATGCACAGACCAGAATCATAACAGAGCATGTGTTTGGGATGCTCAAGTCATAGTTCTGGTGTCTGAACACATCCGGTGGAGCCTTGCAGTACTCACCAGCTACATGTACCCAGATTGTCATCGTATGTGCCATGCTACACAATATGATCCTGCTGAAACAGCTGCAGCAGGAACAGCATGAGGCAGGGCACACAGCCCCCCACCATTGCCAAGGCCATCACAGGCACAGAGTGACTTGGAGGAGGAACAACCTGACCCAGCCCCAGTAGGCAGAAAGAGGCATGCCCAGTATGCCCAGGCCTTGGCAAAGAGGCAATGCATAGCACTTACACTGACACGGTAGGGACCCAGGGAATGTCACCTCTCTCTGACTCGCACATACAGTAAAAGGGATGCCAAACATGACACTACCTGTGCTTAACCATGTATAGAGAGTGTACTATGTGCATCTGACATAGTCAGCCCTCCAGCAACATCCTCAATACTGGTACAGCCACAAGGTAAGTCATTCTTCCTACCAATTGCCAAATGGAGAAGTATGTGTTGTCACTTGTGTCTATGGTATGGATGTGAACATGCAAGGGAATTGGGAGGCTGAATGGGATGCCAGCAGATAGTAGACACCTATAGTGGCAGCATGAGATCTGTAACAAATACTGGTGTCACCATAGTAGCCAGTACTAGACAAGGTGACAAAACACCCTTCAGGATATGTGCTGGGCCACGTGTGTGTCCATAGGACGCACACATTCCAGTCAGGGAGGCTCACATACCCAACAACTGTCTCAGTCAGCAGGACAGGCATAGACAAACACAAAGAAAGGCTGTGCTAAGGCCTCTAATTGATGGCTATCGAGAACACCCCCCCCCCAGACATACACAGACAGACTATAACAGGTCAGGCAGTGGGATGTTAGTTCTGAAGGGTAAGAAGTCAGAAACTGAAATGTAGGTTAGTCAAACCTAAGTCCTGTAGTACACTGATATGCCTCTAGTCAGCATCATAGGTTAGAATACAGAATTAAATGTAGTACCTAAAATACCAGTACAGTCATAGCAAATGTGTACAAGTATCAGGTGTGCCTCCCAATCCTATGTAGAAATGTAGTAACAGTCAGGTGTGCTCTCCCAATCCTATGTAGAAGTGTAGTAGCAGTCAGGTGTGCCCCCCACCACCAAATCCTATGTATAAATGTAGTAACATGTATGTGTAGGTATAATAGCAGTGGATTACAGATTACCTGAGTTGTCCAAGGTAGCAGGATAGATTGTAGCATGTGTCCAATATGCAGGTCTGTGTGTGTTAGGTTGGTGTGTGTCGTATATTGTGTGAGAGTGGTCAGTATATATGCATGGTGAGGTTTGTCCTGCTGGCCATTGCCCAGTACTGGAGATGACAGGGCCACGTTCTCACAACTGCAGCGCCAAACACAATGCTTCCCAGCAAAACACATTCCAGCAGTAAGCCATAGTAAATGTTTGGAAGTAATATGGGTCATCATCTGAAAGATGGACATGGCATGAATGTCATCCCAGACATACAAGCAGTACACAGTGGGAAAAACACCAGGCAGACAGTGTATAATATGTAACTATCAAATGAACACACCCTTGGAATGGTACATACAGATTTGCAGCACATTATTTGGGCTTGTAGTAGGGAATACCGATGTCGTCTGGCCAAACACTGGCAGACCGCAATGGTCATAGGAATAAAGTATTGAGAAACAGCTGATGTCCCTGCACAAGCCAGCATAAGTAGAATGCCCCATGCATATCTGCGAGTCAGATGCAAGTAGTGTCCATAACACACATGCACCCAGCTCACCCCACCACCACCCACAGGTACCTCTCTGGTCTTATCCCTGCTGTTGCGAATGAGTACAATATGACCCTCACCTCTGTATGGCAATAGCAAAAGAATGCAGCATGCAGAGCAGGTGTCTCATGCAGGTGTGTCCCTAGCTATAAGCAGCACCCTGCCAGCATCCACACCACTGGATCAATAATGACAGAAAGTGTTGGCATAAACACCTTGCACATCTACCCTGTCACCCCAGGGGAATATAGTGTACTGCAGTCTGAGACTGTGGGACTGACAGAATGCAACGGCCTGCTACAGCTGGCCTGCATAACTACCAAATGGCCTACAGTCCTCTGCCAAAGGCCTGTGTCTCACCCGTGCTGTCAATGTATGTTATTTCACAGACTCCCAAATAACAACATAACACAGTAAACAGAACCCAAGTGCAAGGCCATGTGAACAAATCACAGTAACATGTACACCATGTCCTACTGCATGAACTGTGGACCAACACCAAATTACTGCTGGGATGAGGTGATAACTATAGGGAACTTATCAGATAATGTTTGCATTTTGTATGGAAGAGGATAGAATAATAAAGGGGGTAGGAGCATGGGCAGCATGGAGTGTGTGAAGTCCGACACTCAGCCGTGTGCACATACTATCCCTGGCTGCAAATACAAGAATGGGTGGCTACAAACCTGCTCGTAAACCACAATGTGAAGGGATAATGTCCAGAATTATGACCCCTGCCTCTGGATAACCTGTGTGAATTTGTACAGCTGTGAGGTATGACCACAGCAGGATATGGCCATACTGTCATGTGGATGGATGTACAAGCATGGGATCCTCTGCCACCACTGTTCCAAGGTGCTGAACCATTTACACAGACCCAGCAGCAAGTGTCTGTAGCTTCCCCTCCAGAATGGCATGATTGTGCAAGAATATGTAGGCTGCTGACCACAATACTTGGCACAGCTGTCACCCTGTGTTCCCCAGAACATCACTGCAAGCAAATATGTATACCTGCCAGTACTTGATGACATAAAACATCACAGTGTAAAACAGTACATATGTCTGAATATCTCTGCTAACACCAAGACCGTGTAGCAGAAGCAGCACAGACACAATTACCTACAATAACCCACTATCCTTTGCCCATTTTGACCCCATATTGTCAACCGGTCTACAGATATCCTGCAGAAAGAGTTTGCTAGCTGTAGGTGTAGAACACAAAACTCTGCACTGGAGTACAATCGACCTGGAATGGATTCACACACTCAGTACAGAAGTTCATACTGGGCATGCTCCCACACTTAGAGAAATGAAGGTCATGTTAGACAAAATACTGAAATGTCATACTGGGTATGCTCACACACTTATATCATGTCTGACAACAACAGTAGACCATATATATCTGACAGTCACAGATGTTAGTGCCTACACTCCTCAGTACACACCAGTCATGCTTTGCACACACATTGGATGGGAATACATACATATATCCAAGGACAACACACTATAATAGGCCAAAAATACACATACATAGATTTGTGGAAGAGAGTAACAGTGACAAAGAGCCTGCCATCATGAGGCCTGATCCAACCAGCACACATCCAATTGGCTAAAACCACATGATGTGCAAATGTCAATCGCCGTAGACATTTGCCTCTGGTATCCCTCAGCACTATAGTGTCTGTGGTGCTTGTGCTAACTGTATAGTATGACTGTACAAGTCAGTAGTCATCTAGCAGTTGTATACACGTACTTGTGGAATATAAATCTGTGTGTGCCTGAGTGTTGAGTGTCTGCCTTTAGATGAATGGGTTATGGCCCATGCACACAGACTGCACTTTCCATTGCCTCACTGTGGCAAGCCTGCTGATGTCTTCACATTGAAATACACCCTTTGGGAAGTAGTACCCCAGTAATCTCTGTGGCATGCCCTATAATTGTGTAATACTATAGTGTGATGTACTAATTAGGTAGGAGTGCTAATCCCAGGAGTGGCAACTGGATGTGTTTGTCTGTGTAGAGATCAAAGCTTTTTAGGACAGTCACACTCACTACAATTTCAAATACCCTACATTGGCAGGGCTGCTGATGTCATTCACTTTGAAATACACCTTTGGGGAAAGAGTAGCCCAGTAATCTCTGTGGTGTGTCCTATAACAGCGTAATGCTGTAGTGTGATAAACTAGTTAGGTAGGAGTTCTATTCCGAGACATGACAAGTATGTGTGTTTGTTTGTCTGTATAGGGAGCAATGCTTTTGAGGCCATTCACAGTCACTACAACCTCCATTGCCTTTCTTTGGCAAGCTTGCTGATGTCATTCACTTTGAAATACATCTTTAGGGAAAAAATAACCCCAATAATCTCTGTGGTGCATCCTATAACTGTGTAATGCTGTAGTGTGATAAACTAGTTAGGTAGGAGTTCTATTCCCAGACTGGTAAGTGTGGGTGTTTGTTTGTCTGTATAGGGAGCAATGCTTTTGAGGCCATTCACAGCCACTACAACCTCCATTGCCCTTCTTTGGCAAGCCTGCTGATGCCATTCACTTTGAAATACACCTCTGGGGAAGAAGTACCCCAGTAATTTATTTATTTATTTATTTTAGATTTATTTTACATTTGTTAACCGGGCTAGTCTGGCTGGATACATGTCCATTTTCAGCAGAGGCCTGAGGAGAAAAGCTCCACTATAATTCTATAATTATACAATTTAAAAAGATACAATAGTACAAATAAGAATAGCAATCAATCAAACAGTAAAAACAACAAAGTAATCTCAAAGAAAAGTAAAGTCAAATTGAATGTACAGTATTGTCGGGCTTGTGTGGCTTGATACAAGTATATTTTCTACAGAGGGATGAGGAGGAAAGCTCAATTATCATACTAGAGACTATACAATTTAACATAAGCACTAGAACAGAAGAGAATCAAACTTTGGGAAAAAGCAAGATTTAATTAAGTATACTGAGTTAGTTGAGAGAGCAGGTAGTGTATGAGTTATCAGTCAGGATTTGTGCAAGGGCATAGCCAGTGATTTTGTAAATGATTTCTAATCTGTTTTTTGAAAAGGTAACATGAGGCTAGGGAGGTCAGTCCAGTGGGAAGTTTGTTCCAATATGATCCGATAATGTTTGCAAATAAGGAGTCTCCTGCTTTATTATGAGATTTTATAGTAGCTACTAGGAGCTTGTTGGCTGAACGAAGTGAAGTGAGATTTGTATAGGGTGTGATAAGATTGCTCAGTATGGGTGTGTTGGAGGGGTAATGTAGAATTTTAAAAGTGAGGACTAATTGCTGCAGGAGTATAACATGTGGAAGTTCCAGCCAGTTGAGTTTCTTTAAGTTAAGACAGTGATGGGTTCGGAATGGAGAGCCAGTAGCAAATCTGGCGATGCTATGGTAGGCTAAATTAAGTTTCTGAAGGTTAGCTTTGGAAATGTTAATAAAGGAGGAAGAGGCATACAGTAGTGTGGAGATGAGGTGAGTTTGGGCAAGTGATACTCGGGATGTGGCGGTAAGAAAGGGCTTAAGTCTGTAAAGGGCTCCTATCTTTTTATTTACTGTCTTGATAGTTAAATCAATGTGATGGTCAAAGGTAAGCTGATTGTCTATGGTGACACCTAGCAGTTTTGTGGAATAGTCAGGTTTGATGATAGTGCCATTGCAGGACACAATGGAAAAGGTGATAGGAATGGATTTAAGGGTTGGGGTGAAGAGTAGAAGTTTGTTTTTTTTAGGATTTAGGAGGAGACAGATATGTTGAAACCATTTTTCTGCTGCTGTGAAGACCAATTGAGTAGAGGAGTGGAGTTCTGCAGGGGAAGGAGCAGAGCAGATAAGAGTAGAATCATCAGCATACTGTATACAGGTGGATTTAGGGAGGGAAGTGGGTAGGTTATTTATGAATATAGAGAAAAGTAGGGGACCTAAGATGGACCCTTGTGGGACGCCTATAGTAACTGGGAGTAGAGAAGATAGATGGCTGTCCCAAAGGACTGCTTGTTTACAATTTGTCAAGTATGAATCAAACCACCGTAGTGCTAATGGGTCAAGTGACAGGGATTCTAAAGTGTGGAGGAGAAGTTGATGGTTGACCATATCAAAAGCCTTCGATAGGTCTAGGAATATTGCAGAGGAGAACAGGTTGTTGTTACGATTTTTGTTTATTGTGTCAGTGAAAGAGAGAAGGGCAGTAGAAGTACTGTGGTAGGGCCTAAACCCATGTTGTGAGTCTACAAGCAAGTTGTTACTCAACAGATGTTGTAAGAGTTGATGGTGTATGCAGCGTTCCATTATTTTGGATAGAGGAGATAGAAGGGCAATAGGCCGAAAGTTGGAGAGTTCGTTAGAGTTACCTCCTTTGTGTAGGGGAATGATATGGGAGATTTTCCAACAGGAGGGGATTTTGGATTCAGTTATCGTTCTGTTTATTAAGATGGAGATTGGGTAGGCTAGTTCAGTTGCAGCTAGTTGAAGATATTCAGCTGGTAGTTTGTCGGCTGAAGGGGTGCATGGTTTGAGTTTAGATAGTAATTTACGTATATAGGTTGTGGAGACAGTATGTAACTTCAGTATGGGGGTACTGTTTAGGGTAGTGGTTTTATGGAGGGATAGGGGGGGAGTCATGGTGTTTGCCAGAGAGGTGACTGTTTGAGAGAAGAAATCATTAAAAGTGTTGGCTATTGTGTTGGGTTGGCTTTGAGCTAGGCTAGCTGGGGTAGGGGTTTTGGTATTCCCTGGATGGAGTAGTTTGTTTATACCTGACCAAAATTGTTTGGGGTTTTGGTTTTGGTTTTGTTGATATTTAAAGTGATAGTTTTTTTTATCCAAATAGATAAGTTTCTTTGTTGAGTTTCTCAGGTGCTTGAAGTTCTGGTGGTCAGTAGGGTTTTTTGTGGATCTCCATTTAGTCCATAATTTATTTCTATCTCGCATATTTTGTTTAGTAGTTTTTGAGAGCCATGGGGCAGCCTTGGAGCTTAATCTAATTAAGCAGGGTGGGGCATGATGGTGTACAATTTGTAGGAAGGTATTGTTGAAATGAGTTACTGCATCATCTATTGGGAGGTATTTTAGAGTTGACCAGTTATAATCATTGAGTTCATTCTGAAAGGATGCTAGGTTAAAATCTGTTTTGTTGTGTATGGTACGGTAGGTAGCTTGCTTGGAAATGTTATATTTTTGTTTACAGATAAAGGTCAGGAGATGGTCACTGATATTGTCAGGGAGTATTCCCGTTTTATAGGAGAGGGGGTTGTTGTTAATTAGTATCCAATCTAGAATGGCTTGTTTGTGGGTGGATTTGTGTATTCTAGTAGGGGAGTTAATGGTTTGATGAAAGTTAAAGAGATTAAGGTGAATGGAGGGTTTGGGAGATATGCAGGAGTTCCAGTCAATATTAAAGTCACCTAAGATTATGGTTTCTTGTGGAAAGTTACTGGAGACCCAGCGTAGGATATTTTCTAGTGTGTTGATGTTGTTGCCTGGAGGGATGTAAGAACATATGATATAGATAGCCTTGGTTTTATTAACTTGGAGCTTGGAACAGAGTATTTCAGCATTAGTTAGGGAGGGGGGCAAGGAGTCTATTAAGGCTACCTGTAGGTGGGATTTGTATAGAAGGGCCACTCCCCAGCCCTTTTTATTAAGACGATCCTGTCTTAAGGTGCTATAGCCTGGGGGAGTAAATTCGTTATCTTTGGTACTAGGTTTCAGCCATGTTTCTGTGAGACAGAGAATGTCAAAGGCATATAAATCAATTAAGGCATGAAGTTGTGTGATTTTGTTGTTGATGCTACAAATATTTAGGTGAGCAATACAGAGGGAGTCAGTGGAGAAAGGTGAAGTAGAACAGTTAGTAGTTAGATTTGAGTGGGTGTGGTTGATGAGAGTATTGGGGCCAGGGTTGGGGTGGATGTCACCATGTATTAGTAATAGTGTTTGTGGGACTTGGAATACCTTTAGGTTTTTGCAGGGTATTAGATAAAATCGTTTTGAGGTTAGGAATCTGTAGTGGTGTGTTTTGTGGTAGAGAGGGGGAAGGTAGGGAGAGGTTGATAGTATATTAATATGTGCTTGTTCAAGTAGGGGAAGTGTAGAAGTGGAGTGTTTGGCTAATACATGAGGTTGGCTAAGCATGAGATATTCATAGGAGGTAAGAGTATGGTAATAGAGAAGGATGTAGAGGAGAAGAAATGAAAGGATAGTATTAAGGTTTAAAGTCATGTTACTAGTGAGATGTGTTAAGCAAGTTTAGGACTGTGTGGAATAAGCAGTAGAGTGAGGTGAGGTAGTAAGATAGGATTGTGGAGAGTGGGTGTGGTTGTAGGAGTAGGAGTAAGGTATTGATAGGGGATGAGTAAAGGAAATGTGATAAGAGGTTAGTTAATTGGGGGTGTGGCTAAGCTACTATAAAGGTATGGCCTCTGGGGTGGGTGGGAATTGGGGGTAGGGTGGGGAGCGGAGTGAGCGTAGCGAACGGAGCGGGGAAGAGCAAGTGAGACGATCAGTTGCAGAAAAACAATCAGGCAAGAGCAGAGAAGCAGGTGAAAAGGTAAGGGTGATCTCTAGAGTAGAAAAATTGTGGAGACTATATAGTTAGTGGGGGGTAGTAGATAGTAGAGGATAAGGTAGAGGAGTCAGGCGTGGGGGAAGTAGGAAAAGGCAGGGGTCAAATATGGACTGGATATGTCAGTGTTCATTGTAGTAGAATAGTCAAAAAAGATGGTTATAGGGTCAGTGGTGTGAAGGGTGCCACCTAGTGGCCTGGGCAGGAAGGATAACAGACAGAGCAAGCAGGGAGTTTGCCAAGACAAAATAAGCTCAGGGTAGAGAGAGAGGTTCCCCAAGGACAAAAGCAGAGGAGAGGAGGTAAGGAGAAGGGATCTATAGTCAGACTTGGAGGAGGGAGGGGCTGCTGATAAGCCTGGTAGGGGAGCAAATATACCCTGGACAGTAGTGTTAAGCAGTACAAGAATAGGACATACTTCCAAACAGTCAACTCTGGGAAGCCAGTCTCATGTGGGAGAATGTAAAATCCTATTCAGGAATGGTGTTTAAATATGATGTCCACAGGGCTTCTTTGGCTAGGGAAGGACAGGAACCCAGGTGTACAGTCTGATAGTGTTATAGGTAGAGAGAGAAAAAGGGGAAAAAAAGAAAATTAGTCAATGCAGTATGTACCACTTAGCTAGTATTTATGCCTTAAAACAAAGAACAGGTCAGTACTTAGACTACTACAAGACACATTGTATTAGGCGGTTTAGTTAGGCTACTAATAAAACACACTAGGGATTTCAAAAACAACCTTACAACAGTTATATGTTATAGTAACAAGTAAGCAAGCGAGATCTACCACACTGTTATATGGATTCCACTCTGGAATATGAGTAACCAGCAGTCAGCAGCTTCAAGAGAAATGGCAGGACACAACATTCACAGCCATGCATCTATAACCTATTATTACAGGATCCCAAGGGGGATACAAGTTAGAAATATAGCGTTGCTTCAATATGTATAGGTCAAAATATAACATACTTTGTGTACATATGTGCACAGAGCTAATAGGCATTAGTCGAGAGCATTACAAAGGAAGCAGTGTGCAAATCATTCCAGTAATAAACACTTAAAACATAAAACAAAGTATTACATAGCTACAGTTTCTTGTGAACGCCAGCTAGAAGTTGTGGGAGACCACGTGGAGGCTGATCTTAGGCAGGGGACGCTGTCGTTAAGCTGCTAACAACAGAGAGGATTATAAGGGGTATCCACCGTAGAATTCAGAGTGAAAGGATAAAACTACGACTATGGTAAGCACGATGTAAAAAATACATGCGTGCAGCTTCATATATCGCGCTACAGTGGAAAAAAATAACTCCCTCACAAACCAAAACGCTTAAGCTATAGGAGTGGACCAGTAATCTTCGTGGACGTGCTATAACTGTGTAATGCTGCAGTGTGATGTACTAGTTAAGTAGGAGTTCCCATCTCAGACATGGCAACTGTGAGAATTGGTGTGTGTGTGTGTTGGTCATTTGTGTCCTGTGTGGAGGTGGCTGTGAGTGTGTAACAACTGGACTCATTGTGGAGTGGGTTTTGCAAATTTGTTATATGGTGGGCCTATCATATGTCACAATTTCCACCTTACAAGAATAGCAGCTGTCAAACAGTAGAGAGGCTGGGGTTGACAATCCATACCCCTACATGTGACATTAAGGCCTGGTGAACAGTTAAGGCAACCCTTGTATTACCCAGAGAACACTCTCAACCCATGCCTCATACACACACTCGGCTAGGCAACAACCACTGTGTTGGTAGTTCCCTGTATATTTCCCACAGACAGTATGCATGGTGTGACTGCAGTGGAGTACAGAGGGCATGGCAACCTGTCCCATCCCTACATTAGGCACATAATTGCATACAGTGGTCCTTAAATATGTTCCCCACTGGATGTCTGCAACAACTGTAGTGCCAGCAAATGTAACCCCCAAAGGACATACCATGCCTTATACACATGCCCTGTATGGACAGATGACACTGACACCAGGAAATACCTGTATCATGCTGTTAATGAAGGTGCAGGGTCAACCTGGTGTCCATTGCCAGTTATCACCACATGAGGCCAGAAATGGCACATCTGATGATAACAATCTGTCTACACAACATGCCCCAGACACCCCATGTACACTTCCACATGTCACAGAACATGCATGTGGGATGTGCGCACATCCCAGACACCATCCATGTCATGGACTATAGAACACATACATGGCAAGCATTGCACAGCACTGGCCACCCACAATTGTAACCCAGATGACTGGATGGTGAATACAATGCCCACCTGTGTGGGCCAATCCAGACACTATACCCCAGA
Organism: Protopterus annectens; assembly: GCF_019279795.1. Taxonomy (NCBI): domain Eukaryota; kingdom Metazoa; phylum Chordata; order Ceratodontiformes; family Protopteridae; genus Protopterus; species Protopterus annectens. The sequence continues at coordinate 816,699,334 of NC_056746.1, forward strand.
GCCACACTGCAGACCATTTTCATGTGGCCTGATGTCATGTGGCCTTTACCTAGCCTTGTACAGCCTTCTGGCACAGTCAACCACTACACACCTGTGAAGCAATGCACCCATGCATGTCAGTACTGGCAGTGTGTGTGTGTGTGTGCGTGTGTGTGTGTGTGTGTGTGTGTGTGTGTGTGTGTGTGTGTGTGTGTGTGTGTGTGTGTGTGTCTGTGGAGTATAAAGCTTTGGATGCCATTCACACTCACTACACCTCTCATTGGCCTACTGAAGCATGCCTTCTGATGTCAGACACCTTGACATACCCTTTGCCCATATATCATCCTGATAACCCTGTGGTGCATGTGATACTTGTGTATTACTGTATTGTGGCAAACTAGCTAGTTAGGAAGTCTAATCCTGACCCTGCCCACTGTCACAATGTGTGTGTGTCCCTGAGAGAGTGTGGCTGTGTTGACATTGACACCTGTCCATGTGGACAGGCATGTGTACTACACCTATCTTATCCCTTCTTTATCACTTTTGCAGATGTCACTCACCATCAAATATACCTTTGGACAGCTCCTCAGCATATAAGCTCTGTGGCAATGCAATAACTGCATAGACATGTGATAGCAATACATAGTCAGGCAGGGGTTTGAACCCTGCACTGGTAAGTGTGTGACACAAATATGCTTAGGTTTTATTCTCCCACCCCTCCCTGTCTTACTTTGTCTCTGTCTCTCTCACTCCCTCTCTGGTGGATGTGGAGAAGTACACCTGCTTGGCTTATGCAGCAGCTTGTGTTTTGTAAGTGATGCTCATGATCATCTGATGGCCTCTGCACGAATTGCAGTCCCCCACTAGCTGATTGTATGTGGAACAGCTGTGGTAACATTCCCATAGCCAACTGTATGGAAACACACTCCTATAATTAGGAACATCATGTGGGTGTTGGCCCTTTTCATTCACTGCGAGCAGGACCTCATGTCAATGTTTGGCAAACAGCATCACAGATGGTAGTGGGATATACCTCTAACAACATACACTGTGGAGACAGGGGGATGTTCCAGACATGACTACAGAATGTAAGTGTTGCTCTTCTGCATTTGGAGTAATGTTGCTTTAACAGGGTTTGTGTGGATATGGCTGGTCTACATGATTTAATACCTGTCATGACAGTGTTATGTGTTTTAGGAAACTCCCACCTGTAGGGTTATCTGCAGACTGGCCAGTGTCTGGAGTCTTATGTCTCTTTTGTTACTCACAGATCACCTATCTTAGAACTGCAGAAGCATAATCTGAGATTTGCAGTCAGTACATGGTGACAGCCATGAGAGTTACTCACTTCATATCCCTCATAGGGCATATGTCACAACAAACCCTGTTACAACTGTAAAGGTATGAGGGTATCACAGCAACATGCCAGTATTGGTCCAGTGTTTGTGGCACCAGCCACAAGTCTGTCAACCTTTGTACATATGTCATGCAGTAAGAGGTGCATATGTTCTGTACACCATTATTTATTGACATCATACCTAATAACAAGCCAAACAGATATCAGACTGCTAGACATGTTATGTATAGTAGGGATTATTTCTGAGGACATAACTTAGGGATTTTGTTGTTGTGTGTACGGTAGTGGGGTCTGTGTACTTATGGTGATTGTCAACAGTATGTGTATTGCGAATACGTACCTTGGGCTGTGTACAGACTGTGGTAAATGTCATTGTTCTTGGTCCTGTTCTATCTGATGTTACATGCTGCTCCAGTGTATGGTACCCTATCAGCTTACATGTTTGTAGGGCCAAACACACATGTGTCCCATACCACAGACAGGCATTGGACCACACTGTGCCGTGACCCAGTATATGTAGGGTTAGTGTGTGAGTGGCACATATGAGGATGGTGTTGATCAGACGGTCCATATAGTGTAATATTAAGCTTGTATACCATATGTGGCTGTGGCTGTGTTCACATTGGTTGTGGGTATGCACTTTAACACAGGTGTCTATTACTCTGTGTTGTGACAGTAGAGCCTGCTATATTTGCAGGTACATGTGCATTCCCCAATACGAAATGTAGGCCAGTGTTGTGGCAGTCTGCCTGTAGTTTGCACAGTGCTTTGCTACATACCTAGCAGCTTAGTGTAATTACCCAGTGTGATGTTATGTCCAGATATTTGCAAGAAGTACCACTGCCGGGCCACCAAAACTGTTGTGTATTTCTGACAAAGCAGTGAGATGCTGTACAGATGTATGTCACTAACTACTGGGTAGTATGTGGCCATGTGACCTCTGCACCACCAGTTATTATGTGTCAGGACAGACAGGAGTGTGTGAATGCATAAACTGTGTGGGGAAATGTAGTCCAGTATTTACATGATATACCCATGTACATCGCTGTTAACATCCACATTGTCAGGCTTGGACCACGTCTCACACTAAGGGGATCTGTGTATACCTCTAGAATGACCACAGAGTGCCAGACACACATATATTGATCATATTTCTGCTGTAGTCACCAGGATCATTACTGTGCTATCAGTGGTACTGTACTATGATGTCCTTAAGATGTCTGTCAGTAACCGATGGCGTACATGTCAATACCAGATGTGACATCCCACACATAACATGTCTGTTAAGACAACCCCTGTTACAGTAGCAACAGTCTACATATATACCTGCAATACATACATGACATCCCCTTGCACTAAGAGGCTGAGACTATTGGTGCTGAGGTAGGACTCCACTCCATGTTCTGGACATATGGTAAACATATATGTGTGTGTGTGTGTGTGTGTGTGTGTGTGTGTGTATATATATATATATATATATATATATATATATATATATATATATATATATATATATATATATATATATATATATATATATATATATATATACATATATATATATATATATATATACACATACACACACACACACACACACACACACATATATATATATATATATATATACATATACACATCTATACATATATACATCTACACATATACACATATACACATATACATATGCACATATAGGGCAGGATTCACAAAGGCTTGCATGGAGTGTAAGAGACGTGTAACACTCCATGCAAGCCTCGCGATCCAAGAACAGCCCTAAACTCTGTGTAAGAGACCAGCTAAAATGTCTCTTACACGGACTGGGTGTGGACATGCTAAATACCTCACTTGCATCCGAAAGGTATGCAAATGAGGTATATTAGTGATCCACGAAGCAGAAACCATCCCGTGTAAGAGACGTTTTAGCTGCAGAAATGTACTCAGTTGACACAATATGACGATGAGATGATCAATTGCAATAATTGGCTGAAGTATTGCTGTTAGTCAAAGGGGATCCAATGTGTGCCAGCCTGGGATGACATGCTGAGCATGACATGATGCTCCACCTGCTAGGGGTGGCGTGCACCTATCAGTCCTGGCCTTATGGATACTGGCAAAGGCTGTTATTACCCACAGCGTGCCTTGAATAGGTAAGGCTCAAAACACAAACCCACCTCCATAGGTATCACAAGGGATAAGAACCTAGATGTAATGCTGCCCAATGCCAGAAGTCTAAACAGCAAGATGCATGCAGTCTAAACTCCCCCAGTATAGAGAATGTTGATATCTGTCCTGTAACAGAAAACTGGGTCAAGGCTCACAACAGCACCCTAACACTACCAGGTTACACCTCATACTGTGCTGTACAGCCTCAAAACATGGAACAAGCTACAAAAGGAGGGTGACTAGCAATAATTGTCAAGGATAACCACACCCCCATGTTGGTACCACAACAAGAAGCAGCATGGACTAGCCATGGTCAAGTAACAGTGGCTAAAACTGCTTCCCAGTTTATAGCCTGCTACAGACTACTGTCCTAACACCAGGAACTGCACCTGGCCTATTTTGGAATACATGAATATATCAAGCCCCCCAAAACCACATTATATTGCTTGACTGAAAATACCCAGACATACACCGGGAGCATTATACTAGCACCAACACAGTTGGAGAAACGTTCCCAGAATCCATAAACCAAAATGCCCAGGAACAATGTACCACTCCCACAAGAGGGGTAAGCATACTGGATGTGATAATCAGCAACATGTGTACTGGATGGCAAGATGAGAAGTGTATCCTTCACTGGTAAGACCAGAGCATAGAGTAATCACACTGGATATACACATCCCGACCCCAGTCCCTGGCCAGAATACCACAGTGAAAAACATGTGTAAATCATAGGTTGCACCCCTACAAACTGATGTGGAATCCACGAAAGGCCTGTGCAAGTGCAGAATACGGGACACACCGCAGAACATGTTATACAGGCATTCCATGAACACAGCCAGGAATGCTTGGAGTATGCAATCACAAATAACAGCAAGACACAATGCCATACACGCAGGCATATTGCATGCTGGACTCCAGCCATTACCAAACCACGCAAGAGAATGAGGAAGCTACCACATGATAGAGCAAACATAAAAAGGGTAGTAATCACTGATCAGTGGTATGGCAATAACATATGTCCACACATACAATCCACTAAGGCCAGCCACAACAAGTAGAATCTGTGAATCCAGAGGCAATGTGACACCTGTCCCAAGTACACAGACAACCACAACTCCCCCCAATAAATACAAATATATGTGATAGATGCAACCATGTATCCAAACCAGAGGTTGAGCTCCCCCATCTCAGTACTGTCAAAACTAGTCAGGAGGAGAAGGTAACCACATACACCACAAACCCAGTCCCACACAGACCTACCACAACTGTAAACCAAACACATAAACACACCAAAACATTCCCGGAGGCCCTAATTACAAACACACCACACCAACAGAAGCCTCCAAAGCAGATCACAAGCAACCACAACCTCCAAACATAGCACATGCAACACATAGTACACAAAGCTGGTGTGCCAAACAGTCACAGGCCAGAAGGAGAAACAACATGCCTGATACAGTTGTAATAGGTGTCTGTGTAGGCAGACACACTGCTGTCCCACTCACCAGACTGAACAAGGGAAAGGGTACAGTAAGCTGCCTGTAGGCTGCCACAATATGCCACATAACACAAGTACGCAGGTCACCCCAAAGCAAGCAGAAATATAATGCAGTCAATGTCCATGCTGGTGTGAATGACCTGAGATGTACCTCCCTGGTCTACATGAAAAGAGACATGGATGAGCTCTCTAAGTATGTACCCCAGGCCGGTATGACACTGGCCATGTGCAGCATCCAACCCTCACCAAGAATGATGCCACAGTACAAACACAGAATGATCATGTCTAACAGGTGGCACAGTTACAGCTGTCAGTCCAAGAGGGCCTAATGTCTGTCTGCTTGAGATGTCAAGCATGACAAGCCATGCTGCTGTTCCAGGGATGGCTTGCACCTGTTACCCCTGTGCATCTGGATAATGGATAAGGCCTTTGCCACCTCCATAGAGCCATATGTAGGCAAGGCCAAAAAGACTACCCACCACCCTAGAAAACATAAGTGGTAAGAAACATAAGGGTAATGCTTACCAATGCCAGATATGTAAACTGCAATATGCATGCCCCTGAGGCACTTCCCAGTATGGAGAACATAAATGTCTGTGCAGTGACAGAAGCCTGCGGCAAGCCTAGTGATAGCACACCAGCACTACCAGGTTATACCACATATCATGCGTTATGGCCCCAACACCTGGACCAAAACATCAAAGGAGGGGGAGTATCCATATGCAGCACAGACACCCATACGGCCAGGTAACTGACAATGCACAAAGCAGCGGAGACCACCCATGTGCACCTAAGTGTAGTCAAAACTGCTGTACAGTCTGTAGCATGCGACAGATCACACTCTCACACATAAGAACTCCACCCAGACATCCTGAAGACACTGGACAGTATGAATGTCCAACCAAATACCAGACAAGGTACACGCAAATTACCACATAGGTGGCAAACCGTTATGTATGCAAGGAGTAATCAGGGACCTAGGGACACAAGTCGACAGTAATCTGTCATGTGACACTCACAATGCCAATGTGGCTAGGAAGATTGTCGATATTGGACACCGTATCATGAAAGGATTCACATCTACATCAACAGAGGTCACTGTGCTGCTGTACTGTTCCCTTATCAGACCCATAATCTAGTACAATGACTAATATGGGATGTACCGTACATGACACCTGCAGCAGTTCGGAAGACCTCATAGTTACCCCACCAAGAGGATAAAGGGTGTGAAATATATGTCATATGCTGCCTGGCTGTAGACACCCCAGCTGAATGCAGTCACAGACTGCCTACACAGAGGCATTGTATGTCTGTTGTACAAGGCCATGTTCAACACAGGAGTAATGGACATGCTCCACCACAGGAAATCAAAGCCATTGGAGCTGTGAGAGTGACAGATGTCAGCCTCAACACATAATGAAATAGGATGTGCCGGAGGGACAGATACATAACCCAGAGGCTCCCCACACCCAGAAACAGGATTCCAATCCATGTTAGGCAGAGCCCCTCACTGACACCCCTCATCAGGAATATTGCCAAGTGGATGGATGATCGTACATGTATACTGGGGGTCTTCACTGTGTCACAACCAGACAGAGGCATAGTAAAGAAATTCATAAATGGCCATAATAGTCACATAGCAAGGGGCGGCGAACGACACACACACTCTGGCTAGGCTTACTAATGCCCTAGGGTGGATAGCCTGGTATGAACCCATGAACCTATGAAGATACAAATTGTACAGGACACTAAGGATAATCACAAGTCTTACTTAACTGATGGTAGGAACCATGTTGGGCATCCACAGATATGCTCCGAATCACACAGATATTACAAACAACATACCATACACACACACACATATTGCTAACATACAACCTGACAGGTGCAGTGCAACCCCCCCCCCCCCCCGAATGCAAAATATCTATCCCAGCAGACTGCTGGTCCCCTGACATTGCAGATGCTGAGGTAACAGCCATCATCTGCAAAGCAAAACACACAGCAGCAAAGGTATGTGATGGTGTCCTGGGCTGAGGCCAACATGGACTCCAAGAATAATGGAATGCCAAATCACACTACTGCCCAATGTCAGCCTTACCACAGGATATGTACCCAAAGAGCAGAGTACAACAACAGTGGTCCTTCACAACAAAGGTGTTGCCTGAATGGATACTGCAAACTACCACCCCAGGATCCTGATAAGCTTGGTCTGCACAGCTATGCTCAAAAACTCCAACACATAGCAAAAGCAAACTCCAACCTCGAAGATGGAAAACCACAATGCTTTATTCACATGTCCTGGTACCTCTGCAATTCGCCTTCAGTGGAACAATAAATCAAATAACACCCATCTTCTTAAATACAAACACATCAAACTCATTATCCTATCACTAAAGCAATTATATAAGTCAGCACTCCACTCCAACACATAGCAAAAGCAAACTCCACCCTCGAAGATGGAAAACCACAACGCTTTATTCACATGTCCTGGTACCTCGGCAATTCGCCTTCAGTGGAACAATAAATCAAATAACACCCATCTTCTTAAATACAAACACATCAAACTCATTATCCTATCACTAAAGCAATTATATAAGTCAGCACTAAAAATTAAAAGCACTACACCCTCACTCCCCACTGGCCCTTGTTTTCAATTAAGGAATTCCCAATATTATTCTAGCATGTCCAAAGGTCAGTTGTCAATCTTCTCTCCGGTCCAGCTGGTGAATCTGGGAATCTTGAGGCAATGTTATAACTGCCTCATGTACACAGACAACCCTCTCCTCCTCCCACATAACACAAATAATTGCGAGAGATGCAGCTATTTAGCCAAACTGGAGGCTGAGCTCTCTCAACTCAGGACTGGCAAGACCAGACAGGAGGAGAAGGCAACTACACACACCACAAAACCAGCCTCACATAATGCTACCACTCCACTGAATCAAACACATAAACACACAAAGACATACTCGAGGCTCTGAGTAAAATTTACCTAAACAGCAGAGGCCTCCAAAGCAGACACCCAAACAACTGCTACCTCAAGACACCCCACAAGCAACACATAAACCACAAAAGCAGTGTGCAAAGCAGTCACAGCCCTTAAGGCCAAATACAACACCAAACATACTTGTCATAGGTGACTCCATAGTCAGACACACTGACATCCCACTCACCAGGCTGAACAAGGAGAGGGTCACAGTAAGCTGCCTATCGGGCTAGAATCCGCCACATAACACAAGCACTCGGGTCACTCCACGGCAAGTACAAATATGACACAGTCATTGTCCATGCTGGTGTGAATGACCTGAGACGTACCTCCCTGGACTACATGAAAAGAGACATAGAGGAGCTCTCTGATTATGTAGCCCAGGCAGGTATGACCTAACCCTGAGCAGTATCCTTCCTTCACCAAGAATGATGGCACAATATAGAGACAAGATGATCAGCTTTAACAATTGGCTTAAGGTCTGGTGTCATTCAAAGGGATCCAGTGTCTGTCTGCCTGGGATGACATGCTTGACAAGCCACGCTGCTCGCAAGGGCGGCTTGCACCTGTCACCCTGGGATTCCGGATATTGGCTAAGGCTCTTGCCACCCCCATAGTGCCTTATTTAGGCAAGGCTCAAATTCTAAACCTACCACCCTAGAAAACAAAAGTGGGAAGAAACTGAGGTAATGCTGCTCAATGCCAGAAGTCTAAATCTCAAAATGCATGCACTCGAGGCCCTTCTCAGTATGGAGAACATCGATGTCTGTGCTGTAACTGAAACCTGGTTCAAGGCTCCTGAGAGCACCCGGCACTATTAGGTTTTACCTCATATCATGCGTTCGGCCCCAAAACCCGGACCACACCACAAAAGGAGGGTGTATCCATATTCATAAAGGATACCCACACCTCCAGGTTGGTGGCAACGCATAAGCTTGGAAACCATCCAGGTGCAACTAACCATAGGCAAAACTGCTCTACAAATTGTAGCATGCTACAGGCCACCCTCTCAAACTCAGGAACCCCACACAGCCTTCCTGAAGACACTGGAGGGTATAAATGTATCTCCAAACACCATCATATTGGGTGACTTCAACTACCGAATATAGACTGGGAACATTACTCAAGCCCTAACTTTCTAGCCCAACGGTTCCTGGAGTTCATAAATTCAAATGCCATGGAACAGCTAGTCACTGTTCCCATGAGAGGAGAAAATATACTAGATCTCATTGTCACAAACATGGGGACAAAATGCTCCACACGAAGTATATCCCTCATTGGTGAGATCTGATCATAAACTAATCTCACTGGAAATCCACATCCGCCCCCACCCCAAACAAAAAGACCATAGTGAAAAACTTCTCTAAAGCAAACTTCACACTACTCAAGACTGGTGTGGTATCCTTCAAGGCCCCTGAGCCAGTGGAAACCACAACCCAAGCTGGAAGCCCTTACAAATGCCTTCTATGAACACCTCCAGGACTGCATGGATCAGGCAATCCCAAATAAAACCAAGACTCTTTCCACAAAGGGCAAACGTCCAGTCTGGTGGACCCCAGCCTTTAACAAACTTTACAATAAGAGGAGAAAGCTATTACATGATAGAACAAAATCCATAAAAGGGAAGTCACCCCTGATCATTATTAGTAAAAAAATACGAGCACTCATAAAATCAACTAAGGCCAATTTTGAGAGAAAAATTGCCATGGATTCGAAGGACAATCATAAGGCCTTTTTCAGCGATGTTAGGAACCTGGGTGGAAACTCCCAGATATGCTCAGAATTAGTCCAAAATGATACAAAAATCACTGAACCCACAGACATTGCCAACATACTGGCAGACAGGTTCAGTGCAAACTTCACCCCCCTCTCCCCCCCTAAAGTCCCAGCCGAGTGTAGCCTCCCGGACATCTCAAATGCGCAGGTGAAAGCTGCTCTCTCTAAAGCTAAAAACACAGCATCAATGGGACCAGATGGTGTCCCCGGCTGTGTGCTACACGAGCTAAATGAGGAATTAAACCTGCACATAAGGCAGCTGTTTAATCTCAGCCTTACCACAGGATCGTGCCCAAGGAGTGGCGTACGGCAACTGTTGTCCCACTCCACAAAGGCGGCGCCTCACGGACCCTGGTAATTACCGCCCCATAAGCTTAACAAGTCTAGTCTGCAAAGCTATGGAGAGGATCATAATGGAGCTCATAAACAAAGATATAGGGGACTTGCAGACATTGGACCCGACCCAGTTTGGCTTTGTCAAGGGAAGATCATGCCTTTTGAACTTGGTCGACTTCTTCGAAACAGTCACCAAGGCCATTGATGAGGAAAGGCAGTCCATACAGCCTACCTTGACCTTGCAAAGGCTTTTGACACAATACCCCACTGGGTATTGTAGAAAAACTACCAGCTTAAATGTAAACCCATATGTCACAAGATGGGTTGCAAACTGGCTTAAGGACAGAACCCACAGGGTTAGAGTTGCTGGTGCTGTGTCAGACTCCAAGCTGGTCACAAGTGGTGTCTCACAGGGCTGGTCCTTGGCCCCTATTGTTTGGCATCTACTTCTCAGAAGTACAGGCCAACATAGGAGGACTTTGGCTGACAAAGTTTGCAGGCGACTGCAAACTGGGTGCCATAGTGGAAAGTGCATCAGACACGGATATCCTTCAGAAGGGACTCACGGAAACAGATAGCTGGTGCCAGAGCCATGGCCTGAAGTTAAACGCCAAAAAATGTATAGTGATACCCTTCGGGAAAAACAAGGTAACCCCAAGCTACCATATAGGTGGCAATCCACTAAGCACAGAAGAGGTTATCAGGGACCTGGGGACCCAGGTTGACAGTGGCCTTTCTTTTGACACTCACATTGCTAAAGTGGTTAGAAAGACCTTCTACATTGCCCACCTGATCATGAAGGATTCACATCCAGATCTAGTGAGGTTATTGTTCCCCTGTACTCTTCACTTATCAGACCAATGATCGAGTACAATGCCCCATTCGGGATGTATCTCACCCGACATCTGCAGCAATTGGAGAGACCCCAAAAGTTCCTCACCAAAAGGATAAAGGGACTCCAAAATCTGTCATATGCTGCCAGATTGAAGAAACTCCAGCTCTATTCAGTCGCATACCGTCTGCTCAGAGGTGACATGTGCCTGACATACAAGGCCATGTCCAACCCGGAATTAATGGACATGCTCCACCTCAAAAATCCAAATCCACCAAAACCACTAGAGCAAGCGACTTAAACCTTAGCACGGATATAAATAGGACGTGCTGGAGGGATAGATTTATCACTCAGAGACTCCCTATGCTGTGGAATAAAATCCCGGTCCATGTGAGGCAGAGCACCTCGCTGACTCTGTTCAAGAGAAATCTAGACCTGTGGATGGGAGATCGTAGGTTTACCCCGGGAATCATCTCTGTGTCACTGCTGGACAGAGGCACAACAAACTAATGGGCACAGTATTTTTTCATATAAGGGGTGGCGTAAGCCACAAAAATTTGGGCTAGGCTTATAAATGCCTTAGGGCAGATAGCCTAGTATAAACCTATGAACCTATGAACCTATGAACCAATTAATTTTTTGAAACGTTTTTCTTTTTTCCCTCCTTTTTGCTTAATTACTTTACAAAACAGTTTGATACCATTTTCCATAGAAATACCCATAAATATTCAGATACTAGTTTATCAATAAACCACTTAATCCAACATTCTTATTATACAATACTTCTTAAATAGATGAATGAATGGTAAAACTACTCTAAACATTTGACGTCATACAACATTAAGCAATATTAGATATTATAAATATTTTAAATATTTTCAAAATGTCTTTAAGTATTTTTTAAAATACAAAATGTCAAATGCAATACATCAAATGCAAAATATAGAATGCAGAATGCAAAAACTCTCAGAATAACTCAAAAAACATCATATCATATTTCATAAAGACAAACCCGCATCTAAATTCAGGCCCCCTGGATATAAAGTGTGAAAATTGAGAATCAACTTATTTTCTAATTTGTTAAGTTCTGTCCTAAAATTTCCACCATCAAAATGTGGTCTAGCTAAAACACTGAAAATAAATCCCTCAGTGTTTCCATTATGAACTTTAACAAAATGAAAAGCCATGGGACTATCCAAATTCTCCCTTCTCACATCCCCCAAATGCTCCAAAATGCGAACCTTGATCTTTCTGGTAGTTTGAGCAATATACCATAATGATTGAACACAATCACACCCTAAAACATAAACCACCCCTTGTGATAAACAATTAAATTTTTCAAACGCCCTGTATCTCTTCCCATTAATTTTCATACCATCTAAATTTCTAACCAAGTGACATACAGAACACCTTCCACATTTCTCCATACCCACATTTTCTCCATCAGCAGACTTTTCTAGTTTTTTGTTTAATAGCTCCTTTAAATTCCCAAATCTGCTATAAGAAAAACTAATATGAGTGGGAAACAAACTTCCCACAATCATATCATCACAAACCACATTCCAAAATTGTCTAACAATCTTCTCTAAGGTCTGAGAAAAATCAGAATATCTAGAAACAAAAAATAATTTCTCCTTCTAATCGATAACTATATGATGTGTACTAAATTCACTTCTTACTTTCTTTCCACCACATAATCTGCTTTTTAAACCTGACATAATTTCCATTGAATACCCTCTACTCATAAGTCTATGAACCACTTCATCTAATGTCTCATCCCATAATTTGGGATCAGAAGTGTTTCTCAAAATTCTTTTAAATTCCTGTTCAGGCAAAGCATTGATTAAATGTGGAGGATGCATACTGCTAGCATGTAAGAAGTTATTCACCGAAGTTGGTTTTCTAAAAGGTCTGAAATGCACCTTGTAATCCTCCCCTACATAAAATTCAACATCCAAAAATGAAATTGTTAATCTAGAACATTCAGACACAAAATGGAGTCCATGTGCATTCATATTTAAGTCCTGCATGAAATCATCAAACTCGGAAGATTCCCCCTTACATACAAAAATGAGATCATCTATGTATCTTTTATAAAAAATAACATTATTTACAAAAAACTTTTTATGAAACATAAATTCTTTCTCAAATTCCCCCATATAAATAACTGCATACGTAGGAGCAAAAGCCGCACCCATTGCCGTTCCTTTCACTTGAAGATAAAATTCTCTATTCCAAACAAAATAATTATGAGTAAGACTAAATTCCAGCAGAGATAACAAAAAAGAAGTTCTGGGTCCTTCCCCCATTATTTTTCTCATAGCTTCCAATCCCCACTGTTTATCAATATTAGTGTACAAAGAAGAGATGTCCACCATAGCCCAATAAAATTCATGATTCCATGACATACCCTTTAATGCTTCACACACATCCTGAATGTTCATAACATGAGAAGACACTCTAGATAAATAAGTCTTGAGATGAAAATCAATGAATTTATTAGTTCTCTCAATATAAGAACCTATCCCTGAAATAATAGGTCTTCCCGGAGGGTTGACCAAATCCTTATGAATTTTAGGAATAGCATAAATATAAGTGTGCCTAGGTTCCTTTACCAACAACTTATTGACATCACCACAAGACAAAAAACCAAGCCTCTCCCCTCTTTCAAGTAATTCAGCCAATTCATCAGAATAATGTTTTAATGGATTAAAACATAGTTTTTCATAGGAATCCTCTCCAAGTAATGTCTCAACACTGTCTGTGTATTTTTCACTGTTCATGATGACCCAATTGCCCCCTTTATCAGCAGGTTTTATAACCACTTTATCTAAAGTGGTTCTAAATTCTTTCAGTGCAAGCCATTCTGCTTTAGAAAGATACTGCAAACTACCACCCCAGGATCCTGACAAGCTTGGTCTGCACAGCTATGGACAGGATCAGTATGTACCGCAGACATAAAGCTATTGTGGACCTACTGATACTGGACCCTACACAGTGTGGCTGTCGTAACTGCAGATCCTGCCCCTAAACAGGTGTGACACATTTGAAGCAGTCATTAAGGTCATTGATGAGGGCAATGTAGTCCACACAGTGTAGCTGGTCCGTGCATATGCTTCTAGACAATACCCTATGAGTTCAGTATGGATATGTTCACCAGCTTAAATATATACCCCTATGTCAGTAGAGGGGTTGAAAACCAGACCAAGGACAGAACTGACATGGTCAGACATGCTGCATCCATGTCAGACTACAAAGCAGATATGAGTGGCATCCCACAAGGCCTGGTCCTGGGCCCCCCCCCCCCGTTCTGTATATACATCCCATAGGTATAGGCCAACATGGAAGGACTGTGACTGAACATGTATGCAGAGGAGTACAAACAGCCCACCATATCCAACCCCCAGCTGACACAAGCAACCCACAAAAGGGCCACCTACAAACAGACAACTGGAGCCATAGCCATGTCAGCAAGCTAATTGCAGAACTGTGTATAGACAACCACCGTGGATATACAGTAAGTGCCCACAAATTACCACACAGGTGTTAACCCATTATGTACCTAACATGTAATGAGAGACCTGGGGACAAAAGGTGATAAATATCCTGCACTGGACAAACATGTGGCTGTAGTGTTCGCAGAAGCATACTATATACCCACCCAATCATGAAGTTTGTCAGATGTAGATAAGGGGAGGTCACTGTGGCTCTGCAGTCATCCTTCATCAGCGTCACAATTGACTACAATAGCCCCAGTGGGATATACCTCAGCAGACACCTCCATCAACTGTAAAGTCCACAACAGTACCCCACCAGGAGTGGCAAAGAGCATGAACAGATGCCATGTGTTGCCTGAATAAACAAACTGCAGCCCCACACACTGCCATACTGACCAGCTACAGGCAAGCTGTGCCTGATGTATGAAGCCATGTCCAACCTGGAATCAATGAACATGCTGCACCTTGCACAATCTGAATGGCAGTGAGCTATGCACATGAGAGACCTGAACCCCAGCACTGACATACATAGGACAAGCTGTACAGAATGATCCATAACACAGAAGGCACCCCCACTCTTCAGTAAACTCCCGGTACAGGTCAGCCAGAGAGTCACCTATCGACACCCCTCAAGATGAATCCTGATGAGTGGATGGGAGATGGTAGGCTAACCCTGGGTATCACTGTTATGTCAGAGGTAGACGGAGGCACAGTATACTAACCATGACATATGTCATGGCAAACTCCAGTTACAATGTGTGTCGAAGGGCAAACACACCCTGTGACTAGCATCAGAAATGGCCTAGGGAACATCGCTAGTGTTTGCCAATGTCCACCCATGTTGTGGAATACACTACCAATGTTGGATGAGCCTGGTGTAGGTAGTCCATATCTGAACATAATGCAACATGGTCATATGTGCACAACTGGCCCCTACTCAGTCTGTTGTGCTCACTATGAAGATGTCAAGCAGTGATAGGACTAAAGCCCAGGATACTGTCCACCACAGTGAAAGTACTGAACCAGTACACTATCACGGTACTACAGTGTTAGGTCATTATGAAAGTATGTTGACAACTGTCTGCAAAGTATCCCATGCAATCCCTGCAGGCACAGTATAATCCCTGTTGTGGCAGACACGAAGCAGTTGGCCAGTTAGTACACAACATGACACCCAACACACAACCATAAACGTGAGATATTGTTGAAGTTCACACACACCCAAATATGTGGTGGACTTCAGAGTGCAACATATGGAAAGCTCACACTGGGCATGCTCGCACACTTTGATAAATGAGGCATATGTCAGACAACATGCCATGGAAAGGCTGAATTGGGCATGCTCACACACTTAGGCCATATTTCCATTTAGCAGTTGGCCACACATATCTGGTACTTGTACGTGTCATTCCAGGAACCAACCACAACACAGCAATCTGCCCAGTGCACACAGTAAATGACTACAGAGACATAAGTGATATAGTGGATAGCCGTCATATGCAAACATCTTCCACAGATACACAAGTTGGTCATAGGAACAGGGAATGCTATGGCAATAAAGACCTGCAAACAGTAGAACAGCACAACAAATATTGTGCATCTGACAATTGAACATATGGGTGTAGAGGTCAATACTAGGCTTGTTGCCCTAGGGAATGACAGCTCAGCCAGAGTGTGCTTGGCATCTGCATCCCCAGTACAGTATGCTACTGTGCCACTGTAAAGTAGGTCACAGAAGGCAACATGTGAGGCTAGTGAGCTGTGCCTCTGTCAAGCAGGGGCACAGTGGAGATCCCAGGGTTTGAATGTGCTAAGCCACAGCCATGTTGGCGGTGTGTGCTGGAAAAGTGTTGCTGAGGATCTCTAACAGTAGGTGGCTGTCAATAACAGACTGAGGGGAGCCCTATCTACATTCTCTGGACAATTCCATTGTCAACACTGTGTTGTGATGATTATGTGTGAATGAAGTGCCATGCTGGAACTGTTCACAGATGTCCTCCCTCTGTGGGCTACAGCTCTGCAATGTATTAGCTCACTCTGTCTGTTGTACAGCTTATATATGGCTGGTGTACACCTGACAGGTGTCTTGTTGTGGAACAGTCATGGGTATATGTGGGATAGCATGATCAATGCAAACCGTACACATGCTCATAGAATGCAATTGTCAAGGATTATGCTGAGTGGCCAGTATAGTCCCCCAGCATGGGTCCTCTGAAGTCGTCCACCCCAGTCTTCACAAGTGTAGAGTCTGCTTGTGCTAAATACAGTTTGTGTGCAGTGACAACCTTGCCTGGGGGTGGAGATGGGATATGGATGTCCAGGGAAAGGTGGGTATGGTCAGATATCAATAATGGTGGTCTACCTCTGGTGTGGAACAGTGAGTACCCATGTTGCAGATGGACAGGTGCAATATGTATTCCCCCATGTGGCTGTGGTGTGTGGTTCTGCCATAGCACATGGACCCACAAATTGTAGTGGCTGTAGGGTGAAGTGGTAGAGGCCTGAGTAGTTCTCACACACAATATGCCTGTACCTGATGTTAACAACTGGAATGGTGTATGTTAACACATGCATATCCCGGCACTGTTCTCAGGGAAGCTAAGTGTGTGTCCCGGATGTGGGTGTGGTGTTCTGGACTGGTTGTGTTGTGTGTTACAGGTCCTGTGGTCACAAAGCATGGTATAGAACATAACCTGCCAGTGCGATGTGCATATCTGACCCTGACGTAGGTGGCTGCAAATGCATATATATGCTATCCCCCACCTGACAGGTAGTACTACATGTACATACCTCTGTAGAAATAAAGATGTCAGCACCCTATAAATACTGCAGGTGCAAAACAGATGCCCAGTAATTGGGATAGTGTGCTCTGCTAATGTGTCTCCCTCAAGTGTCATAATATAGTTAGGTAGGGGGTTGAATCCTGCAAATGCTCAGTGTGCATGGGTGGGTGAGTGGGGTTGGTGTGTGTGAAAGTCTGTGTGAGGGAAATGTCCCTTTTGGCAACTGGGAAAACACACTACAGGATGCACATTCCCCTTTCTAAACACTGATGATGTCAGCACCCTATAGGTACGGCAGGAGAAGAGAAACCTCCCAGTAATGCGAATAACATGCTCCGCTAATGTGTCCGTCTTGAGTGTCATAACATAGTTAGGTAGGGGTTTGAATCCTGCAAATGCTCAGTGTGTGTGGAGGGGGTAAGTGTGTGTGCAAGTCTGTATGAAAGAAATATCCCTTTTGGCAACTAGGAGAACACACTACAGGATGCACATTCCCCTTTCTAAACACTGATGATGTCAGCACCCTATAAGTACAGCAGGAGAAGGGAAACCTCCCAGCAATGCGAATAGCACGCTCCGCTAATGCGTCTGTCTCGAATGTCATAGCATAGTTAGGTAGGGGTTTGAATCCTGCAAATGCTCAGTGTGTGTGGAGGGGGTTAGTGTGTGTGCAAGTCTGTATGAAAGAAATATCCCTTTTAGCAACTAGGAGAACACACTACAGGATGCACATTCCCCTTTTTAAACACTGATGATGTCAGCACCCTATAAGTACAGCAGGAGAAGGGAAACCTCCCAGTAATGCGAATAGCGCGCTCTGCTAATACGTCCGTCTCAAGTGTCATAACATAGTTAGGTAGGGGTTTGAATCTTACAAATGCTCAGTGTGTGTGGAGGAGGTTAGTGTGTGTGCAAGTCTGTACGAAAGAAATATCCCTTTTGGCAACTAGGAGAACACACTACAGGATGCACATTCCCCTTTCTAAACACTGATGATGTCAGCACCCTATAAGTACAGCAGGAGAAGGGAAACCTCCCAGTAATGCGAATAGCGCGCTCTGCTAATGCGTCTGTCTCAAGTGATATAACATAGTTAGAAAGGGGTTTGAAACCTGCAAGTGTGTGTGTGTGTGTGTGTGTGTGTTTGGATGTGGGGAGTTTGTGTGTGTGCAATTCTGTATGAAAAATATGTTAGTTTTGGCAATCAGGAGATCACACTACCTGATGCACATTACCCTTTCAAAACACTGATGATGTCAGCACCCTATGAGTACAGCCAGAGAAGAGGAACCATCTAGTAATCCGAATAGTGTGCTTCGCTAATGACTCTTTCTCACGTGTCGTGACTTAGTTAGGGAGGGGTATGAATCCTACAAATGGCAAGTGTGTGTGTGGGGGGGGTAGTAGGGTGTGTGTAAGTGTGAGAGAACAGATCCTTTTGGCAAATACTACAATACACCAGATGCTGCATATTCCCCCAGTAAACACAGGGGATGTCACCACACTATCAGCACAGCCAAACAGGGCTAGTTGGCCAGTAATGCCAATAGTGCGCTCTGCTACTGGGTCTATTACCATTTTCAGAGTACAGATAGGTATGTTTTGGTAACCCACAACTGCCACGTGTGGTTGTGTCACACATTATGACCTTGTGTGGATCTTTGTGCATAACAATGCATGCCATTGCCTAAACCAGCAATGGCATTGCACACATGATGTATGTGTGTGACACATACACATAAATACCTGTGACCTGCAGTAGTTACCATGTCTGACACATGCCTCAAGTGGATAAATGGTATTTGCAATGCATAACAATATGACTGTGTCTTACTGTGCAGGGGGCGCATGCGGTATGTGTCTATACAGTGTGGGTGTATATGGTAAAATACCTACAGCAGGGGATACACATCTGGTCTGGGCCATATAGTCTACATGTAGTCGATGTACAAGTGCTGCATGTTCCCACCTGTTGTGGGAGTGGTAACATGTCATTCCACTGCAATTCAGTGACCACATGCTGGGAACCCTTCAATTAGTGTGTTGTAGCTACAGTAATGCTCACGCACAATGTTTGGCTGGATGCAGTCCAACCATATAAAGACAGTTCTTGAGACTGTCATATTGCCAGTGTTGTTATGGAGGATAGGTGGTTTTCCTGTGTATGGGAGGGTTGTGTGTGCCAGGCTATGAACCAGACGGCAGTCCAACACACTGTTAGCTGCACATGAATAGGCCCTGATGCTTTGTGCTGTGCCAAAAACCGGGAGGTGTGTGTATCTGTGGTGCCTTGGGATACCACCCCCCCCTGTCCATGAGTGTTACATGTGTAGGGGACGACAGGCATGGTATGAGGCATAACCTGGCAGTGATGGGTTGCACCTGTGAGCCATTAATCAGGAATCTGGTACTGCACAGACATTGCAGTTCATCGTGCTGAGGACAGTGTCCAGTGCATGCATCTTACGGTGTACACTGCTGGTGTTGTGTAGCAGCACTGTTAGTGTCCTAACCTGTGTGATACCCGCGGAGGTGGCTATGTAATCCATGTCCTGCAGCATAAGGCAGTATGTGTGTATCAAGGAGCTTCATCAATATACATTGGGCCATGGGTGTCACGTGCAAGCTGCCCCTTGCACATCATTGTGGCTTCCCTAGCATGTAAGCATACATTGACAGCCAGCGGATACCCTATGAATGACATTGGAGACTGAGCAGAATGTAGACATACAACACCCTTCCTACATATAGTGGTAGCATACCTGGTGAGGGTATGTTGGCAACCAAGATCAGGCTCATACTGGCCCATGCCACATGCTGAGAGATCCCTTCTATGTTCCCTATCGTGTAGTCCAGGGAGGTATGTCTCAGGTTATCCATAGTGGCATGGTCAATGACTGAGTCATATGTGTCCATGCCTCTGACTGACCTGTATGCATGTGTTTTGTGGTGGACCATAGTGCCCCTTAGGCATATCACTGTGACCTTCACCATATACAGCCTGTTGAGTGGGACCCCACTGCAGCACCCAAGACAGGTACCTGACACATCTGTAGCAGGTGTGTTGTGTAGCCCTACAGGCTGTGATTGTGTGGCACACAGGATGTGTGTGCCATGTGTGGCATGTGCTCTCTTCTGACGTAACATATGCCTGTGTGCCAGCTGCAGAGGTGTGTGATGCTCAGGCAGGATGCTATTCTGAGTCCCCACGTATGCCCCAGTGTGTTCAGCATGCTGTCAGTGCGTGTCTCTGTCTGACTTGTATTGTAGTCACTGTAGTATGACATGCCACCTGACAGGGTATGGCATTACTGGGTTCAGGGAGCTCAGTCCCCAGATTGGCTATGTGGTGGCATCCCACACATGTGTTGTACGTTCCTGGCCAAGGGTGATGGTTGACTGCATACATGTGGCAGCTGTGACATTGCCACATGACTCACATAAACCACAACTGGACCATAGAGGTGATTCACAGGTTACCTTTGCACATGCTGCCCTAGTAGTGTGAATGCCATGGTGAGTACCAACACATAGGGCCAATGGGGAACAACATACTGAAGGTGTGTATGTGTGGGTGTACTGCTACTGTTTCATAGCACTGGCATATATGACTGCACACGTGGGTAAATGCCAGGTAAGACATGTGCAATGTGTCACAGGCAACATACATGCGAACAGGATTGACAGTGACGTTCTGTCGTGTAAACTTGACATACGTATCGTACGCTATGCAGATGTCACTAGGAGTCCACAGAAGCACTGTAACTCTGCTTTGCAGGTGGAAGCAGTGTTCCAGGAACTAGCGAACATGCATGCAAACAAAGCTACAGTAAGCAGGGCTGGAAGTAGTTCATTGTACAACAAAGAAGGGGTACGACTAACAGTAAGTAACAGTGCAAATATGTAGGCACTATCAACATGTACCCAGGAATGCACAGCGCAGATGCCCATGGTAGAACTGATATTATGTCATAGTTAATTGTGATTTGGATTACATTGGTACTGCACACATATCAACATGCGCAAACATCCACATTGCATAGTCGTTGTGGGCAACTTGACACCATTACTGTACATATCCATCATTGCATATCACTACTTGCATTAGTTTCTCCCCCGTGCTACCCATATATGTGGCTATCTGTTGACATCCTTACCACTGGCATGCAATAATGTGCAGCTGTTACACTTTGGTACATACTATGGGTGCAGATAACAATTCAGGACAGTCATACGGTTACTGCATCAGGCATGCTGGGATATACACACAGTCATATCAGCACACTGTACTGTTACCAACATGATACTACTAATACACTTCTATGTAGTCACCCTGTGCATCAGCAACATGTTTACCTGTTCCCGCAATGATGTTGGAGATTCCAGGAGGTGGCACAGTGTCATCATATGCACAGGGTGTGAATTAGGTATGCCTGAGTCTGCCACTGATACCACCAATTGACATGTGTGTATGTGTGTTGGTGAGGGACAGCAGTACAAGGTGGGCCACTGTTGGTGCAGTGTGTGCATGTATGTGGTAGCCCTAGGTGTTAACATTTCGCATGTGTGTATGCACGCACACAGTTCCACCTCATGGCTGCTATATACAGGGGTTTGTGGACATCCACAGACTGCACCTAGCAGGTCATACAGATCAGTGTCTGTGGGCACGGACACGGTACCTGTGCCTGGCAGGGGTGCTACGGACCATATCCAGTACTAAGCCAGACTGGGTACTGTCATCAGAAGCGGGGGTGTGTTGACTGGACACAGGTCCCTGTTGGGACTGTCCAGAGCCATGTGCACGTGGTCTCCTGGGGTGTTCCGATGACAGCACAGACCCAGCATTGCTGGGGCTGCTGCTGGCACTATGGGGGCATGAGCGGGCCTGTTGTCATCCGCACCGACTGCCAGCTGCTGCTGCTGTTGCTGGCATACAGCCATGTTAACGCCGCAACCGCCCACCATTGCCCTGGCTCATGGACATTTGGTTGTGGAACTGCTGTAATATGTCCCCACAACGTCTGTCTATGACATCTGTGAAATTACGGATAGCATCCGCGATGTCACGCATACTGTCAGTCATGGCTGTGCGACATGCTCTCAGCTCCCTCAGACCCTGTCTGGTGTACCTTTCCATACGCGACTGTGCCTGCATGACAGCCCGAAACATTGCTGAGGTTGACAGACCTCTTTGGACACGTCTGCCAGAGGCAGTATGCCCATGGATGCTCCCACGAGAACCCATGGGCAACTGTCTGTATGGTACCATCGCAGGACCCTGCCCATGGCTGCTGTGTGGGGAAGCATGTGCCACAGATACCACATTACCCTGGTCAATGCCCACTGTATCCTGTCCATCACCTAGGGACAATGGTGACAAAGGATGTGCTGGCAGAATGACTGTGCGCAATGATGGGGTTGACAGCTGTGTACTGTCAATTGGCTGACCAATGGTGGACCCTGACACACCTTCCTGTACCATTACACAGATATCATCATTACCAGTACCTGTGGCACCAGATTCAGGTTCCCTGCTGCAGGACACCAGAGCAGCACCAGAACCTGTGGGAGGAAGACAGGAAACACAGTTTACAGTGTCCACACAATGTTACCAGTGATGCACTTATGCACACATGCACACATGCACACATGGACACATGTAGACATGCACACGTGGACACATGCACACATGCACACATGGACACATGCACACATGGACACAGGCACACATGCAGACATGCACACATGCACACATGCACACATGCACACAGGCACACATGCACATATGCACACATGCACACAGGCACACAGGCACACATGCACACGTGGACACATGCACACATGCACACGTGGACACATGCACACATGGACACATGCACACATGCACACGTGGTCACGTGCACACATGCACACATGCACACGTGGACACAGGCACACATGCGCACATGCACACGTGGACACAGGTACACCTGCACACATGCACACGTGGACACAGGCACACCTGCACACAGGCACACATGCACACATGCACACATGGACACAGGCACACCTGCACACATGCACACAGGCACACCCCAAAGTATACACACAGAGCACTACTGAGTTACACTAGTGTTACTAGCACTATCATGACTATTATAGGTATTGTTAAACACACTCACCAGCATGGATGGCCTGCCTTGCTGTAACCCCAGAGGGACCTGCAGAAATGATGAGATTAATGTCAGTGGGCACAACTGTGCCATTGATACTGCATATGATACAGTGCAGTAGTACACCAGTTGCCTTTCACACGTCAGTTGCTGATATTGCCAATATCACACATGCACAATTACATACTATGTTGACAGCTACATACCACGGACACACCTTACACATGCATAAACTAACAGTGTACAGAACAGTCAAGTGTACATATGGCATATTACCTGCACGCTCCATGTAGTGCTACTGTGTGGATCCAGCCTCCATCATGATGCAGGTGTATTGCTGTTGCTGTTCTGGGGCTGGAGCCACAACACTTAGGAGTAGCCCCTCCAGTCTGGTGAGGGGGGGATGTGTGGCCACCCCACCTCCTGTGGCAACCTGTTGCCTGTGGATATCCAACGCACGCTGATGGACATTTCTGATTAAATCACTGCAGTGATGTCGCACCTGCTCATATGTCCTATTATGCATGCCAATGTCATTTACCCTACGGACAAGGTCTTGCCACAGTGCAGCCCTCTCCTGCTGATTCTGGCTGGTGCGGGAAAACAGTATGTCATACTCCCGCACCAGGCTCTGGTGTATCTCCTCATCTTCCACTGCAGAGTAGGCGGGATTACGCTGATGCACCATCTCCCTGGAAGAGAACACAAACAGGATATCAGCAGACTATGTCAGCAATATATGGCACACATACTATACATGATACTCAAGTGTAGTGATATACTACTACTCCCATATGTTGCATGTGTGTGTCTCGTGGTGGATACACAAGTACATGGCCAGATATCAGTGCTCAGCCAACACCTGTGCAACAATACCTGCCACATTCCATACAACATAGTAGTATGCCCCATCGGTCAGCACACTGTGACAGGTCCAATGCACAACCTCACTCTGGGGGTTCATACCAAGGTACTGTATGTGGAACGCCATCCACCACTGTGATGTGGACAGAAGTTACTCGGCCTGGATATAGATATCCCACCACCACCACCAGCACAGTAGACTACTTTGATATGTATGTGATTAGACAGTTATTCACTTGTTAGGACTGAGATGGTATCCATGCAGCCCACTGGGCCAGTGGAAGCCACAACCCACACTGCTGACCCCTTTGCGAATGCTTACCATGGACATCTCACAGATTGCATGGAACTTGCACACACATTTCTAACCCAGACCCTATGCACAAAGGTTAGGCATCCTGTCCGGTGGACCCCAGACAGAGGCAGATTGTATAACAATAGCAGGAGGCTACTGCAGGACAGAGCATATTCACATTAAGGGAAGGCGTCTGTGGTCAGCACTGGTAATACGCTACGGTCTCTCATAACAATGGCCACGGCCTACTCTGGGAGGGAAATGGCCACAAACACTATAGATAACCATAAGGCCTTCTTCAGTTATGTTACACATATGGACCAAATGCCTCAGATATGCTCTGAGTTAATACACAACTACTTAACATTCACCGAACACACAGATATTGGCAACATTCTTGCAGACAGGTTCGGTGCACGTATCCCCCCCTCCTTCTCCCCCACAAGTTGAAATACTTATCACAGCTGTATGTAACCTCCCTATCATCTCACATGTCCAGGTGAGGGCCGCCCTCAGCAAAGCAGAACACACAGCATCACTGTGACCTGATGGTATCCCTGGATGTGTGCTACGTGCACTCCAAGAGGACATACAACCACATATAAGACTGATATTTAACCTTGGCCATACTACAGGATATGTACCTGGACACTGGCATACAGCAACAGTGGTCCCACACCACTAAGGAAGACCCTCTACTGATCCTGGGAACTACCACATCATAAGCATAACCGGCCTGGTCTGCTAAGCTATGGAATTATTCAGTATGGGACGCATATACAGTGATATTAGGTACCTGCAGACACTTGTTCCCAGCCAGTTTGCCTTTGTGATGGGCTGATCCTGCCTTTTGAACCTGGCTGACCTTTCAAAACAGTCACTACAGCCATTGCTGAGGGCAACGCACAGACAACTGCTGCCAGGATCATGGCCTAACACTGACTGACATGTAATGTACAGTCATCCCCTTTTGGTGGAACTACGTACACACAACATATCACATGGACATATCTATAGATACAGACCTATGACACATTTGGAGGGATGACAGTATGCAGACTATTAACCTGCTACTTTACATTACCTGTGTTTGTCGCAGCTGGTTGCGTTACCACTACTTCTGCTTCCTGCTGCTGCTGGCACGGCTTGCTACTGTCACTGCCGACAGCTTAGACTCAGTGTGTAGCGTGTGTATTTTTTTTTCTCTCACTCTCTGTCTCTGTCTCTGTCTGTCTCTCTCCCTCTGTCTGCTTCCAGACAGTGCAATGAACGTATTGCATGTGTGGAGTGTTAGTACAGGATGCTTTTGTAGGTATCTGCATAGGTCCATGTGATGGCCTCTGCACCAATTGTAAGCCAGCATTTGCTAATTGCATGCAGCCAGTTGTGTACTGATTGCAGTTCTCACTGTGATTTCAGGACTGTGCTATAAAAGGGAATGTGAGATAGGCATTGCCCTTTCAGATTGTAAGGGCGGGGACCATGCTGGTATGCTGTGGACACTGTTCTGTGAGTGTAAAGGTTAGTATCTCTCTCATTATTCAGGCTGTGTTGTAGATTCACATTTCTCCATTCCTCTCTCCTGTTCCTGTAGTAAGTGTGTATGCACAATGACACCTACAACTATATGTAGATATATATATATATATATATATATATATATATATATATCTATGTAAATATACATACATTTATATATGTACATTAACTGACATTATTACCTACTAGCTACCTACTAGCATGGCTGTTTCTGTTCACACACTACTATTATGGGAATCCACTAGTTTTGACAGTAATTCTAAATGACATGCTTTGTGTACTACACATCCTATATTCCCTTTACATTCATTCCTACTATTACATATTTATTTTAGCACAATGTTCGTGTATAAGAGTCATGGCTTAGTGGTAGGTCATACAGACTACTGTTTCCAAGGTCCTGGGTTTGGGACTGACAGTGGGATTTTATTTTGCTTTTGAACTGACTACAGGACCTGTCAATCAGAGTGACTAAGGCACTTTTAAGCAGTTGTAACCGGGTTAGCGCTGATTTGCGTGGAGCTCACGCATGCGCACTTGCGTTTAGCTCCACGCACACATGCGCACACCCGCTTACAACCGCTTAACAGTGCTTACTCTGGCGCACACCCGCGCTATTTTTTGAAAGAAATAAAAATGGGGAGACAGGAAAGTGGTGAAAAAGGGGTCACAAAGAGGGTAAGACAGTAGGGAAACAAGCTTGGGATTTGCAGGAGGGATGTAGGTAAGGCCCATAGCTGCCCATTTCTTCATCAGCAACAGCTATGTATGTAATTTGGTGTGACATTTGAAACCTTCCACCCATGAGAGAGGTGTCAGGACAACAATAATACTTGTTGTACAGCCAATTGTAATTGATATTTTCCATGTCCAGCAGACATGTGTGCGGAATGGGCAGCTATGTATGGGGCGTAATTTTTTTGTGGGTACAGAATGCCCTTTTTTTTTTTTTTTCAGGTGAGAGTGGTATGTCAGGTGAAGGAAGTCGGTATAGCTGGGGAGGTAGGTTGGGTAGGTCAACAGACAAGACAAACAAGACACATACAGGGGTGGTGTATGACACGTGTGGGGGGGGTTACACAATTGACGGGGACGGAGGTTTGGATATCCAGAGCCCATGAGCCCACAGATGGCAACAGTGGAACTGATATCCCCACCCATAGGCAGTTGCCACTGTTCCTTCACTGCCCAGGACGGGGCTGTGCTGGGGGCTGTGTAGGCCGGGCAACAGGCATGCCCGTAAGTTGTGCCACCTGGACCTCAAGCTGGCATAGGGGCCCAAGAACAGAGTCCTGGATCTCCCTACGCACCACAGTCTGGACGCTATGGAGGGTGAGTGGTGGTTCTTCTCCAGCCACACTTGCAGAGGGGGGGACGAGCCCCATCCCCTGCAGCGCTTCCACCCGCAGGTGGCACAGGGCCACTGGAGGAGGGTCCAGACTGGGCACTAGTGCCAGGTGCACTCGCCAGCTGAGGTGGGTGAGGTGGGTCCGCTGGAACCCGCCTTCCCTGTCATCCTATGTTTTGCGTTATGTCATGACAGTTTGGGTTAGTGACATATAATACCATTCACAATTAGTTGTAACAGCATGCATTAGTATTCCCATTAACCAAACACCCAGATATTCACACCATTGAACAGCGAGCATAACACATGCATAATTTGAACAGCAGTACACAGTCCAACAACATGCAGGGTTGATTGATGGCAACAGGCCATCAAGTTTGGATGTATGAACAGGGCAGATGCATCAACGGACATGCAAATATTTATGACCCAACAGGACAAATGTCCAGGGGTGTTAATTGTGATTGCACATACCATTTTCATGTGGAATGGGTTATATGTGGTTATAGGGTGGGGTGAAGAAAATAATATTAACACCTTCGAATACCAATACATATGCTGTACATTTCTAATAGCTGCACATATATACTCACTACTGTTCTAACTACAGTTTCCTATATGATAACTACTTCAACTTGGTGATAGGACTGTTACTGCTACATCAATATACATTTTATTGTTCTTCATACACATTCATATCTAGCTTTGTTCAGCTACATCATCCTGCTACATTTGCTTTATATAGCTATAGACAACTGTGGATGTTTGGTATATCAGACAATCATACTATCTGCATATTGCAGACTGAGAGCAACATATCCAGATTTTGGGATACACATTCCAGCTGCAGCAACACTTTGAACAGATTTCGCTGTTTGGTTTTGCTTCTCACATGCATTTCATTTTGTACTGACTGCAGTATACTTTATTCAGGGGTTATTACTACTGTATTGCTGGATTCATGGCACTTTCTCACACTCGCTCACTTGTTTTCATTTTACTATTCAGGATGGTACTTACTTCTAGGCTTTATTGACATGTTTTACCTTTAGTTATTACAATCCTTTCCAGCAGTCTCACTTCTGTCATGTTTCAGTATTTCAACAGGGGTATATTTCACACATGTGATTTGCTCATCTTCTGCAGCTGTACTTTTCAGCCTGCTGCAGGTTGTGTACTATTATATTACAGGTGGGGCATCTTTATTTCAGACTTTATTTCAGACATTTTAATTTTTCTGTTTGGATTACAGACTGCAACACACTTTTGTAATCAAGCAATACTTGCAAACACTCTTACACTTGTTACTTGCACATTCTATTACTTAGTGACTACACTGCACTCTTTTGCTAACTGTCATACTTTTATATTTCTTTACAGTTACTGGGAGAGGATTACTGACCTGCCTGGTGGTGCAACCACACCAGCCTATCGCCATAGGCTCTGCGGTTCGCAGAACAGACATCTGCAGCTGTAATATAAATGAAGTAATATTGGAATACACATCTCCATGATATCAGCTAGTTTAAATTCTTACATACATAATTACATGTAACTTACTCAGTAGTGGGGCATTGGGCGTTTGCCGGGCCTCCTGGATCCAAAGGTTCAATTGGTCCTGCTTGCATCTCTTCAGGTCCGCATGGTGGTGACGAACCTGCTCACCAGTCCTTGGAATCCCTGTGGCACTGGTGAGATCATGAGCCAACCGGTCCCATGCCTCAGCCCTATATGCTCCCCACAGGACCTGGCCCTGCATGAGTTGGGCCTCATGATTGTGGACTAGTAGCCAGACCATGTATCTGGACTCCTCAACGCCCCACCTCTGTGCTCAAAAGCAACTACCCTCACCTACTCCTGTCATTCTGGCTGCAAGTCAGTTCTACAATCGTTTATGCTGTGTATTCCCGCCTATGGGGCTTATATAGGCCATTTTCCCGCACATATCTGTGATTGGCCATTTTGGAATTGTATCAACTTCACTAAACCTGCTTTGTCATGCTCCACTTTGTATTCATTCCTATATATTTGCTATTACTGCATTTATAGGTACCGCTGTCATGGCTTAGTGGTTCAGTACCTTGACTATGGTGTATAGTATCCTGGGTTCGAATCTGGCCACTGCTTTTTATTTTTTATGACTGTCTAGACAAGCTGAGGGGTGTGTCTGTGTAAAGGCAGTTTTGATACGGATTGCTCAACGTTGCCCATCGGTTAGCTTGTTGGCGCGGTGCGCAGCTCCGTGCAAACGGGGTACGCTGGTTTAAGCCTCATTTGGCTATCAGCATGCATATTATGCTCAGCTCAGCTAGGGGCACATAGTTTCAGCATGTTAAACCACTGCTCACCTACGGGCACTCATTTTGCACCTGTTAAACCACTGCTCACCTACGGGCACTCATTTTGCACCTGTTAAACCACTGCTCACCTACGGGCACTCATTTTGCACCTGTTAAACCACTGCTCACCTACGGGCACTCATTTTGCACCTGTTAAACCACTGCTCACCTACGGGCAGATGCACTCACCTTGTTAAACTGTAGCTCAGATATAGGCACATCTGGCATCTTTTATTATTTTGTTATCTCACATTTCTTCAAAATAAATGGACTATTTCATTACATTTTACATAAACTATGATTTTATATGTGTACATGTTTGTCAGGGACTTGTTTCGTGCTTATTTTACTAGAAATAAAAATTGGTGTTGTGGGGGCTCGAACCATGAATGCCTGCTCTTCAGCCAACATCTCTACTGCCACGCTATTGCTTCTTGTCTTACTTTGCATATTTAGTTCTTATATCCTTTTCCACTGACTGCTAACTGTGGCTAAGCTATGGGCACGCCCACGCAAAAGAGCGCACGTATGGGTAAACATCTTTACCATTGAAAAAAATATATAACATGTTCATTTATATATTTTATGTTCATAGTCTGTGGGGGCATGTGTTGTGTTGTGTTAATTCACATTTCCATGGCCTCTGTCGTGGGTGTTTACTTTGGGCAATTTTACTCTTCTGGGGGCGTGTCTGCTTGCAGGGCTCGGCCTACGGACACGCCCTCTACTGTCTTCCACGGACCGTGTTAGCCTTAGGTGTGATTCAGCATGCTCTCATGAATATGCAGAGCATGCTGACATCACTCCATTTAACTGCAGCCTCCATGTAAGAGTTATAACTCTTACACGGAGGCTTCGTGAATCCTGCCCATAGTTATAGATATCTACATATATATCAACATAATAGCTGTATCTGTACATATATGATGTACACATATATATATATATATATATATATATATATAAGTGACATAACAACAAAAACATAAGGGATAATACTTATACTTTCTGAACTTCTAAATATAAAAAAATAAATAAAATGAAAAGCGGCTGCAACAACAGATAAACGTTTAAATATTTAAATAAATAAAAATACGCAGACTAAGAACAGATAATTAAGCTTTCGTTCTTTATAGGTGGTAGAACTTTTTCAGAATGCAATCCATTTGAATGATATGATAAAAACTAAGATACATAACATGTGAGAGAACATTAGAATCTTATTAATGCTTATATACATTGACCAATGAACTAGCAGTATACATTCAAACTGAACAAAAGAACACTTGTAAAACTGAATATATGCAAATTAATCAGGTACTTTTCCATTATCGGGGCAACACTTGTAAAGAGTTGTTAGAATGTTAAAATGTGCTCGCAATGATTTCACAGTGAATGTTTTGTATTGGAATACCTACAAAAGGCTTGCTCTCCCTTTGTGAGTGTTAGTAATCCCCCTCCCTGAAAGAATTGCACTTTATATGCTGTACTTTCTGTTTTTAAAGCGTAAATGCACACACTGTTAACAAACAGAGCACTAGCGGTTGCTTAGGTGGAGTTATTTTCACTTCTGAAGGTGTAACAGACAGTACACCCCAGTGCAAACTGGCCCATAACGATGCCCTCAAGTGTTGCTGAATGAGTGTCACAGGAGTCTCACTGGAGCCTGCACTTGATTGTTTTAATTTGTAGCATGTCTTGACTGACAGGCAAAGAGTTGTCCAGGATACACTTCCGTGAAAGACAAGAAAATTGAAAATAGTAGCATGCAGATGGGACAGTGTGTCTGAAGCCCATGAGACCACAGTTCTTAATGTTCCTCAGATTTTTTTATTTATTTTTTATTTTTTGGCGGAAGAAAGCCTGATGTGAGTAGATGTTCCATTTCCATCATGCATAGAAAGCATTTTACGCAATTACATTACAACCCGTATTTTTTGCTTAAATTTGGGCTGGGACTTTTTCACTGACACTGCCATCACAGTTGCTTAACAGCAATGATGATGTGTACACATTTTCCTTAACAGTATGTTGTAATACATACTTTTAAAGGTTTCCTGATTTTCACCTTAAAATTTAGTTTGATCTTCTGTTAAATCACTGAGAGGTCTGAAGTCACTCAGTATACACCATCACACAATGACGCTGTCAGTGCAGCACTCTTTACAAGTGTTGCCCCGATAATGGAAAAGTACCAATCAGTTAAACCATCTCAGAGCACATTTTATGTTTATATTTTCATTTAAAACAGGGGAAACATCAGAGTTCAACAGTAGCTGCCACTTAAGTTCCTTTAGTTCCAAGTAGGTATCTAAATTACCAAAAAAAACATCAACATAAACATAAAGCTAATACTTTGTACATACTTATGGAGATTGTCCTTAACAACAACTTTTTCCTTTTTAATGAAAAAATCTATAAGCAAATAAGGGGGGTGGCAATGGGATCTAATGTAGCTCCTGCATTTGCTAAACTTGTCCTCAGTACTTGGGAACTGGAACACATCAACTTTGAACAGTTTGAACAGTTTCAGACATGTTACTGTGTATAAATGATACATAGATGATATTTTTTTTGCATGGGAGGGTGAGCCTTAATATATTTATATTTGATATGAGAAAAAGCTTGGATTTTCTTAAACTACTAATATCCAGTCGAGGTCACTCTATCACTTTCCTAGACACCAAAATAGAGCAACTTTCTACAGGTGAATTAAAATCAACATTTTACAGAAAAGAATCATATAAAAAAAGCTATTTGGATTTAACAAGTCAACATCCATTTTTTATGAAGAAAAACTTAATAAAGGGACAATTTATCCACATTTCTAGGATCACCAGTCATGATAATGATTTCGAAACACAAGCTACACTATTGAAACATATGTTTTACACGAGACACTATCCACACACTCTTGTTGATAACTTATTTAATGAGGTAGCTATTAACAGATACACTAAACATTTACCTATTTTAAGATTTGGTTTTAAACCTTCTGTTAAGACCCCTTCTGACACTGACAGAACTCTAAGTTTTCCATTACCCATATCTAGGGATATGACACAAATTAGACAGATTTTACAGTATAACTGGGATATATTGACAGAAACACAGCAGACTGGATCTTCTCTTGGTACCTCACCCTCATTTACTTTTAAAAGATCTAGGAACATAAGGGCTTGCTTTGAAAACAGGGATAAACAATTTATTTTAGAAACACCTAACTAAGATTCTACAGCTCCAGGAATGTTTTGTTGTCATAAATGTGTTGTGTGCCCCTACATCTATTTATGCTCTGTTTATAAGTTCCCAAACTGCAACTATACTGTCACTTTTTCTAGACAGTTTAATTGTCACTCATCTTCTGTTGTATATGCTGGTATTTGTTCTTCATGCAGCAGCTTTTATATAGGGAAAACCTCTAGAAGACTGTCAAACAGAATTAAAGAGCATTTGCGGGCTGTTAGGTATTGGAATATGAACAATGCTATTGCTAAACATAGTATGACTTGCTAATGTTGTTAAGTTTCAGTTTTTGGTGTTGGAACAGGTTGATTTTTCTTTGATAATACAGATACCTACTTAGAACTAAGGGAACTTAAGTGGCAGCTACTGTTGAACTCTGAAGCTTCCCCTGGTTTAACTGAAAATATAAATATAAAATGTGCTCTGAGATGGTTTAACTGATTAATTTGCATATATTTAGTTTTACAAGTGTTCTTTTGTTCAGTTTGAATGTATACTGCTAGTTCATTGGTTAATGTATATAAGCATTAATAAGATTCTAATGTTCTCTCACATGTTATGTATCTTAGTTTTTATCATATTGTCATTCAAATGTATTGCATTCTGAAAAACTTCTACCACCTATAAAGAAAGAAAGATTATCTGTTCTTAGTCTGCGTATTTTTATTTATTTAAATATTTAAAAGTTTATCTGTTGTTGCAGGCGCTTTTCATTTTACTTATTTTTTTATATTTAGAAGTTCAGAAAGTATATATATATATATATATATATATATATATATATATATATATATAGATAGATATATATATATATATATATATATATATATATATACATATATATATATATATATATATATATATATATATATATATATATATATATATATATATATAGCTCCTATATGTATACACATATATATATATATATATATATATATATATATATATATATATATATATATATATATATATATATATACTTGGGCTCCTGCCTATCCTGCCCTAACTTCCTGAAAAGTACCCTCCTGAACACTCTGGCCAAGAACAGGCTAAACGAACTCTTAACTCCAAAACCTCTAAGGCCTTGCTACTGCTCCCTGGGTTCTTCCTACAACAAGGATTACAAGAAAGTATGTGAACTTTGCAAACTGTGCAGTTTCAGTTGATTCTACCAAGTCATAGTATGCTTCCCTGCCAGATTAGCCAGCAGCCACTACCCCCTCTTCTTTATTGCTTGCACTCCTAGTTCTCCCCTTAATTTCAACCCTCTTCTCTGCTGTTTTAATTATCCCTGCTTTCATTACCCCCTATTCTGAACCCCATTAGCTCCTTCCTTCCTTTCCTGACTCTCCGTGGGGTCTCTACTGCCTTAGACTGACGGACCACTAGGTGGCGCTCCTCTACCTTCTTGCTGTCCCCACTACTTTTCCCTCTCCCTCCTCATCTCCCTAATACAGCCCTCTAACATCTTCCCTCTGCTCTCTCCCTTTCTACTGTCCAGGATCCCTAGCCACTCTTCGCTTTATTTACAGCCATCCTCTAACCCTTTCTGAAGTCTCTTCCTTTTCCCACTGTCTTTCTCCTTTACATCTACCCTTTAACTCCACTTCTCTGTACTCCCCATTCACATCTCTGCTACTCTTACCTTACCTATTCACATCCCTGCTGAACTTACCTTCAGACTATTCAATCTGTACTGATTGTCTTCCTCACTTTCTCCTCCTCTGGCTTTCCCACTCGACTTCCGGCCTGTACCTGCTCTCTCTGTCCCCTCTCCTTGCCCACTCTCTCCCCCTTCTCTGCCCACTTCCTCTCCAACCCTTTATAGCTCCCGCTTCCAAATAGACGCCATCTTTATTTCCCTATTCTACCCCTCAGCTGCTGTGCTACCCTGGCTCCAGCGTCTGCACCCAAAATAGTAACTTAACTGGCTTTCTGCTTATTTGTAACTCAGGACTGTGCTTTGGACATTATCGACTGTAATACATGTGTAATTTTGTACTTATTACTCCAGTCGCACAAGCCATATAGTAAGCGCATTCCTCATGAAACTGGCGCCTAATCAGCAAGGGACTTGTTTGATTATTGTCGTTATGTTCTACCAAATTTATTCTAACTAGATTTTACTGTTTCTTACCTGTATAACTGTGCTAGCTGACAGTGTTAACTTAAATAGTGCTAGTCGCTGAGGAGTCCAGCTTTGTATCTGTCTAAGCTTAAAAGAAACTGAATTCTGTGTAACTAGGTTAGACTGTTTTTTTTTTCTTTTTGTTCATACCTGTATAAGTGCGATAGCTGACAGTGTTAACTTAAACAGTGCTAGTCGCTGCGGAGCCAAACATTGTATCTGTATAAGCTCACAAGTGCTAGTCGCTGAGGAGCCAAACTTTGTATCTGTATAAGCTCAAAAGAAACAACATTACAGAAAGTTCTATTTCTTAGTTTCCACTGTGCAGCATTCGGCTGTACCATAACTGTTTGGGGCTTGCTTTATTACTTTCTCTAACCCTGTGCTAGTTGCACAGTACCCAAAGTAATTGGCACCTAAATGTTCTACGCCCTAGGGGTAGCTCTTGGCTGTGTTTCATTTTACTATTTGGGCTTGCTTTATTAGTTGCTTGTCACATAGTATTCACCCCATTGTAGCCTAGAAATGTTTGTTTGAGTAGCTCTTGGCTGTGTTTTTAACTGATTGGGGCTTTTCTTTTACTATATACTTGCTAGTAATCCCAGTATTCAAACCATTACTGCATGTAGATGCTTGACTTCTTTTGAGAAGCTTACAGCTGTAATTTAACCATTGGGGCTTGCAAATTTAAACAGAATCCTTAGCTGTTGTCCCAAATTGTAGGTCTAGGCATTTTTTATGCTTAAATTTCTGCAGTATTTATATCGCCTGGCTTCTCGATGTCTGCCTAAGGCCTTGCAACTCAGCTAGGCGTGCTTATTTTAAATTGTCTGCTACTTTTAATTCCTCTGTATACTAAGAACTGTGTAGCATTGTTATCTACCTGTGTTTAGCGGTGTTCAGTGTGACTCTGTAAGAGTGTGACCTATTTTTTTTTTATTTTCTTGCTGCAATTTGCTTTATTTGTTCATATTTACTTTATGTATGCCTGACAACTGTCTTCTTGTGTTCCTTTGATGCCTACACTGCTGCTTAAAATCTTTCTTCTTTCTCCTGTATTTTGTAGCTTGGGCTCCTGCCTATCCTGCCCTAACCTCCTGAAAAGTACCCTCCTGAACACTCTGGCCAAGAACAGGCTAAATGAACTCTTAACTCCAAAACCTCTAAGTCCTTGCTACTGCTCCCTGGGTTCTTCCTACAACAAGGATTACAAGAAAGTATGTGAACTTTGTAAACTGTGCAGTTTCAGTTGATTCTACTAGGTCATAGTACGCTTCCCTGCCAGATTAGCCAGCAGCCACTACCCCCTCTTCTTTATTGCTTGCACTCCTAGTTCTCCCCTTAATTTCAACCCTCTTCTCTGCTGCTTTAGTTTTCCCTGCTTTAATTACCCCCTATCATTACGCAGATTAGCCAGCAGCCACTACCCCCTTTTTTATTGCTTGCACTCCTAGTTCTCCCCTTAATTTCAACCCTCTTCTCTGCTGCTTTAGTTTTCCCTGCTTTCATTACCCTCTATCCTGAACCCCGTTAGCTCCTTCCTCCCTTTCCTGACTCTCTCCGTGGGGTCTCTACTGCCTCAGACTGACTGACCACTAGGTAGCGCTCCTCTACCTTCTTGCTATCCCCACTACTTTTCCCTCTCCTTCCTCATCTCCCCTAATACAGCCCTCTAACATCTTCCCTCTGCTCTCTCCCTCTCTACTGTCCAGGATCCCTAGCCACCCTTCACTTTATTTACAGCCCTCCTCTAACCCTTTCTGAAGTCTCTTCCTTCTCCCACTGTCTTTTCTCCTTTACATCTACCCTTTAACTCCACTTCTCTGTACTCCCCATTCACATCTCTGCTACTCTTACCTTACCTATTCACATCCCTGCTGAACTTACCTTCAGACTATTCACTCTGTACTGATTGTCTTCCTCACTTTCTCCTCCTCTGGCTTTCCCGCTCGACTTCCGGCCTGTACCTGCTCTCTCTGTCCCCTCTCCTTGCCCACTCTCTCCCCCTTCTCCACCCACTTCCTCTCCAACCCTTTATAGCTCCCGCTTCCAAATAGACGCCATCTTTATTTCCCTATTCTACCCCTCAGCTGCTGTGCTACCCTGGTTCCAGCGTCTGCACCCAAAATAGTAAGTTAACTGGCTTTCTGCTTATTTGTAACTCAGGACTGTGCTTTGGACATTATCGACTGTCATACATGTGTAATTTTGTACTTATTACTCCAGTCGCACACGCCATATAGTAAGCGCGTTGCTCGCGAAACTGGCGCCTAATCAGCAAGGGACTTGTTTGATTGTTGTCGTTATGTTCTACCAAATTTATTCTAACTAGATTTTACTGTTTCTTACCTGTATAACTGTGATAGCTGACAGTGTTAACTTAAATAGTGCCCCATTCACATCTCTGCTACTCTTAACTTACCTATTCACATCCCTGCTAAACTTACCTTCAGACTATTGACTCTGTACTGATTGTCTTCCTCACTTTCTCCTCCTCTGGCTCTTCCCACTCCGTTCGCCCTGCAGGCTCAATCCACTCCCCTACCCTGCCCCCAAATTCCACCCGCCCCCAGCACCTCTACATTTATACCTCACTAACTCCTCCCTCCTTATCCTTTAAACAATCACAGTCTTCTACCAACTCAATCTAACCTTCATCTATTATCCAATCCTAATCACCCTCTGATATCCCCACATACTCTTACACCTTCCTCTTCTCTCTACACTTAACCTCCCCCTCCTATCCATAAGTTATACCTCCCTTCCTCTCCTTTTCATTCTCACCACAACTTCTTTTTTACTTCCTTTCTTATTTCTCCCTTCCTTACCCCTCCCATTCCAAACATGCCCTCCCAAATCCTCTATACTTTCAGACTCCCCTGCTCTCTTCTCTTCTTTCTTATTCCTCTCTATCATGCTACTTCATACTCCTTAAAACCTCACCCATACCTTCCTTCTACTCAAACTATCACTTTCACTCACCCACAACCTCTCCTACTTTCTCACTTCCATTCCATTTCTCCCTCCCTTATCACAACTAACCTACTTCACCTTTTCCATCCCAAACTTCTCTCCTCCTCTACAAAAAGCTTCTCTTTTACGTTTCCACTAACCCCTAACAGCTTCCCACATACCAAACTTAAAAGGCAAAAAGTTGTCTTGTGTTATATCCTTGCCTTATCTGTAGACATTAATCCTAACCCAGGCCCCTGCCTCAGTACAAACAACTCCTTCCCTCCTTCCCCTTCCTCCCTCACTACAAATAAGCCTCTCACCCCTTCTCCTTTTTCTCCTACTTCCTCTCTTAGCACCCTGAAGGTCTTCTCTATCAATGCCCAGAGCCTCAACAACAAAATTCACCATGTCCATGCTTGGATCAATCACAACCAACCTGACATCTTAGCCATCTCCGAAACCTGGCTAAAACCTCATATTTCTGATTCTGAAATCTTACCTCCAGGTTTCAACATCCTAAGGACTGACCATTTAAATAAAAAAGGTGGAGGCTCTGCCCTAATCTGCTCTAACCTTCTCTCCATAATCCCCCTTCATATCCCAGTCCCTCAATTAAAAAATACTGAAAAAACTGCAAGTCTCCTCCGACTCAATAAACATAAAAAATATCTGCTTCATCTCCTTATGCATCTCCCTTGGTGATAATATCTCCACCCACGAGAATATTCTCCACTGGGCCTCATCGGAAATAAAATATGA
The DNA here is from genome assembly GCF_019279795.1 of Protopterus annectens. NCBI lineage: Eukaryota > Metazoa > Chordata > Ceratodontiformes > Protopteridae > Protopterus > Protopterus annectens. The sequence goes on from NC_056746.1 coordinate 816,738,178, forward strand.
AACAATTATTTTAGGTGACGTCAACATTGACTGGAACAAAATCAACTCACCTTCCCCCTCCCTAGCCATCAGCCTCCTCAACTTCTCCCAAGTAATCCATTCTACAACCCGACCTAACAGAAATCACCCCCCTAGGATCCATCTTAGATTGGATTTTAGTCTCCCATCCAAACAAAATCTCTCTCTCTGGCACTATCCCTGACTCCTTTAGTGACCATCTCCCTGCCTTCATTCATCACTCAGCTAAGCCCACCCTATTCCAACATCATTACATTCAAACTTGTAACCTTAGCAACTTCAACCCCACAATTTTCTCAAACATTTTCAAACAAATCAACTGGCAAATCCTTAGCACTCTCTCCCTTGACAATGCTGTGGAGCATTTTAACTCTATCTTCCTATATACTCTTAACTCCCTTGCACCCCTAAGAAACAAACTAATCAAAGCCAACTCTGCTCCATGGCTGATCAAAGAGACTAAAACTGCCATGCATCTCAGAGACAAATCCTGGAAGCGTTTTCAAAAAAGTAAACTATCTTCTGACTTCCTCCAATATACCCAACTCCGCAACCAAGTAAAAAAATTAATCTCCTTGGACAAAAAAAGCTACTACAATAAACTTTAGTCCAATAATTATAAGAACCCAAAACAATTCTGGAAATCTGTTAACTCTCTTCTCCATCCTGGGTCTAGAAATAACTCCTGCCCTGACCCTAGTTTAGCTGACAAGGAACTGAGCTCTCACTTCAACACTTTTTTACAGATTCTATAGCTAAGCTTACCAAAACATTCCCTGACAATAATTCTCCCAACTTCCTAATATCTCCTTCCAACATTTCTAATAACTGTCCCACTATGTTCCAGCTCAAACCAGTTTCTACATTGTTTATAAAAAAGTTCTTATCCAAACTAAAGCCTTGCTCTAATGCCCTCAACAACATTCCCCCCTCCTTCCTCAAATGTGCAGCTGAAAGTATTGCTCTCCCTATTAGTATCCTGATCAACCGATCCTTAAAAGAATCATATGTACCCAAACTTTGGCGTTCAGCCTACATTCTTCCACTCCACAAAGGAGGGAAAAGCACCTCCATATCTAACGTCCGTCCCATAGCCTTACTCTCTCCAATATCCAAAATTCTTGAAAAATGTGTCCACCACCAACTTTTACCCTACTTAACTCAGAATAAGCTACTTACACCCACCCAACACGGTTTCCGTCCTGGCCACAGCACTATAACTGCCCTACTATCCTTCCTAGAAACTGTTAATCAAGCCCGAGATTCTGGACTTCTTGTATCCACTATTCTGCTAGATCTTTCTAAAGCCTTTGACATCATCTCCCATTCGCACCTTCTCGTTCATCTCTCCAACCATAATCTCTCCCCTAATACTCTTTCCTGGTTCTCCAGTTACCTTTCTGACAGATCTCAGGCTGTCAGATGGAAGGACTCTATCTCTTCCTTCTTACCCACACCTACTCAGGGATCCATCCTCGGTTCCATGCTTTTCAACATCTTCATAAATAACCTTCACTCTGTCCTCCCTGACACTACAGTCATCCAATACGCTGATGACTCTACCTTAGTTTGTACCGCCCCCAACTTTTCTGAACTTCTGTCTAAAACACAAACAGCTTTTTCCACTACAGAAAACTGGATGCACCAAAATCATCTCTCCCTCAACTCCAATAAATCTAAAATTTTAATTTTCCTCCCTACCAAGACTTCTTCCTTTGACAAAAACACATTCATCATCCTAAGCCAAACCAACTCTCCTATAGAAGTGGTCCCTTCCGCTAAACTCCTTGGCATTACCATTGATGAACACCTCAAATTTGATCTCCACATACAACAAAACATAAAAAAAACACCAAAAGTTAGGTATGCTCTACAGGAACAATCTATTTCTTTCAAACTCCTCTAGGCACTCCTTAGCTATCACCTACCTCCTTCTCTCTCTCTACTTTATGGTGCCCCTCTTCTTACTAATCTGTCTGCTTCCCTCACCTCTAAACTCGAAACTTGCTACAATAAGATCTCTAAATTTGCCACTAAATTCAAAACCTCAACCCACCACTGCCTAACCCTTCAATCTCTGAACTGGTTAGAACTCCCTAACCACCTTGACTATCTTCAGCTAATGACCGCTCACAAATTAATATTCTTCCCAGAAAAATGCCCAGCCTTATCCAACATCCTTCCCCCTAATATCCCTAACAGATCGTTAAGATCAGAACACAAAAACCTAATCTCCATTCACAGACCTAAACTTCCCGCTGGCCAGCTACTACTACCCTTCTTTCTAGGTAGAAAATGGAACTCTCTCCCTCCTTCACTTAGGACTATACCTAACACAGAATCTTTCAAGACCCAACTTTTCTTGCACCTTTCATTCAAATGGAAATGCTCTTGCTTTCACTCTATATAAATTCAAGGGATTCTATACTAGGCCCCCCTCTTCCCCTACACCAATCTGCTCTCTGATATCATTTCTAAATTCCACCAAAATGGATTTAGTTGACTCTCAGCTGACTGTAAAGATGTAAATACTGCAAATTATGGTCCTAAAAAAAAAAAAAAAAAAAAAAAAAATGTTTTTCTTTATATTGCATTGTTCTTACTAGGTACACTTGCTGATTGTACATTTTATATTGTATTTTTATTTTGTGCATTTGTAACTTTGATTGTACTGCCTTGGAGCTTTTCTCCCCGGGCCTCCACTGAAAATGGGTTCATCGTAGCCCAGTGGACTTCCCAGGTAATCAAAGTGAAAATAAATAAATAAATAAATAAATATATACACAGAGGGATCTAGAAATTGCCATATATAATATGCACTATACAGATGTGTATAAATACATATATATGAAAGCGGATAACATATGCATACTAAATCTAGAGCAATTGATAATAGTTTTTCAATCTTACTCACAAACACTGGCTAATCTACAATGTATGTACTGTACCTGTGTACTATGTATGTATTCTACCTACATTCCAAAGTTCAGCTGTACACCACAAATCTATTACTTACCTTTATTTTTAAAATTAATATTTTTTGATTGTTCTCTCCACTGTAACTGTTTGTGCCGCATACCACTGTAAAAACATGTCTCTTGTAATTTGTGTGTATACTGATCATGTCTAAATAACTAAATGTGTCTGTAATTTTTCTTTGTGGAGCTTTTCTCCCCGGGCCTCTGCTGAAAAAGGGCCTTTTCGGCTCAGTCAGACACCCCCGGTTAACAAATGTAAAATAAAAATAAAATAAAATAAAAAATGTGTATGTACATGTAGACATATATCTACATATGTATATGTATATATCCATATCCTCGTCATTTGTAAACATTACTGTTGTGTATACCTTCCCAGATGTATCACAAACAAGCTTAAACCTGCTTACTGCTGCTTAAACGTGTTTACTTCTGCTTACCCCTGTACTAATTTCTTTAAAAGAAATGAAAAAGGGTTGATAGGAAAGTGGTGAAAATGTATTTTATTTTTATTTTATTCTACATTTGTTTACCGTGCTAGTCTAACTGGATACATGTCCATTTTCAGTAAAGGCCTGGGGAGATAAGCTCCAAGACGGAACAATGATAAAAACAAATATAACAAATAGGTAAGATTATAACACTAAGCAAAAAAAATAAATCATCATTAAAATGCATATGACAGGTTAACACAGTAAAATCCGTCAGGGCTGAGTGCAGGGATTATACAGGATACTGGTACACTATGTGGTGTTCATGGGGTAGATAGAACTGAGATCAAAAGGAAGGAGTCACAGTGTATGAGTAAAAGGGCAGGTAGAGCAAAGTATGAAAGGACACATATCCAGTCAGGGTTAGTGCAGGGGCATAACCAGTGTGTTCTGAGGAACACTTTCAATTTATTTTTCAAGAGTGATAGCGAGGGAAGTGAGGAGAGTTCACTGGGGAGGAGATTCCAGGCTTTTCCAACACTATTAGAGAAGAGGGAGTCGCCACCCTTGTTGTTTGGTTTAGAGGTATGTACTAGAAGTCTCTGAGAAGACCTTAAGGACTTCAGACTTTTATAGGGGGTGATGAGGGTGGATAGAATAGGAGTTTTGGAAGGTTTGTAAAGAATGTTGTGAGCTATAGCTAGTTGGTGGAATTTAATCAGGTTTTGTAGTTCTAGCCATCCCAGCTGCTTTATATTCATGCAATGGTTAGTTAATGTTATTGTAAGACATTTCCAATTTGCTAAGGTTATTTTTAGATAGCTTAGTAAAGATGGGTGATGCATAAAGAAGTGTAGAGATTAGATGAGTGTGAGCTATAGTGGATGTAGCTGTAGGAAAAAGGTAGGTTTTAATCCTATAGAGAGAGAGAGCCAAGTTTTTTGTTGACAGTTTTTATAGTATTATTAATATGGACATCAAAGTTCAGATTATTGTCGATAGTGATACCAAGTAGTTTGGTGGTTGGGTCTGGTGATATAATAGTTTTATTGGCAGAGATAACTGAGAAATCAAAAGGAGTGGACTTTTGGGTAGGAGAGAAGGAGTTTTGTCTTTTTGGGGTTTAGTAGAAGGCACCTATGTGTAAACCATTGTTCAACTGTGTTAAATACTTTCTGGGTAAGAGAGTGAAGTTCAGAAGAGGAAGTGGCTGAGCATATCAGTGTGGAGTCATCAGCATATTGTATGCATGTGGCTTAGGGGATGGCAAGATGAAGGTCATTAATAAATACAGAAAAAAGTAGAGGTCCTAGGATGAACCCTTGAGGGACACCAAGGTTAACAGGCAGGAGGGTAGATATAGACTTGTGCCATAGTACGGCCTGTTGTCTATTATTCAGGTAGGACTGGAACCTCTTAATGGAAGATGTATCTAGTGACAGGGATTTAAGTATTTTGATGAGAATCTGGTGATTTACCATGTCAAAAGCTTTAGACAGGTCAATAAATAGTGCTGAAGAGAGCCTGTTAAGGTTGCAGTTTTTATTGATACAATCAGTGAAGGAAAGGAGGGCATTGGTAGTACTATGTGAAGGTCTGAATGTTGACAGATGGATAGTAAGTTATTTTGGGTTAGATGGTCAAGTAATTGTCTATGAATGCATTTCTCCATGATCTTTGCCAAAGGAGAGAGAAGGGCAGTAGGGCGGTAATTGGAGAGTTCAGTAGAGTGTCCACTTTTATGGAGGGGGATAATACGGGAAATCTTCCATAAGCTAGGGATAAGACTTTCGGATATAGTTCTATTGATCAGAATGGATATGGGATAAGCAATAGCTTTGGCCGCTTGTTGTAGGAATTCAGCAGGCCGTTGGTCTGCTGGGGGAGAGCATGGTTTTTTTAGTTTCTGCATTAGGGTTTGAATATATGTTGTTGGGACAGGATGAATATGAAAAGGGGGAGTTGAGTTTGATTTATGGGAAGGCAGAGTAAAGTTATTAGGTGATAGGTGACTAGCTAGTGCTTGGATAGCATTAGTAAAAAAGGTATTGAAAGCATTGGCTGTATGCATTGGATTTTTGTGGTCGGTATTTTGAGGGTTTGGAGTAGTAGATTGACCTGGATGGAGTAGTTGGTTAATGCTAGTCCAAAATTTTTGTGGGTTGTTTTAATTAGCTTGTTGAGATTGTAAGTAGTAGTTTCTTTTACTGGAAATTATGGCTTTCTTGGTATCATTTCTTAGCTGTCTAAAAGCTTGTTGATATACAGGATTTTTAGTTTTTCTCCATTTAGCCCAGATTTTATTTCTAAGTTTTATTTTGTGTTTGGTTTCTTTTGACAGCCATGGTGCAGAGTTGGTTTTAATTCTAATTAATCTGGTTGGAGCATGGTGGTTGAGAATGGCAAGGAAGTTAGAGTTAAAGTAATTAACGGCTTCATCTAAAGAGAGGTGTTGTAAGGGAGACCAGTTGCAAGCTATTAGTTCCATTTGGAATAGTTCAAGGTTGAAGTTCTTTTTAGATCTGATGTTTTTAACAGATATAGGAATGGGAGTATTGGTTTTATGTCTGATGATATAGGTAAGTAAGTGGTCACTTAAATCATCAGGGAGAGTTCCAGATTCATAAATGTGAGGAAATGAGGATGATGGTTTATGAGAATCCAGTCTAATAAGGTTTCTTTCTTGTTAGATTTATTTATCCTGGTGGGGGAGGTAAAGGTTTGAGAATACCCATATAGGTTAATATGGGTTGCGGGGAGACTTGCTACAGTGGCAGTTCCAATCAATGTTTGTGTTGCCTAGGATTATGGTCTCTTGGGGCAGGTGTTGGGAAAGCCAACAAAGTATATTTTCCATGGTGGCAGTGTTGTTACCAGGTGGTATATACATGCAGATAATATAGATTAATTTGGCTTTGTTCAGATGAAGTTTGGAGATAAGAATGTCTGCACTGGAGTCTGTGGGTAGTTTACAGTCATAATTGGTTAATTGTAAGCTACATTTATATAGAATAGCAACTCCTCCACCTTTATTGGTTACTCTGTCTACTCTCAAGATATTATATCCAGGTGGGATGATTTCATTGTCTTCGATTACAGGTTTTAACCATGTTTCTGTTAAGCAGAGGATATCAAAGGAGTAGACTTCGGTTAGAGCTTGGAGTTGAGTTACTTTATTGTTCATGCTACGTATGTTAAGATGAGCTATTAAGAGTGAGTTAGATGGTTTAGAGAGGGCGTGAGTAGGTGAATGTTTGTGGTTGTGGAGAGAGAGATGGAAGTAGATGTTGGGCCTGGGTTAGGGTGGATGTCACTATCTTTTAGTGAGAGTAGTGAACAAAAAAGTGCACAAAGAGGGAAAGACAGTAGAGAAAATAGCTAGGGATATGCAGGGCAGGTGTAGGGAAGGTCCATAGCTGCCCATTTCTTTTACAGCAACAGCTCTGCATATACACTGATTTGGAGGTAGATTTGGACACTCATACCCCTGAGAGAGGGGTGAGGACAACAATAATATATTGTGAAGCCAATTAGACCAGATTACATGTGTCCAGTGGACACATGTGCAGAATGGACAGCTATGTATGGGGTGAGATTTTTTTTTGGGAACAGATTGCCCTTTTTTGTTTCAGGTGAGAGTGGGATGTTGGAGAGGGACAGTAGGTATATTTGGGGAGGTAGGTTGGGTAGGATAACAGACAAGACAAACAAGACAGCATACAGGGGTGATATATGACACATGTGTGGGGTAAACACCTTGGATGGGGAGGGGTGTTTGGAAATCGGAAGCCCATGAACCCCCTAGTAGAAACAGTGGGACTGAGGTCCCCACCCATGGGCAGTCATCACTGCATCTTCACAGCCCCGAAGGTGGCTGTGCTGGGGGCTGAGTAGGAGGGCCAGGCTGTGTCCATCTTTTACTGCACATATCACTCTGGGCATGTCTTGACCACATGCAGGTGAACCGGGACATATTTTGATTATTACCCTCCTAGACCTGTGGTCAGTTGTACAATGACAGGTTTGTTTTCATTGACATTTTCCAAATATGTATAGGCCTGACAGTCAGTTATATGATATGAAATGCTGCCTACATGTCAGAGATTAGCACTCTGATATGCCTGGGGGTCATGGTAACAGCCAACAGATATGAGCCGATTAACTGGACATTCTGGAAAATTCTGCACACTTAATGAGTATGATTCTGCATTCTGCTTATTACCACTCCCAGGATTTGAACCATGGCTGTGTCTGCTAAAAATAAAACAGTGTCCATCACAATTGAGTGTGCTATATAGATATTGCTGTGTATCTCTTCTCTGATTTCTGTCTATAAGTCTTCCGTGGTTTTACAATCTGACCTTGTAATTACAACACTCTTATACAGGATTTCCTAGACAGTTTTATTACTTAGCACAGTGTGGGTGACAGTGATGAGTAATACCTTATTATTCAGAGCAACTGCAACACTAACAATGCCATACAATACCAGAGTAAACAGTACCAGTCCAGGATTTCAATCTTTTATTTCTAGGCACAGTTTTTGTATCTGACAGACCTGTGGGGGCAATGTTTGTTAGCACTACCTGAATGTTGCCACACATATTACCAGATTCCACATTAGTATTATGCACATACGTCTCACTCTGTTACTGCGCACACTCTGGTCACAGCTTCACAACATGGGGGTTGAGATGGGACATACTTGGCTTATTACTCTCATAACATTTTGGGGAGTTGCTAGAGTGACAGGTTTATTCTTATAGATGTCTGACAATCAGTTGTATTTCATTATTTGCTGCTTAAACATCTGGAATCATCCCACTTATTTGCTAGGGGGACAGGGTGACAGGCAGCTGATATGGGACAATTAACTGGACATTCTGGACATATCTGTACAGTTGTGGGATATGCTTCTGGATCCAGGATTCAAACCATGGTTGTGTGTGCTAAAAATACAACAGTTTACGTCCCAGTTGAGTGTCCTATTTGGATTATGTTGTCTATCTTTTCACTGTTTTCTGTCTAAGTCTCTCTAAGTTGTACAATACGACCTTTTGTGATTACAACAGTCATATATGGACATTCCTACACATTGTATTTATGTAGCACAGTGTGGGTAACAGTGCTTAATACAACAGTACTATTACAGATTGCAACTCTACATTACCATATGATACCAGAGTAAACACATGCAGTCCAGCAGTTAGACCTTTATTGTGAGGCTGTTATCCTTTTATTTACATACAACCTATATGAGACTCTTCCTGTCATATTCTCTGGTGTATACACTACATGCCTTAAACAATACAGGTTTTATACAGGCAATTAACTTACTACTACTTTTAGATTTATTTCTTATGACAGTACATGCAGGAGTATTACTAACCTGCCCCGCAATGCAACCACTGCAATCTGCAGGCTTGGACTTCCTGGTTCGTAGCCCACTCATCTGCCACTGTCAAAGACATAAGAGGAATATTTAGCCATACCTATCCATAATATACTATAGCTGGCAATTATTTAACAGGTAGTGTACTGATACTTACACATGACTGGGACATCCCCCGTCTTCCTAGCTTCTTGGATCCACTGATCCAAGAGCTCCCTCTTTCTCTGCTTCAGGTCGGCATAGTGATGCCTGACCTGCTCACCAGTTCGAGGTGTGCCAGTGGCACTGGTGAGGTCACTGGCGAGATAGTCCCAGGCTTCCGCTTTATATTGTGAACCTTGGTACTAGCCCTGCAGCAGTCTCTGGTCATTGTCTTTAACAAGGAGTCCAGTCATGACTTTGGACTCCTGGATGCCCCAGTGCTGCACCTGAAAGCGCACTCCCTCAATCATACCAGTCATAGGGCCTACAGGAGGAAGCTGCAACCAGTTATGAGATGTATTCCCACCTGTTGGGTTTAAATAGGGCCAATTTCCCGCACCTTGCTGTGATTGGACAGTTTTGAAAGTGCTAAGCTATGGGCAAACCTGCTTAACTAAGGTTGGCATTCCTTAAAGGGGTATACCAATGGAAAAACTGATTTAGCTGGCCTACACATTGCTTATATCTAGTAAGCTGGGCTGTGCAATGCTTAACATTGCTTAATTTTTAATTTGCATACTATTTGCTGTTTGGCATTCATTTATTATTCATTACATGTTATATATGTGTTTGGTATCCATGATTCATGTGTACGTACACTGTATGGGGTACTTGTGTTTATTAGGGGATTTCAACACTTTATTACAATGACACCTCACATCTGGACTTAATGCAGTACTCCAGTTCACACATTTATGTTATGTAGTAGGTTATACAACATAAAACTGTATATAGAGTCCTTTCACATGTTAAGTTTGATTTTCCTATAGTGAGGATCTTTTTGGTGATACCTCAATCTTATGTACTGCTGTGATGGCTCAGTGGTTAACTTCTGTGACTAGAGTTTACAGGGTCCTGGGTTCAGGAGCTGCAAGGTCTGTTTATTTTGTTTCTAGCCAGAACAGTGGCTGTTGCATACAGAGTGATTAAGGCACTTTTAAGCAATTGTAAGTGGGTTTGCATGAAGGTAAGCAATACTAACCTCCAGTTAAATATGCTTGTAGAGAGTTAGCTTCAATATTGCTTAACCTGTATGCACATTGCTTACCCCCACGCAAATGGGCATAAACCTGCTTACTACTACTTAAATATGCTTACTCCCGCTTACTACTGCTTAATAGTGCTTACTCCCGCTTACCCCTGCACTAATTTAGACAGAAATGTAAAATAGTTCTTGGGAAGGTGCTAGATTTGGACACTCTATGGATTTATCATTCATTACACATTGTACCTTCGATTTGTATATCTGATTCATGTGTTCATATACTGTATGGGGTACTTGTGTTTATCTGTGGATTTTACAACATTATGACAATGACATCTCACAGCTGCATTTAATGCAGTACTTCAGTTCACAAATATATGTTATTTAGTAGGTTATGCAACAAAAAATATTGTTCATAAAGTGATTTGACATGGAAAATGGAATGTACTGGAGCGAGACTCGAAACAGGAATATTTGATCTGTAAGGTTATGGAGCGAATCATTATGGAACTCATAAATGGAGAGATTGGGAACCTCCAGTCACTGGACCCCACACAGTTCGGCTTCGACAAGGGCAGATCATGCCTCCTGAACCTGGTGGATTTCTTTGAGACAGTTACTCAGGCTATAGATAAGGGAAAGGAGGTACACATGGCTTACCTTGACCTTGCTAAAGCATTTGACACCATTCCCCATTCAGGTATTATTGATAAGCTCACCAGCCTGGGCATAAACCCTTACGTCACAAGATGGATCACAAACTGGCTCTCAGACAGATCCCATAAAGTAAGAATAGCGGGATCTATGTCCAAATCCAGACCAGTAATGAGTGGTGTACCTCAGGGCTCTGCCCTGGGGCCCCTCCTGTTTGACATATACTTCTCAGAAGTACAGGCAAGCACGGAAGGACTGTGGCTGACTAAGTTTGCGGACGACTACAAACTAGGTGCTATAATAGAGTCTCCGGCTGACATGGAGATCCTCCAGAAAGGCCTAAATGAGACTGATGCATGGTGTCAAAGCCATGGTCTCAAGCTAAATGCAAAAAAATGCGTAGTAATCCCCTTTGGAAAAAACAGAGTACCCGCAAACTACAACATAGGAGCTAATCCCCTGAAATCTGAAGAAGAAATAAGGGATCTAGAGACCCAAGTAGATAGTCAGCTTTCCTTTGATAACCATGTTGCCAAAGTGGTTAGAAAATCCTTCTATGTAACCCATCTGATCACGAAAGGGTTTGCATCAAGATCTAAGGATGTAATGGTGCCCCTCTACTCTTCCCTCATCAGACCCATTATTGAGTACAATGCACCAATTGGAATGTACCTGGCTAGACATCTCCAGCAGTTGGAGAGACCACAGAGGTACCTAACCAAGAGGATTACTGGCCTCAAACAGTTGCCCCATGCAGCACAATTGAAAAAGCTAAGACTGTCCTCTGTTGCATATCGCTTTCTCAGAGGCGATCTCTGTCTAACGTACGGAGCCATGTCCAACCCAGAACTGTTGAACATGCTCCATTTTAGCAAAGCCAAATCTACTCGAGCTACACGCTCTAGAGATATAAACCTCAACACAACAATGAATAGAACATGCTGGAGGGATAGATTCCCTTTGCAGAGACTTTCCTTACTATGGAACAGGGTCCCGATCTACATAAGACAGAGCCCCTCACTATCACTCTTCAAGAGGAACCTTGATGAGTGGATGGGTAACAGAAAGTTCACAATGGGGATCACACCAACAGCATGACTAGATAGGGGACAAGGGAACTAGCTGCTAGTACAAGGGTCTAGGGAACTACTAAAGGGGTGGTGAATGCCGCACAACGTGGCTTGGCTAATATATACCTTCGGGCAGATAGCCCAGTACCAACCTATGAACCTATGAACCTATGACTGTTTGTAAGGCGAATGCTCTGACCACTGCACTATTGCAGTACTGCTTCATTTGCATATATCTTGATATTTGTCCTCTTGTGCCATTTAAGCTGCAGTGTACATAGCTAAGCAATGGGCAAACCTGCACACCTATGGTTAAATTTATCTATTTGATAAAACAAATTAGCTTATTTATATTTTATGTTTTAACTATTGCTCTTATAAACTTGGAGGGATGTTGCTGGGGGGTATGCAAACACCCATGAGCGGTCTCGCTCTTTCTTATTGCAAAACTGCTGTTCTTGATTGCAGGGGCATGTATATTCTGAGAGCTCTGCCCTCAGACACACCCCCTGAACTCGTACATGCTCCATGTCCGTTTTTGAGCTCAGGCAGCGTGCTTTCATTAATATGCATGGCACGCTGCCGTGCTGCACCTAAACGGCCACTTCCGTGCAGGACTAAGCTAGTCCTGCATGGAAGAATAGTGAATCTGGGGGATGTTCTCCGAACATGTGTAGAGACAATGCCTTAAGTTATTTATCAGCTGTTTATGCTACGGTCAGTATAACTATAAAAGCTGACGGTCTCTTCCATTGGGCCCCATATCGTGCAGGTCACACTGTTACTGCTGCTGCTCCATTTCATTCTTTTCTCTTTGCTTTGTAGTCTGCTGGCCTCTGTGCCTTTTCTTATCTTCCTAAAATGAACTAAAAAGTTACTATTTTAAATGCATTTTTGTACTGCAGAAAACACTCACTTTTAACTTTTAAAACAACAGAATGGTCATTTTCACTAAGCTAAGCCATTTTATATTAAAAAAAACAACTTTGTCAGCAGTTTCATTCGTGACTGTCATGTACGGGGAGCTCATTTATAAACAAATTATTGCAATCCAATGAGAAGGCTTTGAATTAAAAATCTCCATAGATTGAACAATGTTAAGAATAAGGCTAATTTTATGTACTTTTTATTTTATCCATCAGCATTGTGTGCATGTATTCTCAACTATTCAGACATTCCCTTTCATTTCTGCGGAAGTCTCTTCTACAATCTGTAGCAAGCATCACTTTGTGAACCATCTGCTTTAGGAACTTTGGCCATCAAACTGATGACACACTAGCCCAGGTCACTCTGTGAGGCTGCTGGATCCAACAACCTTTCTGTAGTTATATTTTAAAGTTAAAAATCACCAAATCCTTTTCAGTGCATTATGGTGGTTGGCTTGGACAATAAACAATCAATTTAACCAGTTTCCCTGCCTCCTGTCTTTATTTCTCTCCTATAATCTAAGAAGGCCTTTTTTGTCTTACATAATGCTTGGTGTTAGTTTCTTTTCCAGTTCATCTTAGGCCTTCATTGTGTAGTTATTTTCTTGTTTGTAGCATCACCAGAGCCCTCATATTTGACTGCCTGTCTCCCTTGCTTCTCCATTCCCTCAATTGTCCCTATACATAATATATGCACGAGGAGTGATTGTATGAAGGTAAGCTTAGAGATAGCTGGCATTAGGGAGAGGAGTGTGTATGTTTAAAAGAGAACTCTACCCACATTTCAAGTTTTTCTTTCCAAAAAGTTATCTTCCTTCCATGTAATTTTATACTAAACAAGACCATACAAAAAAAGAACATAATTTAGTAATTATTATATTTGTTTTCCTTCTTGGATTCACTATTCTGCCGTTCCTCCCTCAACTGCAGTGTCACTTCTCATTTTTGCATTCTCCTTTTTATTTATTTTCTATATTGTCCATCCCTGACATTGTGACATATACTTCATAACCCTTTCTGTTCTTGCCTGCCTTATCATTCATACTTATGCCAAGAAATTAGCATATCGTCTAGTCTGTGGTGTTCCTACTTCCCCTCCTCTAGTGATACTGGTCCCAGTCTCAGTTACGTCAACAGCATGAAGCTTACCATCGCCAGTTACTTCTTCCAGCTCAAACCTTTTCCAGTCTAGGATCCCAGCATTACTGAGCATTTCTCTGATTATTTTGCCTTTGTGTCTTAACCAATTATTTTGGTTTTATCAGTCATGCTCAGTCTATATGTGATGATGTTTAGAAAGTACATATCTACCCTAGCTCTTCAGTTTACCTTTTTTTAAGTAAATCAAGTTGTACATATTGCCAGATATGCTTCCACTCCTGGTATCCTAAGATCATTTATAAATCAAAATAGTTTCAGTAAGCCCAGTATACTTGCATGTGTTTTGTGTGCTGCCTGGTGTTTTGTTTGGCAGCTAGCACTCATAATAACATAATAACATACTGTAAAATATAGTTTGGTTTCTTTCTTTCTTACTGTTCTCATGCTGTAATGTTTCAGACAGTAGTAAAGAGCACTTGCAATATTTGCAAATTTGGTACCCTTGCAGTAAAATAAAGTGCCATTGCAGCGTGGCTACTGAGTTCATTATTCTGACTAGTGCTGGATTTACAATAAGCATACTGATATTGTCCAGTCAGCATGCACATTTTTGAATAATAAAGATCCTTCTTTGTATAATTATATTTTTTCTGAGGGCAATATTTCATTAACTGGAGTGGCTGGGTTATTGTTTACTTGGCCACACTTACTGGACCTTCATTGTTGGGAAATATTTAGACTCTTTAATTTACATCTTGCTAAACACTTCTCTGAAATTGGACACTCCAGAGGAAGTAATTTATTATATAAAATACCTACAATGTATGAGGACAGGTTAATATGCTAAGTTTAGTTTAGCAGCGACTGATTAAAACTAGGTCTGAACTGGGGCAATGCAGAGAATTGTTATTAAAATGCAGGCAGAATTTTTGGATTTATTAATCTTAGGCGTTATGTCCCATGCTTCAGAGATGTATTTTAAGTGTGCCCTCTGCAATACAAAATGTAGAATCATGATGAACCTTTTTAATATAAAATGATCTTAGTATGTGTTTTATCAATGTTCTATAATTGTGATATTCACTGTGTAAAACATGCCACATTCCTGAAAAAGCCTTTACATGAAATGAGTAGAGTCTCTGCTTCTTTTACCATTAATAATACATGGACTTTTTATAGTGTTCAGTTCTTGTGGATTACACTGTGCACATACAGCAAATCATTTGATTGCTGCTAGTGTGGAACACAACCAATATTCAGGAGCAGACATAAACCTGATCTGTCCTGTATTGCACAGAGCGTATAACTACTTAATAAGGAAATGTGACCAAAGGATCTTCTGCAACTTTAAGAGATGAGCTAGTATTTATAATCTTCAGATTTCTATGTTTTGGAGATACTTAAAGATCTAATGCAGGATCTCGGGAAAAGTACTTTTGGTCACATAATTATCTCAAACTATGTATTAATTCCTAGTGTCCGGCCTAAAAGAGTTATCATTCACAAGGAGCAGAGCCTAGCATCACTCAAAGGTTACTAATGTTAGTTGATGTATGATTAGCAATTCCCTTAGTAAGTCTAATTCTTCTCCAGGCTAAAAGGTTGTATTGGTGAAATGGAATCTGCCAAAATATGTCATGGACATACCTTGCTTAAACTGCAGTATAAACTGGTCTTTCCAACTAACAATTTTAAAACTTCTGTACACGTGTATATGGCTAAGATCCTGTTATATCCTGAAAAGAATGCCTAGCACCTTTAATGTTTCAAATCTTTTAAAGGTAATTTAAAAATGTGGTAAGCAGCACAAATACATGAACATCTCAGTCCAGTGCAATTTGAATAAACAATAGTGAGAACAGGTTCAGAGTAGTATGAGACTGGTGAGAACACACTTCTGATATTTTGCTGCATCACTAGTGAATAGATTACATCTTCAAAATGCATATGATCTGAATGTAAACCATATTACAATAATCATCTTCCTGACTTTGAAACCAAAACATATAGTACCTCCTCCTTCAATACTTAGTAAAAGGGATTACTACAGTGTTCTATATGCATACACCTTCTGTTTCTTTTCTTTTCCCTTTAAGTCATCTATTAAATATCCTATACTGTGGCAAAGGGATATGTTATGATTAATGCAGTTGCATGTTTGCTGATGTCCACTTATTGGATTGGTTCTCACTGTTCGCCCTTTACCATTCTGTCCTGGTCAGCCCTTCATACTTTTGTCCTTTGTAACTTCAAAAATTAATTTGATTTCAAAAAAGAAAAAAGCTCCCAAGTATGAACAAACAATTTTCAGAGAGCTGTAAAACCAAAAATAAAATATAAGATAAAGAGGCAGGGGCTTTAGAGAAAATCAAACTATTTTGCAAGTATTCTTAAATATAAAAACATGTCATGTATGTGTATATTCCACGAGTTGAAAAGTATAACAGATGTCTATGGATGTATCAATCTTTGGTCTCAGGATGCCATTGAGTGCATTTTTTTTGTTTTAATAGCAGCAATCTTCTAGATTTTTGTAGGCTTAATATTATTTAAATTTTTTTAATTCTGTGTTCCAGTAGATGCTAAAGTATAGAGCTTCTGTTATTTGAATTTTGTTTCGAAGGGTTTGTCATGAACTTTATCCTCTTAGGTTCATAGGTTCATAGGTTTATACTAGGCTATCTGCCCTAAGGCATTTATAAGCCTAGCCCAAATTTTTGTGGCTTACGCCACCCCTTATATGAAAAAATACAGTGCCCATTAGTTTGTTGTGCCTCTGTCCAGCAGTGACACAGAGATGATTCCCGGGGTAAACCTACGATCTCCCATCCACAGGTCTAGATTTCTCTTGAACAGAGTCAGCGAGGTGCTCTGCCTCACATGGACCGGGATTTTATTCCACAGCATAGGGAGTCTCTGAGTGATAAATCTATCCCTCCAGCACGTCCTATTTATATCCGTGCTAAGGTTTAAGTCGCTTGCTCTAGTGGTTTTGGTGGATTTGGATTTTTTGAGGTGGAGCATGTCCATTAATTCCGTGTTGGACATGGCCTTGTATGTCAGGCACATGTCACCTCTGAGCAGACGGTATGCGACTGAATAGAGCTGGAGTTTCTTCAATCTGGCAGCATATGACAGATTTTGGGGTCTCTCCAATTGCTGCAGATGTCGGGTGAGATACATCCCGAATGGGGCATTGTACTCGATCATTGGTCTGATAAGTGAAGAGTACAGGGGAACAATAACCTCACTAGATCTGGATGTGAATCCCTTCATGATCAGGTGGGCAATGTAGAAGGTCTTTCTAACCACTTTAGCAATGTGAGTGTCAAAAGAAAGGCCACTGTCAACCTGGGTCCCCAGGTCCCTGATAACCTCTTCTGTGCTTAGTGGATTGCCACCTATATGGTAGCTTGGGGTTACCTTGTTTTTCCCGAAGGGTATGACTATACATTTTTGGCGTTTAACTTCAGGCCATGGCTCTGGCACCAGCTATCTGTTTCCGTGAGTCCCTTCTGAAGGATATCTGTGTCTGATGCACTTTCCACTATGGCGCCCAGTTTGCAGTCGTCTGCAAACTTTGTCAGCCAAAGTCCTCCTATGTTGGCCTGTACTTCTGAGAAGTAGATGCCAAAGAATAGGGGCCAAGGACCGAGCCCTGTGGGACACCACTTGTGACCGGCTTGGAGTCTGACACAGCGCCAGCAACTCTAACCCTGTGGGTTCTGTCCTTAAGCCAGTTTGCAACCCATCTTGTGACATATGGGTTTACATTTAAGCTGGTAAGTTTTTCTACAATACCGAGTGGGGTATTGTGTCGAAGCCTTTGCAAGGTCAAGGTAGGCTGTATGGACTGCCTTTCCTCATCAATGGCCTTGGTGACTGTTTCGAAGAAGTCGACCAAGTTCAAAAGGCATGATCTTCCCTTGACAAAGCCAAACTGGGTCGGGTCCAATGTCTGCAAGTCCCCTATATCTTTGTTTATGAGCTCCATTATGATCCTCTCCATAGCTTTGCAGACTAGACTTGTTAAGCTTATGGGGCGGTAATTACCAGGGTCCGTAGAGGCGCCGCCTTTGTGGAGTGGGACAACAGTTGCCGTACGCCACTCCTTGGGCACGTATCCTGTGGTAAGGCTGAGATTAAACAGCTGCCTTATGTGCAGGTTTAATTCCTCATTTAGCTCGTGTAGCACACAGCCGGGGACACCATCTGGTCCCATTGATGCTGTGTTTTTAGCTTTGGAGAGAGCAGCTTTCACCTGCGCATTTGAGATGTCCGGGAGGCTACACTCGGCTGGGACTTTAGGGGGGGAGAGGGGGGTGAAGTTTGCACTGAACCTGTCTGCCAGTATGTTGGCAATGTCTGTGGGTTCAGTGATTTTTGTATCATTTTGGACTAATTCTGAGCATATCTGGGAGTTTCCACCCAGGTTCCTAACATAGCTGAAAAAGGCCTTATGATTGTCCTTTGAATCCATGGCAATTTTTCTCTCAAAATTGGCCTTAGTTGATTTTATGAGTGCTCGTATTTTTTTACTAATAATGATCAGGGGTGACTTCCCTTTTATGGATTTTGTTCTATCATGTAATAGCTTTCTCCTCTTATTGTAAAGTTTGTTAATGGCTGGGGTCCACCAGACTGGACGTTTGCCCTTTGTGGAAAGAGTCTTGGTTTTATTTGGGATTGCCTGATCCATGCAGTCCTGGAGGTGTTCATAGAAGGCATTTGTAAGGGCTTCCGCAGCTTGGGTTGTGGTTTCCACTGGCTCAGGGGCCTTGAAGGATACCACACCAGTCTAATGTTTATTTTATTTTGCCATTTACTTTTTTCTGCATCACCATATTTAGATCATTTTGTTTGTTCTTGAATTGTTTTTGTTTTGCTAGAATTAATGTCTATTTGGCTTTTCACCATATATTCAGGTTTCTTCCAAAGATTTACTATTAGGTGTAATGGTCATTGTCTAAATTATCATAATGTGTGTCAGTATGCATTAGTCTGCACGTGTGTGTGTGTGTGTGTGTGTGTGTGTGTGTGTGTGTGTGTGTGTGTGTGTGTGTGTGTGTGTGTGTGTGTGTGTGCGCGCGTGTGTGTGTGTGTGTCTTTGTGTGTGTCTGTGTTTATGTATGTGTGTCTTTGTCTAAACTATCATAAAGTATGTCACTATACATGTGTTTGTGTGTGTGTCTGTGTATGCATGTCTGATTGTCTAAATTATAAGGTGTGTCAGTATGTGTGTGTGTGTGTATGTGTGTGTGCGTGTGTGCGTGTGTGTGTGTGTGTGTGTGTGTGTGTGTGTGTGTGTGTGTGTGTGTGTGTGTCATTGTTTAAACTATCATAAGGTGTGTCAGTATGCATGAGTGTGTGTGCGTGTGTGTGTGTGTGTGTGTGTGTGTGTGTGTGTGTGTGTGTGTGTGTGTGTATGTGTGTGTGTGTGTGTTCTGTAACAGACTGGCTTCCTGTCCAGGGCTACCTTGCAATAAGTCCAGTGTTTGCTTGAACAGGCTCCAATTCCTATGCACCCTGGAATATGGAAGAAATAATGAATGAATAATTACTGCTTTTTACTGAGTACCACTAAGTCATTTTAGAAGATGAATAATACCTTTAAAACATTTTGAACATACCAACAATACCCCCAAATTAGCAAGAATATAAACTTACTAAGCAGCTTTCTGATATATGAATACATCTAGCTTGCTAAGTCAGGTTCTCACATCAGAACCTTTTTATTTTGGAAGCTTGTGCTGCTACACATAGACAACAGCCTCTACAGGATTGCACCAAAGAAGCTGTCTGACAGTTTTGAAATCTATAACACACTTCATGATGCAATATGAAAAAAAGTGTAGCAAAGTATATAGTAGCTTTTAAAGCTGCTTGGATGATGAGATGTGCACTTCACTTTTATTGCCTGGGTGCTGTTGCTAAGTGTGCTACATCTCTTAAAGCTGTAAACTACTTCATGTTCCTACTTTCTTTTTTTTTCTCTTTGATTGGTAACTCACCTGGGAAGGTAAACTGTACATATTAACAGAATTTGGAAGAGGTCAGTTTTACAAATATTTTCTCTAAATTAATTCTAGGATTCACCATTCAGTCTCAAGGGCATTACATAATTGTTAGGCTTAGCTACCTGCTTACCTGTTTACAGTCTCCTATATTATAGGTGTCTTCTGATAGCTTGGAATAGTTCTCTGATTTTATGCATTGTCCACTGGCATTAATCCCTGTCTTTTCCAAAACAAGATGCTTCATGAGAAGAAGAAGGAGAAACATTGGCAACAAGATATATGGACATGAATACAGACATTGCAGAAGGGAGAGGATGTAAAGGAGCAAAGAGGTTGTGGAGGTAATCTGTAAACAGGATAAAATAAAGTCACTGTAGAAAGGACTAATGAAGTCCAATAAAAGAAAATGTATGCTGGTCCTCAGGCTGAAGGAGGCAGTAGATTATTTCTAGTGGACAGTTACACTGTGTAGACTGCCTTGTACAGGAAATAATAATAATGGCAGGTCTAAAAGGAGAATTAATGGTGGGAAAAAGGGGAAGAAAAACATAGCCGGGAGACTTTTTATCTTCTAGAACCTCACTGAGAAGTACCCAGTTGTAGAGCTGGGAGGAAAATGTAACTAGTGAATGATTAAGTGGAATCTTACCTTGAGCACAGTTAGGTACCCAACCAGGAAAATGAATAACCTTGACCTAAACCTAAGTTATACAGATGGGACTGAAGATAGAGAAAAAGAAAGAGGAAATAGACAAAAATAGAGAGAGAAAGAGCGAGAGAGAGAGAGAGAGAGAGAGAGACTAGACAGTGGACATCAGCTATTACACTACTGTTTTGTTTATGTCTGGTGATACTCAGAACATATACTTGAGGAGGCATGCAACAAAAATGAAGGAAATGAGGGCTTGTTGGATTACATAAGCAAAAAAAGAGATGAATTAGAGTCACCTATATTTCATCAAGAACATTTTTCTTAAAAGTTCAGCCTAATGAAACAAGTTGATAGAAGCTTCTAGTTTTGTTTTGAACTATTTGAACAGTAGGAAATATTCAGTCACCCAAGTTTGACGAACACTGTCATTTTCTATTCTTTGAGAATATCATATCTATTGTATGTGGTACCATTGTCTTATGTAAACAAGTGACGGTAATTATTTAATGTAAATTAACATGCAGTATAGAGTAATATGGTGTGGTATTTAGAATCTGTACAGCTTTCTGTTGGTCACTATAATGATATTTTTATATATTTGTGTAGGGGATTATATTACACATTAGTAAAGGTGGGGAATTATTTACCACAATTGTACATGATTTAGCCTAATCTGGATTGTTTCTATACATACTATTTTGTCTGTTCTCATTATTTGATCACCCAGCAAGTTTCGGCTTGTATGGGGGGAACAAGGTTTTATTTCATGCTTCTATTGTGGGTGTATTGACATAATATATCTCACGTATGGCAGTGGTTGTGGACTATTGTTGTCATAACTGGTCAGTTACTTTCATCTTACCATTGGTTATGATAGGTATTATACTAGT
The DNA here is from genome assembly GCF_019279795.1 of Protopterus annectens. NCBI lineage: Eukaryota > Metazoa > Chordata > Ceratodontiformes > Protopteridae > Protopterus > Protopterus annectens. The sequence continues at coordinate 816,759,493 of NC_056746.1, forward strand.
GTGATTAGGTCTGTATCTAGAAATGTGAGTCCTTTCTTGTTGGTTATATTGTTATTTTTTCAGAAGCGTGCCCTAGGTGTGCTGCACTTCTTATATGTTGTACAAAAGCAACAAACAGGATTCATGCCTGCACAAATAAGAAATAAACCAAAGGGCAACAACATCTGTTTTATATGTTGTATAAGTTAGTTAGTTATTTAACTGTATCTGAATAGAATATCAATAGTATAAGAAACCCTACTACTGTATGCATTTACTATCTTATCTATTTTGACATTAAAATATTTATTTTAATTGTATTCTGCCTGATGTTGTTATTGTATATTTATTTATTTATTTTACATTTGTTGACCGGGCTAGTCTAGCTGGATATATTTCCATTTTCAGTAGAGGCCCGGGGAGAAAAGCTCCACACAAATTTTAACAAAAAAGTCAAAAATAAACAAGCAAATGGACAAATCATCATAGATGAAAAGACAAATAAAAAAATAGTACCCAATAACAGGTATGCACATGAAAAGAATCACATTTCTAAGAATAACCGTATTAGCTGTAATAACATCAAGAACAAGGCACAAAACAGAGAGCAAAAATTGACTTATAATATTATATAGAACTAATCTTAGTAACAAAAGGAGAAAGAGAAACTCTATAGTAGGAGAGGAGGAAGGGAAGCAGTTTAAGAAAAGTGAAGGAAATGTTAAAAAAAAATGGAAGAGAGAGCTTAACATAGGGGGAAGATGAAACAAAAAAAACTCTAAAAGGAGATAGACTGAAGCAGACTCAGAAAAGAGAGAAAGAAAGTAAAGTAGTAGGAAAGCACAGAAGAGGTAGAAGATTAGTCAGGTTTTTAACAGAGCCAGTGGCTTTGGAAGTAATCTTTGATTTTATGTTTAAAGAGAGGCAGAGATGTGGTAAGTGTTATATCGCTAGGAAGCAGCTTCCAGTTCCTTCCTACAGTATTACTGAATAGAGAGTCACCAGCAGAATTATTAGTCTTTGTTATAGCAGCCATAAGTTTACTGGAAGAGCGAAGGGAGTTTAGGTTGTTATAAGGGATTAAAAGTTTAGAGAGTATAGGGGTTTTATTGGGTTGGTATAGAATTTTATGGGCAGTAGTGAGTTGAGGGATTAACAGAAGGTTTTGTAGTTCTAGCCAGCCTAGAAGTTTCAGGTTAATACAGTGATGAGTTCTAAAAGGGTTACTAGTGGCAAAACAGGCAATGTTGTTGTTGCAAGTAGCCAGTTTGTTAAGGTTGGCTTTCCTAAGGTTAGTAAAAATTGGTGAGGCATAAAGAAGAGTTGACAAAAGATGGGAGTGGGCAATCTTGGCTCTGGATGAAGAGGTTAGGAAAGGTTTAATTCTATATAAGCTTCCTATTTTTCTATTGACTATTTTAATGGTGTTGTTGATATGCTGATCAAAGGAGAGGTTATTATCAATTGTTATTCCTAAAAGTTTTGTTGTTGGATCAGGAGTAATGAGAGTGGCATTATTTGAGGAGATGGTGAAGTCCAAGGGAGTGGACCGTGTGCTAGGAGAGAAAAGGAGAAGTTTAATCTTTTTGGCATTGAGGAGGAGGTTACGTCTGGTGAACCAAGTTTCTACTGTGTTGAAGATATTTTGAGTAATAGATGAAAGTTCATTAGGAGATGAAGCAGAGCAGATAAGGGTGGAGTCATCTGCATATTGAATGCAGGTTACTTGAGGGATTGCTGAGTGGAGATCACTGATAAACAGGGAGAAGAGAAGAGGTCCTAGAATGGAGCCTTGGGGTACACCGATGGAAACGGGTGTGAGTGAGGAAATTTGGTTTTCCCAGCGAACTGCTTGTTGTCTATTGCTGAGGTAGGATGTAAACCATTTAGTGGCAAGATTATCAAAGGAGAGGGATATAAGAGTGTTAATTAAAATGGAGTGGTTGACCATATCAAAAGCTTTAGAGAGGTCGATGAAGAGAGCAGAAGAGAGAAGGTTGTCGTTGCGGTTCCTATTGATGGTATCTACAAATGATAGGAGAACAGTGGTAGTACTATGATGTGGTCTAAAACCATGCTGACAGTTTGCTATTATGTTGTTTGTAGAGAGATACTGTAAAAGTTGTTGGTGAATACATTTTTCCATTATTTTTGCTAATGGAGAAAGGAGGGCAATTGGTCTATAGTTTGAGTACTCAATGGAATTCCCACCTTTATGTAATGGGATAATATGGGATATTTTCCAGATGTCTGGGATGGTTCCCTCTTGGATTGTCCTGTTTATAAGTATAGATACTGGATATGCAATTTCTTTGGCAGCTTTTTGGAGAAACAGTGAAGGGAGCTTGTCAGCAGAAGGGGTACAATGCTTCAGTTTGTGAATAAGTCTAGAGATGAAAGAGGTAGGAATAGGTTGTAGTTTAAAGTTATTGGAAGAGTGTCTTTGGATTATTGGTGGGCAGGAGTTATTAGTGCTAAGTTGTCTAGCTAGCGATAGAATAGTGTCAGTAAAAAAAGAGTTGAAAATATTTGCAGTGAGGTGGGGAGTGTCTGGGTCAGCATTAAGAGGGGTGGGAGTTTTGGATGTTCCTGGGGAAAGGAGTCTATTAATAGATGACCAAAACTGTTTGGGATTGTTATGATGAGTTTGTTGAAGTTTACAGTAGAAGTTTTTTTGTCAGTAATTATTGCTTTTTTAGTTGAGTTTCTAAGTTGGCGGAAATGAAAAAGATCGAGGGAATTTCTATGGCATCTCCATTTGGCCCAGACTTTATTTCTGGAGAGAATTAACTTTTTAGTTTCCTTAGAGAGCCAAGGGGCAATATTTGGTTTCATTCTGATGGTGCGTTCAGGAGCATGTTTATCAAGAATGGATAAAAAAGTGGTATTGAAGTATGATACTGCATTTTCAAGAGGAAGAGATTTTAAGGGGCTCCAGTTGCATTTGCTGAGTTCATTTTGAAATAGGTCCATATTAAAAAGTTTTGTAGAGCGTATTTTTTGAATGTTAGGGAGGTTTGGGAAATCAGTCTTTTCTCTAGTGATGTAGGTTAAAGAGTGATGACTTATATCATCAGGCAGGGTTCCTGCTTTGTAGGCCTGTTTGACTTTGTATAACTTTGTATAACTTAAAAGATTTTGTTTATACTGCATGTAATTAAAATTAAATCACACTCATACTCCATCAAACCCAAAACACCCTCTATTCTAACCACAAAACTTCATATAACTCCTCTCCTTCTACAACCATCCACATCCCTCTAACACAGAGAACTCGATTACCATGTTACCAACACCACTCTCCCACAACCATATCATCCCATTACTCTTGCCTTCTCTATCCATCTGTCTTTACTTTATCTCCATCATTACCACTTATCACCCCCCACTTAACACCATGTACTGTATCAAATAACCCACCCTACCATACACCACAAACAATCCCTCCATACCTGCAAACACACAACTAATTATCGATTACCCTTTATTCTTACAACTCACCTCTCCTATCCATTATACCTCACAATCTAAAAAACACCTTAGCCTCAAATACCACTTCCTAACTATATTCTGGGTTCAGGCACCTAGGCAGCGAGACATTTCCCTGCGATACATTTTGGCTGGGGACATATGGCTGAAGTGACATTCAGCTGCAGAGAAATATGGCTGTTTGCAAATTCCCTGTGGGCAAAGAGAAGAATGTGTTGTCATACCTACAACTTCAATAACCAAATTCACAGGGGGGAAACAAACAGCCATATTTCTCTGCAGCTGAATGTCACTTCAGCCATATGTCCCCAGCCAAAATGTATCGCAGGGAAATGTCTCGCTGGCTAGGCGCCTGAACCTGCTTAAACCCCACATTAAAGATAACTTCATAACTCCACCTGGTTTCAATATATTAAGAGTAGACAGACCTCACAGAAAAGGTGGTTGCATTGCCCTTCTTTACAAATCTAATTTAAAAGTTCAGCTACTTCAAAAAGAAACCCCAGATTTCAACACTGCCGAGACCCTGTTCACCAAAATCCTATTAAATCAATACAAACAACTAAACCTACTCAGCATTTATATACCACCAGGAGACAACATTAAGACACTAGAATATATACTCCACTGGGCTTCCCATTCCCTTTCCCAAGAAATGGTACTCCTAGGTGATATCAACATAAACTGGAACACCATACACTCACCCATAGCCACTAACCACATAAACCTTTATAATTTTGTACAACTCATACACTCACCCACAAGAATTGACAAAACCACCAAATGTGAATCCACCTTAGACTGTATCCTGACTAACCAGGCCAATACTGACCACCTGTCCGGGATACTATCTGATTCCCTCATGACCATAACCCAACCTTTCTCCTTCAGCACAAACTAAAATCTACCAACACCCCGCTCTCTTGCAAATCCGCTCCCACAAAAACTTCTCCCCAGTACAATTCTCAGAAGCCCTAAAATCCTGTGACTGGGCTCCTATAAAAACCCTTCCCCTGGATATTACAGTAGAATACTTTAATGCCAAATTCCTAGGGATTTTAAACCAACTAGCCCCACTGAAAACAATATGAATGCAAAGTAACCCTGCTCCCTAATTAAACAAAGCCACAAACATCTTACTCAAGACTAGAGACAAAGCTTGGTTAACTTGGCAAAAATACAAAACTCCCGAAACTAGACAAAGCTTTGCTGAGCTTAGAAATAAAGCAAAAAAACAAGTCAGGTTGGACAAGATAAACCATTATATTTCCCTACAAAGGAAACATAACAACAACCCACAGAAATTCTGGGCTGCAGTGAACATCCTCCAGCCTGGAAAAGTCACCACACCACCCCCAGATAGCAAAGGTATTGTTTCACATATAGCCTCTAGTTTCAATACTTTACTGCTTCAGTACTGAACCTGGTAAGTGCAATATCACCCACAACCCAACCTCAACCCTTAAACCACCAGACTAACTCCACCCCCTTCACACTCACCCCAGTACCAACATCTACCATTTAGAATCTCTTAGCTAAACTCAAACCTACCACCGTAGCTGCTGACAATCTTCCAGCTAAATATCTACAAATTGCATCCAAGGCCATTGGCTACCCCATCTCCCTACTTATTAACAGATCTATTGCCCTGAATACTATTCCTTCATTATGGAAAACCTCATATATCATCCCCCTCCACAAGGGAGGTCAATCTACTGACCTCTCCAGCTACAGTCCCATTGCAATCCTATCACCTCTCTCAAAAATTCTAGAAAAATGTATACACCACCAACTCCCTACCCACCTGCTAACCAACAACCTTCTAACTAAAACCCAACATGGATTCAGACCTTCCCATAGCAGCAACACTGCCCTAATTAACTTTTCCCATACCATAAACTCGCACAGGAACCAAGGAAAGCTAGTCTCTGCCACCTTCTTAGACCTATCCAAGGCATTTGATACAGTTTCCCATAACAAATTCCTCACCTGTCTAGCAGAACTCAACCTTGATGACCCCACTCTGCAATGGTTTAACAGTTACCTAAACAACCGGGCACAATCTGTCAAATGGGGCAACTCCCTATCCCACCCACTCCCTGTCACATGTGGTGTCCCACAAGGTTCAATCCTTGGCCCCCTTCTCTTCAACATATTTACAAATAATCTCCACCTAGCTACCACTAAAGCCAACATTGTCCAGTATGCGGATGACACTACCCTAATCTGCTCAGCAGCAAACATCCAATTACTTCAAAGTAAAGCCCAAGAATCCTTCACTGAGGTAGAGAACTGGCTAAACAATTACCAATGAATACTAAACCCCAAAAAAACACAGCTAATACTATTTATTTATTTATTTATTTTATTTTACATTTGTTAACTGGGATGGTCCGACTGGATACATGTCCTTTTTCAGCGGAGGCCCGGGGAGAAAAGCTCCAACAGAATTACATTGATAATTAGGTACAGTAAATGAGCTGAAAGAACTTAACAAAAACATAGGCTATTTACATACAAGTACAAGACTGCCATTACTATTTCTGAGATTACTACAAATGTAACATTAATAACATATTAGCAAGGATGGTAGGCAGTATAATGACATAGAGTTAGACAGGATACATATTTCTTTATCACAGTATACAAAGTACTTATCATCTTAGCTAGTTGTTTATGTTTTAGTTAATGGCACAGAACTAGTCTGGGTTTGAGCAAGGACATAGCCAGTGTGACTTGAAGTGGAGTTTTAGACTATTTTTGAATTGACTTAGAGAAGTTGCAAGCGTGATGTTATTTGGGAGAGAGTTCTATATTTTACCAGTGGTGTTGGCAAATAGCGTCACCACCTAGGTTGAGAGATTTAGTTGTTTGGACAAGGAGTCTGTTTGCTGAGCGAAGGCAGCTTAGATTGGAGTAGGGAGTCATTAAGTTTTTAGTGCTGGGGTATTCTCAGGTTGTTTAAGGATTTTGAAGGCCTCTATGAGTTGGGACTGGTGAAGAAGGTGTGGGAATTCTATCCATTCAAGCTTTTTCAGGTTAGTACAGTGGTGTGTTCTGTAGGGTAGGCCTGTAATGAACCTGGCAATGTGATTATAGCAGGATGAGAGCTTGGCCAGATCAGATTTGTTAAGGTGAGTGAGGACAGGAGAGGCATATAGTAGGGTAGAGGGAAGGTGTGAACGGGCTGTGGCTGCCCTGGCATTCGGGGTAAGGAAGGCTTTAATTCTATATAGGGTCCCAAGTTTCTTGTTGACTGACTTAATGGCTTGGTTGATATGTATATCAAATCTGAGTTTATTGTCAATGTTTACTCCTAATAGCTTTGTATAGGTGTCTGGGGAGATGATGGTCCCATTATTGGATTTTATAGTGAAGTTTTCAGTCGGAGATCTATTGGTTGGGTAGAAGAGAAGTAACTTGGTTTTGTTTGGATTTAAGATCAGGAGATGGTTGGCAAGCCAGTTTTCGACTTTGGTGAAGCTATGTTGGGTGGTAGTTAGTAGATTTGCAAGAGAGGCATTGAAACATATTATAGTCGAGTCATCTGCATATTGAATGCAGGTGGCTTCAGGGATGACTGTTTGGATGTCTTTTATGAAGACTGAAAAGAGGAGAGGTCCTAATATGGAACCTTGAGGAACTCCTATGGTATTTGGTAGTAGGCAGGAGAGCTTGTTTTGCCACATTACTGCTTGTTGTCTCCCAGTGAGGTAAGCTTGAAACCAGTCAAGGGCTGGAGTATCTAGATACAGGGTTTTAAAGTATATAGAAGTAACTGATGGTTTACCATATCGAAGGCTTTCGATAGGTCCAGGAAGAGAGCGGAGGATATTTTTTATTATTCAGGTTAAGATTAATGTTTTCAGTAAAAGAGAGGAGGGCAGTGGTTGTACTATGATGGGGTCTGAATCCATGTTAAGAGTCTGTGAGTAGTTTATTTTGGGTTAGATAGAGCATTAGTTGGTTGTGCATGCACTTTTCCATAATTTTGGCAAGTGGTGATAGTATGGCTATAGGTCTATAGTTGGATAGTTCTGTGGATGAACCTCCTTTGTGGAGTGGAATAACATAGGATATTTTCCAAATTGAGGGGATTGAGGCCTCGGTTATGGTTCTGTTAATTAGGATTGAGATAGGGTAGGCTACGACAACTGCAGCAATTTGCAGGTATTCAGCCGGCAGAAGATCGGCTGAAAGGGTGGTTGGCTTCAGTTTTTTCAAAAGGGATCTGATAAAGGATGTGGACACTGGCTGGAAGTTATAAGAGAGTGGTGAGTCAGGTATAGTGTTTATAGAAGTGTGGGGAGGAGAAAGTTGGTTAGCTAATGACTGGATGGTTTCTGTGAAGAAAGTATTGAATTAATTGGCTATATCTTCTTGGCTCTTGTCAGATAATGTTCCTGGGGTCGGAGTAGTGGATTTGCCTGGTTGGAGAAGTTTATTTATGCCTGCCCAGTACTTTTGAGGGTTATTCTGATGTTTATGTTGCAAATTGTAGAAGTAATTTTTCTTATCTAGTATGATGGCTTTTTTAGTCTCATTTCTAAGTTGTTGGAATTTGATACAATCTAGGGGTAGTTTGGTAGTGCGCCATTTATCCCACGCTTTGTCTCTAGTTGTTATTTTGGTTTTGGTGTCTGTTGTTAGCCAGGGTGCTAGTTGAGTTTTAATTCTTATTGAGCGTTTAGGGGCATGCGAGTCAAGTATAGTAAGGAATGAATTGTTAAATGATGACACTGCCTCATCAAGGGGAAGGAACTTTAGTTTTGTCCAGTTACATGATTTGAGTTCAAGTTGAAATTTAGTTGGGTCAAAGTTTTTCTTGGATCTGATAGACCTATAAATAGGTAAGCTTGTACAATTAATTTTGTCTTTCATGATGTATGTGAACAGGTGATCACTAAGATCATTAGGAAGAGTTCCAGACATAGTTCTGGGGATGACTGTTGGTGAGTATCCAGTCTAGTATACTCTCTTTTTGGTTATTGTTACCTGTACGTGTGGTAGATGATATTATCTGAGAGAATCCATGTAGGTTAACAGGGATGGGGTTGGACTGTGCTGTGCATTGGTTCCAGTCAATATTAACATCACCCAGGACAATGGTTTCTTGAGGGTAGTTGTTGGCTATCCAATGTAGAATGACCTCTAGTGTTTCTACATTGTTCCCAGGGGGAATATAAGTGACAATTAGGTTAATGCCCTTATGATTATTTAGTAGAATTTTTAGAGCTAGTATTTCAGCGTTAGAGACCTGGGGTGGTTGTATAGGGTTAGTTATGATGTTAAGTGTGCTATTATATAAGACGGCTATTCCACCTCCTCTTTTCTTTACTCTATCTGCCCTAAGTATATTGTAACCAGGAGGCAGGATCTCATTGTCTTTGGTTGATGGCCGGAGCCATGTTTCAGATAGACACATTATGTTGGGGAGGTATGTGGCTAGTACAGCATGCAGGCTATGTATCTTATTGTTTAGGCTTCTAATGTTTAAGTGGCATATTAGGAGGGAGTTGACCAGTCGGTGGGAGAGTGGTGGGCTGGTAGGATTTTGAGTTAAGGTTGGGCCTGGATTAGGATGGATGTTGCATTGGTTCCAGTCAATATTATGTATGTGAGCAGGTGTATAGTTCCCCATACTAAAGGGGTGGCGTAAGCCACAAAACTATGGGCTAGGCTTGTAAATGCCCTCGGGCAGATAGCCTAGTATGAACCTATGAACCTATGAACCTATGTCCCCATCTTTGGTTATGTTTTTTTCTTAGATACGCTAGTAGTCTAATAACTTTGAATAGTAGTTTTAGTTCATATTTGGATTTTGGTGTTGATTGGAGTGGTTTTTTTAGAAGCAAGTGGTTGGAATTTATAATTTTTGGGGTAGTGTAGTAGTGGGCAAGTTCCGCAGTCAGTGGAGGTAGGGGGGTCTTGGTTTGGCATTTTGGATAAGAGAAACCTATGAATGTGAGATTTTCATAGCTAGTAAGAAAGTATGGCAGATTTAAGAGTGGTAAGATAAGAGGAAGGAGTTTATAATTATTTATAGACATGTTATATGTCATCAATGGGTGGGGTCAATGTGCTTCAGAGGAATAGTAGTGGTTAAACAGTAAAGTGGTGGGGGGGGAGGAAATTGGAGAGGAAGTTGTGTAGGTTGGAGAGGAAGTAGGGGTCTGGCCTAGTGGCTATAAATGTAGACACAGTGGGGGCGGGTGGGATAAAGGGGCAGGGAGGGGAGCGAAGCGAGCCCAAGCGTAGCGAGGGCGAAGCAGAGCGGGGCTAACCCAGTCCCAGTCTTTGGTCCTATGATTGGGGTAAATAGACTAAACTATTCCACCCAACCAAACACTGCAATGCCACCTTTACCATCATGTCTACTAATGGCACCCTCATCACTCCAGTAACTGAGGCTAATCTCTTAGGCATCACTATTGATCATCAACTTAATTACAACAAGCAGATATCCCAAACTATCTCTAAAGTCCATAAAAAACTAGGTTGCCTATATCGTTGCAAACTATTCCTAACCCCTGAGACTAGAACAACAATAGCCAGAACTCATCTTTTATCAACACTACTTTATGCCTCTCCAGTTCTCACCAATATTAACAAAACCAACCTGAACAAACTCTCTACATGCTACAATAAAATAGCTAGGTTCGCTGCCAATAATAGATAACATTCTCACCATTGCCTATCCCTAACTAAACTGTACTGGTTAGAATTTCCAAACCTCCTACACTACCACCAACTGATCATAGCCCATCAAATTCTCTTCCATCCCGAGAAGTGCCCTGCCCTTGCCGAAATGCTAAACTTTCACAACCCTAAAAGGGAGCTACAGTCGTGTATCAAAAATCTGACTGACGTTAATCCATGCAATAACAGTTCTGGGGAGGCCTTATTCTCCCATGATGTTGCCAAAGCATAGAACACCCTCCCACCTGAACTCAGGCTACAAAGTCACACAGGCACCTTCAAAGGCCTTCTTAAATTACACCTCAGTACTAACTCTCTTTGCAACTGCAAAGACCCCCCTTGAAGACCCACTTTTCCATATGTAAGTGACCTGTTGAAGCCTTTAATGCATACACTATACTCTCACCAGAAATTTACTTTTTGTATATATTGTAAATAGAGACGTAAAATAATACCACTAGATTCCAAAGTATCCTGGAGCAAAACAAAATGACAACTGATGTTCAGGACAAAACTTCAAGGATACACCACGAGAAAAGGAGTAAAATTCTTTCTTTTTATTCCAAATAACACATAGAACAAAAAAGGGATAAGCGCTTTCGCATGCGCTGTGCACGCTTCATCAGATCTATTTAATCCATAAAAAATACTTCTTATATACCAAGTGTTAACCAATAGAAAATAAACATCAATTAAACCAGTCTGATGAGTCAAATTGAATTAAGCTGAATAGAGTCAATGGTTAGTTTATGTATTCACAAAAGATCGTACCCATGTAGCTGGGTTATAAACAAAACACAATGTTCCCACTCAAAACTTCTAGATCGCTCAATTTTAAATGAAAACTTAGAAACTACCTAAGAACTAAATTAACGCTCATACATTTTGTCCATCCAACATATATTAGCCAGTATAAAAACTATCTGAATGTATAAATCATATAGAACACTGGCTATTAATGAAATTACACTTAAAAAGAAAGAAGAATGGCTGGTTTGTTCATTACATTTATATGTTCTATTACAGCCAGCATACAAAATCGTAATACATAACTCATGGATACCATGAGCTGTTTACATAATAAATTCTTCATGTAAAGTTTCTAAAATGTCAAGAATGGACTAATATAAATGTTCTCCTGCATTAACTAGTGTAGAATCATGTTCATTCTAATTGCTAGTCTAAACCACTATTCACGTGACATAAAGCGTCACGCGAGTTCATAATACATCAATGTATTGTGAACCTTCATCAAATAAGCTGAACAAAAACAGAAATATAATGTGTATAGACTATACAAACGAGTATTAAGTTTGTAGTAACAAATAACTACTTACTAATACAAGTAAAGTGTATACTATACAAACAGGTTCAAAATATAATACGGACAACTGCTTGCTAATGTGATCTTCTATAAAGCAAATCAATATACAATAATATAAAATTGCAACATAGGATGTATATGAGTAAAATTTATTCAAATATTTAAAACTATAAGTCTATAAAGTCACAATATAGGTGGACATACTTGCGCTTAAATATAGTCAGAAGACGAATCACTGAAATATGTAAAATTATTATTAAAATTATTATTAAAATTAAAATTTTACATTGATGTATTGTGAACTCGCGTGACGCTTTATGTCACGTGAATAGTGGTTTAGACTAGCAATTAGAATGAACATGATTCTACACTAGTTAATGCAGGATAACATTTATATTAGTCCATTCTTGACATTTTAGAAACTTTACATGAAGAATTTATTATGTAAACAGCTCATGGTATCCATGAGTTATGTATTACGATTTTGTATGCTGGCTGTAATAGAACATATAAATGTAATGAACAAACCAGCCATTCTTCTTTCTTTTTAAGTGTAATTTCATTAATAGCCAGTGTTCTATATGATTTATACATTCAGATAGTTTTTATACTGGCTAATATATGTTGGATGGACAAAATGTATGAGCGTTAATTTAGTTCTTAGGTAGTTTCTAAGTTTTCATTTAAAATTGAGCGATCTAGAAGTTTTGAGTGGGAACATTGTGTTTTGTTTATAACCCAGCTACATGGGTACGATCTTTTGTGAATACATAAACTAACCATTGACTCTATTCAGCTTAATTCAATTTGACTCATCAGACTGGTTTAATTGATGTTTATTTTCTATTGGTTAACACTTGGTATATAAGAAGTATTTTTTATGGATTAAATAGATCTGATGAAGCGTGCACAGCGCACGCGAAAGCGCTTATCCCTTTTTTGTTCTATGTGTTATTTGGAATAAAAAGAAAGAATTTTACTCCTTTTCTCGTGGTGTATCCTTGAAGTTTTGTCCTGAACATATATTGTAAATAATGGTACTACTCCTGAGTATCTTATTGTTCTACATAATTGTTTTTGTACTTCATTGTTTCTCTTATCTTATATGCCAGTTTAGTTGTTATCTAAAGCATGTATGTACACTATTTCTTTGGAGCTTTTCTCCTCAGGACTCCACTGAAAAAGGACACATGATGTCCAGTTGGACTTATCCTGGTAAAATAAATGTTAAATAAATAAATAAAAATAAATAGTTAATGAAACAAACAATAAAAAACATTTTTTTTTTTGCAGGAGGGCAAGACCTGCTGCACTTCCACACTCCGTTTACTTATGCATGCTCTCTTCTGCACTCCGTTTACTTATGCATGCTTACTTCCATGCCCCGTTTACTTATGCATGCTTACTTCTGCACTCCGTTTACTTATGCATGCTTACTTCCATGCCCCGTTTACTTATGCATTCTCACTCTCAAACTCAACTGCAGACAAAACAGAACAGTCAAAACAGTTAAATCACTGTCAATAAACAAAGAGAAACTGCATGGATAGATCAGTGAGCTTAAATTTGTCTCCTTTACTTTAGAGTAAGGTAATCACGTTTCTAAATAATTTAGAAAAACAGAGTGATGTATGATAAGAAGAGGTAATCAGTCTGGACAAGGAAATATGGTAATGTAAGTTATCAATGCAAAGAGGAAGGCCTATAAAAGTAAAATATACAGGGACAGAATTGGAAAATGTGCATAAAGGTGCTGGCAAAAATAACTGATAAATAAATACATATTATCTATTAGACCAAGGAATTCCTACTGAAGGAGAATGCAAAGTTGTGGAGGAAGTGGAAGAGAAAGATAACTGTTTTAAAATATTTTAAAGCGTGAAGAAGGGTATGAGGGAGGAATAGGACAGTATGCAGATTAAGCAGACTGCTGAAGGAACTTTTCACTTCATGAAAGAGGTAAACCAGGCATTGCTGATGATATATGGACAGATGAAGAACTGAGCAGTAAAAAAAAGTAGAATATTTATGTGTCTTTGTGGAGACAATGTACAAGGTTCACCTGAGTTGACAATTACACTTTCTAAACATCTGTAAGAACATTTTAGCCTCTCCTTTATAAATGGTGTGATACTGAGAGACTAAACATTGGCAGTGGTGGTCTCCTTACATATGGAAATGTCTGGGATGAAAAATAAATGTATACTTATTAGGCTCATTTCTTTTCTGCAGAAGCCCATCTGTGTGGCTGAGTGGCAGGGATCTTAAATGCTAATTTTGTGGCTGACGGCAGCTAACAGGGTGACATGCAGCAGAGATTTTATCAAGCCAGCATGACTTATTTCTTTGCCTCAGTTACAGCTGAGATAGGTAATGTAAAAACCCAAGCATGAAGCAATGCCTTTAACAGAATATCAAAAAGAATTGTTTTTAATAACCACAGTTTATTTAAAATATTTTCTTTTTTCCAGTAAATGTAGAAATTTAAACACAATAACAAAAACATTATAAAATGCAGATGTCACTATGTGAGCGTAAAGACTCCACAATAAAGTAGGCTATGGTGAACTGTCTACTAAATATAAATGATCCCTTCAGCATTTTGGATTTGATAAGAGAAAAATGGAAAAAAGGCTTGTTGACTAAATAATATCCAGATCCTTTTAGATGGCTTGCAGTTAAGATCATTTCAGATTAATATTTGCTGTGAAGGGCATAAACTATTCAGCTGAGAACATAGGAAAGCATATTTTAGTACGCCGGTATAACCCTGATAAGATTTTCCATTAAGTGGGGGAGATTTTAGGTGCCATTTACCTAATTCCAGTGGCTGCAATAAAAACTGAACTCAAGCAATAGTTATATACGCTAAAATATTGTTACATATGCTGCTGAGTCTAAACCATTCCCATTGCTTTACTGCTTTAGTTTTTTTAAAGATTTTTTAAGTAAGTGTGACTATATAGTTCAAACTATTTTGCACATCCAGACACAAATCAATTATAGTAAGATTATTCCCACAACAGTCAGAGTTTGATGAATCACGTTTGCCTACAGCAGCTACTTCATAGGCAGACTGTTAGGCATTGTTAACAGTATGAACTGTTGATAAATGAATTTGGTGTATGTAAATATCCATATGCTCTGTTTTAGATCCACCCCCTCCCACTTCGGAATGACATTGTTCTCTTTAAATAGTCATGGAAGTTAATATTGTGGGAAGAAATAGCCAGGGAATTCTTATAGCTAGGCTTGTGTAGGCCCTAGGGCTGATAGCCTAGTACCAACCTATGAACCTATGATTATTAAATATTGCTGAACAGGTTATTATTTTACATGACTTTGTAATGTGTATCTGGCTATTTGCCCTCAGACTTGTTGAAACAGTTCCTTGACCCAGGGATAGTCCCTGGAGCCAGGGAGTTCCGAACAAAAGACGCATTCCTACCCTAAGTGGCCAACCCAGAGAACTCATAGGCCCACAGGGAAAAAGCAGGCAGACCCTCGGACTTGCAGAAACAGTTGCAGGACCCAGAGAGTTCAAAACAAAGGATACTTTCCCACCCTTCCTGGCTGACAAGGATTACTTCCAGGTTTGAAAGGAAGTACCAGTGCATCCTCACGCTTGCAGTAATAGTCATTGGACCCAGGGAGTTCCAAACAAAGGGCACTTTCCTGCCTTCCTGGGTAACCAGGAGTACTCACAGTCCTGCAGAGAATTCCTGAGCACACCCTCAGATGTGCAGGAACAATCCCTGGACACAGGGAGTTCTAAACAAAGGACAATTCCATGCCTTTCTGGCCAAACAAGAGTACTCTGATGGCCACAGGGAAGCACTGAGCATACCGTTGTACTTGCTGAAACAGTCCCTGGAACAAGGCAGAGTCCTTGGACTCAGTGAGTTCCAAACAAGGAACACTTTCATGCCTTTCTGGCTGGTCTGGGGAAGTCAAGGGCCTGCAGACAACTATCAGGCCAAGTTGGGGTGTTGCAACATTTCCCCACACTTCAGGACTTCCATACGGGGGGGGGGGGCAACTTCCCCAAACTCTTTTTCCAGCCAAGGGCACTTCTAGGCCCATATATGATGGCTGCTATCCCAGTTGATCCAACCCCTTAATCCCTTTCATCCTTGCCCATGGACAAACACCCTTATCCTGGTAATTTGCCCCCAGTACACTGCTGTAATGACCCTTAAGCCTGGGTCCACAATCTTAGGACCAATCCCAGACACAAGAATGTCCTGCTATCAGGATGAGATCGTGTTTCTTTACTGTTTCAGACTTCCTTTGACCCCGCCCTCCTCCTATATGAGGCCAAGATCACCTACATGCCCACAACACATCATACAGGTTTTCCTCTGGGGCTTCAATGCTGTGGGAGAGCCATGCCCACCCTCTTCACTCATCTGCAAGCAGTTACATGCCTGTCTGGTCTTTTACAGGACCTCTTTTGTGATTTCCATGCTACAGGTGGGTAATGCCCACCCTCATTACCTGGCCATGAGAACTTATCTGCCTGCCCAGTCTTTTCCAGGGTTTCCTTTGGAACTTCTATGCTCTAGCTGGGCAATTCCCATCCTCCTCACCCTGCCACAAGCACTCACATGCCTGCATGGCACAATGGTTGCATTTCATGGAACTAGCCTCCTCATCCCTCTCATAGTCACACAGAGACATACACCCTAAACCCGATAACTTGCCCCTGATACACTGTCAAAATGATCCTTAAGCCCAGGTCTGCAATCTTAGGACCAATCCCAGACACACTATCTGGACAAGAATGAGCTTCCTTACTGCTTTGGACTTCTCTTGATCCTCATATGCAGTTGTGAGCACTCACATGCCTGCCCCATGCCATCCGGGTTTTCCTTTGTGACTTCATTGTCCTGGGTGGGCAATGCCTACCCTCCTCGTCAGACCACGAGCACTTTCCTACTCTCCCAGTCTTTTGCAGGGCTTCCATGCTCTGGATGGTCAATGCCCACACTTCACACCCAGGCTGAGAGCACCTACCTGCCTGCCCGGTCTTTTTCAGGACTTCCTTTGGGATTTCCATACTCTGGGTGATCAATGCCCATCCTCTTCACCCAGCCATTAGTACTTACCTGCTGACCTGGTCTTTTCCAGGACTTCCATGGTCTAGGAGGGAAATGCCCACCCTCCTCACCCAGCTGTGAGCACTCATGTTGCCACATGGGATAGTGGCTCCGCTCCATGGATCTACCCCATTCATCCATTTCATTCTTGCTCAAGGACACGCACACTGATTCTGGTAACTTGCCCCAGTACACTGCAGCCTGGGTCTGCAATCTAAGGACCTACCTGGTCTTTTCTAGGACTTCCTTTGGGACTTTTATGCTCTGGCTGGGTAATGCCCACCCTCTTCACCTGGCCGAGAACACTTACTTGTCTGTCTCATCTTTTCCAGGACTTCAGTGGTCTGGATGGACAATGCCCAACCTGCTTACCTGACATGCATCCTGACACCATTAATTTGCCCCAGTGCACTGCCGAAATAACCCTTAAGCCCGAGACCACAATCTTAGAACCAGTCCTGAACACAAATATGCCTGGCTATCTGGATCGCAATGGACCTCCTTACTGCTTGAGACTTGCTTCCATCCCCATATGCAGCCATGAGTACTCACGTGTCCACCTGGTCTTTTCCAGGGCTTCCTTTGGGACTTCCATTGTCTGGGTGTGCAATGCCACCCTCGTCACCCAGATGTGAGTACTTATCTGCCCATCTGATCTTTTCCAGGAATTCCCTTTAGAATTCTGTGCTGGGGGGGGCAACACCCCAAACTCTTCATCCAGCTGCGAGCACTAATGTGCTCACTGATCTCATCCAGGTATTCCTTTGCACTTCCATAGGAAGGCACCATCACACTCTCTTCATCCCAGCAGGAGCACTCCCAAGCCCTTGGATCATCTCCCAGCTTCCCTATCAGACTTCATAAAGAATGGGCTGGATCATATAGATGTCCCAGTCTTCAGCAGTCCCGATTATTCACACCTTTGTCTGATAAGTCCTGTGGCCACTTTTTTCAACATATATGTCTCAGATGCCTGTCAACTACATATATCCATTGTCACACCCACTTGACACACCAGTCATTAATCATCTGTCACTAGCATTTACATAATTGTCGACATTTTAGTCAGTTTTACCAGGCATTTCTTTGAAATCATCTGTAAAATGCCATTGTGTATTCCATGTCACCTCCCTAACCTGTCAATGTAATGTCCTTTAAACACATATTCGCAGTGTTTTTTTCTTCCACCATAGTGACAAGGAAAATTAATTCAAACATATGCAGACCGGGTAGGAATTCAAGAAGTTTACGTCAGTTGTATTTTTTTTTTTTTTTTTTTTGGAATCTTGCACATTTGAACAGGTTTAGTGTAAAATTCCATTGTTGGGTGCATGCTATAATTTTGTTTCCTCATCTTCAACCAAAATGTACACCTATTCTGCTTTTATTTCTCCCAGGTTCGTGCTTAAAAATATATTTTACCTGTTGTCCAGTTCTTTATTGGATCAAGTTCACCAGTTCAGCTAAACCCATATCCCAGCACCTTTCCATCTATCACCGGCTATGGCCTTTCCCTCACCACACCAGAGGCTTATGCTACTGTGAAGTTCAATGTCCCTTGTTCCCTGGGATACCCACATATTACTGGTAACTTTGTTTACACTGTACACTTAAAGATCCATATCTAAACATGACTGAACTTTTATTCTATTTATTCATTTATCATTTTTATTATTTTTTTTATTTTCTTTCAGAATACTCGCTGTCTATCCAAGTATCAAGCAGAAGGGCTGTGAGGGAGTGCATACACTACATGAAGAATGTAACACACCAACCAATGCATTTCAGGGAGGTACACAGCATGTCAAAAGAAACTACACAATCTTTGTCAGGGCAGCAGTACTTTGCAAACAACTAAGAAACAGGAAAATATTAAAAAAATGTATGTGGCCCCTCTGCAGTGCAGTAGTTAAAGACTCGAGCCAACATTGTCATAAAGTGCATTAATGCACCATCACAGTTTTCAAGCAGAGGGACTTGTAGAAAAAAAATGTGCAAAGTCCTCCTAACCACAGTGCAAGATTTGCCTATGTGTCAGTCCAGACATCAGAGTCCCACTACACAGGCAAAGACCTTTTGCTCAGGTATGAAAACTAGCTACAGACTTTAGAAAGTAGGAAAAAAGAATCATTTAGCTGTTCACCAATAAAGATTGACTTTTTTTTGGAAGTCTGTCTCCATAGACTTACCTCTTAAGGCCTTTATAAGTTCAAGGAATTTTTTAAGGGACACTTAGATACCACAGACTGAGTTCTCTGGGTTTAAACCTGGAACTATATCCTGCTACATCCAGTCACTTACCAAATTTGTGAAGTTTATTGATCTGTGGTTTCCTGCCCCTGACTGTCAGCATAAGATTGATAACCTCATTAAAGTCATGCCACTCTGGAAAGCATCACTGAAATCATCATTAAAGGGATGGAGGCATGAGGTACAGATGAGAAACTCAGCAAGACATATTTCTCTTGAAGCTCCATCAGTTTATAAAGCCAACGCCATTGCCATGAAGGCAGAAAAGATAATCCATGAATTGTGCACAGCAAAAATCTGGGAGATCAGGCCCATAGCATAACAAGAAACTATCTCATACTGCTGTTAGCATTCCAAATATATACATAGATCAAGTGCCTTATGCAACATGACTATAGGGACCCTACACAGTGCCGAGCAGATCCATATAGATGGTGAGGACAGTATGCGATTACTGTGATGAAGCATAAAACCTCTATGCCTTATACTGCAGCTTGTCTAGTAGTGGACTGCACACTTCATCAGATGCTAGTCAACTATGCCCAGCAAACCAGGCAACTCCTTCCAAGAATACAGTTATGCCATAACCAGAGCTCTGCACCTATACTCACCCTGAGCTAGGGAGTTACGATTAGCTCGTCCACCATGTCCAAAGCAATAAACAGACAAGCAGCCAGTGGAGTCTTCCCTGATCCTGTGGCAAAAATCCACAATAACAATGTGTCACCTATCCCCTTTTCTTTTCTTTTTCTCCTCTGACTTCAGGGGCTCTCCATAATATTGTTTAAAGGTATCTTTAGTTGGTTTCCACATTTCTCTTTGCAGTTCCACAGACACTACCCAGAGAAGAGACTCCAGCTCATTTCCCACATGAGTGACAGAAGCAAAACTGCTGAAGCTTATTATTGTCTGATATAGTCCAAAGAGGAGGTTGCCAGAGTAAGCCAGCAAGTAAAGTGCATGAGCAGCCAGGAACAGAGTGACATATGTCCCCCATCACAGTAAGGAAGTGCAACAAGGAAAGGTAGCACTTTCTGGAGACAGCCACTTTAACACTATCGAGGAACAATGTCAAAGGGAGATGATGAGCAGCCATCAAAAATGATGACATGGGACCTGTCACGCAAAGCCACACAAGAGTTAGAATGCTGAAGGCCAGACTACTGTGTTCCAATGTTACACTAAATAAGTCAAAACCAAGGACTTGCTTAAATACATAGGAATGTATTTTCTTTGAAAGCATACACATGTAATTTCTTTATTGTTGCAGCATGATTTCTAAAGTCCAAGTGACAGCATCACCTGTTGTGAAAAAAGGCTTTTGTCCTGGTCCCCTTCAATAAACACATCACACTGAATGACATTTGATGACCTGTATTAAACGCCCATAAACATAACTTTATTGACTAATATTATTTATTAATCACAGCATAAACATCCATATAACTGCTATCAATCACGGCATAAATATCTATATAACTTTTAACTAGGCATCCTGACCTCGCTCAACCAGCGTCCTTACCTCCAGTCACTTATTTTACTAATCAAGCAGCATCCAACTGCTCACTCTCCTTTCCCAACTCATGGAAATGAACATCCAGCAACAGAAAGAAACAGAAGAGGGACAAGCCTGCCCCTCTTCTCCACCTACCCACTTATAAAATAACCACAATCACCTGTTCCAAAAAAGGGAGGGAGGGCAGGTAGCAAGTTCATACCAAAATGTGATTCCTTACCCAGTTACACTTGCCTAAAACCCATTAAGCCCCTCCCTATCCTCACCTCATTTTCCTCCAATCTTCCTACATTTCCATTTAACCCTTTCACCCCCCATTGGTTTAATTCCCTTACCCTCTTAATTCCCATCATTATTTCAGTCTGACTCCCACCTAAAGATGTCCCTGGACAAATTCATTTGCTACCAAACCTCATTTGTCCCAGTCCCCTTTAATAAACACATCGCACCGAATTACATTTTGATGACCTTTATTAAACTTCCATAAACATAACTTTATTGACCAATATTATTTATTAATTATAGCAAAACATCCATATAACTGTTATTAATCATGGCATAAACATCTATATAATTGTTAACTAGGCAGCATGACCTTGCATACCCTAACCAAATAAGCAGCATCCTTACCTCCTCTTGCTTATTTTACTAATCAAGCAGCATCCAACTGCTCACTTACCTTTCCTATCTCATGGAAATGAACATCAAACACCAGAGGAACAACAGAAGAGAGAGAAGCCTACTCCTTTGCTCTGCCCACTGACCTGACTAGGCTGTTTCCCCTCCTTCCTACCAAAACTTCCAACAAAACCTTCCAAGCAAACCTAATCATACATTAAAAAGGGGGGAAGCCAAACATCATTCAGTGTATTCCCTCCTTTCGGAACCAGACTGGATCCTTGTCATCAATATCCCAAAGCCCTATCACATAAATACCCAGAGCAGCCAATTGCCTAAGTGGCTCAAATTAAACTGATGATCCCTCTCTCATGCCAAAGTAATGCCCATACCCTTATATAACCTCTATCAGTTAAACAAATCTTTACTTATCCTAACTGCCAACAGTAGCTTTGTAGTTATTGCCAAGTCAATACCTGCCAAACATACCGCCAGAATTCTATGAAGCCCAATGTCACCCGAAACAAAGCAAGGTCAGTTGCATGCCATCATGCCTAACTGCAGATCCCTTTTTCTGCCCAATAGATATAATAATGACCAAAATGAAATTTCCTTTTGTAATAGATCAATTTAATAGTAATCCTGCCATCATATCATATCCATTATAAGGCAAAAAAGCATTTACTAACAAACCACCCTCTTAATGACTTCAATGCATCCATAAAGCAAATGCCACAGAGAATGCAGCCCAGTGATCCTCCATTTATCACCCCAACCCTTGCAACAAAACCTATCTTGTCAATAGCCAGTGTCTACCAGTCATCAAACTATCAAACCTACTCCAACTCTTCAAGTATATGAACCGCCATCCAAGATTTAGCAAATTGTCGTAACCCTGTAACCCCTGCAACTATACTAATAACAGTTAAATCCTCCTTGAACTGCTTCGTCTTGTTCCTATGCCTGAACGCAATAATCCTTCCCACCAAACTCCTTCCACAAAGCTAGCAAAACCCTACAATATGCTTTCCTTATAAAAGCTGTTCCAAACTCCTGCAGCAAGCATCTAACCCTTCTAACCCAACCTGACACACCTCATCTAGCTAGTAACCCATACCACTGCCATAATAACTAATTGAAAATGAACCCTATTTTCCACACCTTCTCCCCCTAAACCTACAATGCCAGTTAAAGTGAAACTAACTCCAAAATTCAACCTCCCTCCTCCAATTGTCCTAACCTCCTGCCGGCCAACAAGCCACAAACCAAATCCCTACCTCTCAAAGTATGCCCCAGGCCCCCAACCCAATACCGCCTGCCCCATTTGCAAACAAAAGCAAATCTCCATGAATAACCCCATGCATCTGCCAAAAGCTCAACAACATCTTTAATATGCTGCTTATCCTTGGATTTCCCCCTTAAAGCTTTTCTTTCAATGTGTTACCTTCACATCCAATAAAGAAACAAACCCTGGACTACAGTCCTGAAACAATACCTTGCTTAAGCCTTCTAACGCCAGTCCAGCATATAGAACACCCAGTTCCTCAACTATCCCCCAAACACCTGCATACCTACAATGCTCCATGAAACCCTACATACTCTTAACAAATCATACATATGACATACCACCTCCTAGCACCCCAAAGGAAAGAATATGAAACAAATCCAATAACCTAACCATCCACCATTCGTACTCCACCAAACCTTCACAATATCTTCCTTCCTGTATAAAAGATAAAGATTCCTACCAAATTACCCCCCCCCCCCTTGATTTAATAGAAAATCCTTAAGAAAACCCCATATATTAATTCATGTGCAACTTCTGAATCAGGAAATGGCATGAGCATCTGACACAACACCCATGCTTGCATCCTCCTGTCTTCCTTTTAACCTATGAAAGGACACCCCTTTTCCCTACCTCCAAATATTCCCTTTAACCCAGCTGCCCTGAAATCCACACAACAACAAAAATAGCCTACACAATTCAGGCTGCTGCAAACTCAATTAACCACCATGCCTTCCCGTCTGTCACCTACACAGCTGAATACATACCCACACCTTTCCAGCAAGTGTGTGAAACCTACACTCCACCCACAAACATACCCCAGCCATGCACCCTTAACTTAGCAAGATTGGCAAGCCCAAGGCAGTATCCTTCTACAACTAAGCCACTATGTAATAAATGAAACCTAACACATCAGGGAACTTAATACTCAGTTGTCCCCTGTCATTTAGGCACGAAACCACTAAAAGGTTCAAAAGACCCTCCCTCCCTACCTACCTCTGGGGCTTGCTTAGCTAATCAATCATTCAGCCAGATCCCAAAGTCCTACACAAACTCAGTTGTTATGACTCCACCCCATCTATGGACGACCACAAACTCCCCATAATCAAACCCAAATACCTGCTTCACCATGCCCGTGACATATCTCATCCTTACCTGTCCCCATACCACTCCCATACCACACAAACTCTCACATACCTAAATGCGTACGTAAAAATATATCAGTACCTGTGACTTCTATGCATACTGCCCCAGTGGCCAAAACACTCCTTGCAGTAACATCCATCTCCTGATGAGACCATCTCCTTCGGACAACTGGCTGATATGAATTCTGTGCTTCCACCATCTGTGACCTCACTGTGCAGCTTTCCAGCAGCTGAAACACCCATGGCAGCACCACCATCTGTAAAGAAAAGACAAAAGTAAATTCTCTGAAATAGAGGGATAAAAGGCATTTGAAGAACAGCTGCTCACCTTCTGAATGACGTCAATATATCCACCTTCCCTTGCCAAATCTGAAGCCCTATCACTACTTCTATAAAACATTACATAGTTGTGACAAAAGTAATCATAATCTATTAAAGGTGCAACTGGACTGCAAGAAACAGCTTATTAGTAACTCCTAACCTTTACACCAGTTACCAGTTGAATGTCAGAAATTACTGTGTTTATTTTCATATAATATGTTTAAGTTCTTCTCACAAGGCTCTGCTGAAAATAGGTCATTGTCCAGTTGGCCTTCCCCATTACCATGATTTTTTTTTAATATAGTATTCTGAGACAAAGCCTTGACCTTTAGTGCAGACTTTGATCCATGAACACAGCTTCTGTAAATGTGAGGCCACTTGACTGTGGGGCATAAAACGTAAATCACTTGAAGTAACATGAGTGTGCTTTAGATATGCTACCATTTATCTATAGACACATGTGCCAGTGCTACTGAGAGCCCTTTAAAGCTTGATGAAGAACAAACCTAAATTATGAAACAACATCTGGCCATTCTGCCACATTTGGGCAGTAGTGATGTCTAATTACTGCAAATAGCAATAAACATTTCTGCGAACCCATACCTCTCAACCTCTTAGAACAAAAATTCTAGACAAAGCCATAACCCACAGATGTACAAACCCCCATACAGCAAGTTCACACTAAAATGTGATTCCTTACCCAGTTACCCTAGCCTAAAACTCATTAAGCCCATCCCTACCTTCACCTCATTTCCTCCCAATCTTCCTATATTCCCATTTAACGCTTTCATTCCCCCATATTAGTTTCCTTCCCCTACCCTCTTAATTCCCATTACTGTTTCTATCGGACCTGAAGATGTCCCTGAACAAATTGGTTTGTTACCAAACACTCACTGTCCATTTTTTTTTTTTTTTAGCTATATGCATTCACAAGAGCAAGGACAATGATTCATAGTATTTTTCATAAATACTGCAGTATATTATAATGCATACAACCCCATATTATATTTCGCTAAGCTTTCACAAACACATTTTCATAGCTTGAAAACTATACAACCTAGACATATATTGCTTTAACATTTTTTAAACAGCCATAAGTTTTCACATGACAAGAAATTCCTCTGTAAGGAAATGTTTAGTGAGATATTTACAAAATATGAAAACATGTTTATTTGTATAATTAGCAATACAAATAATACTAGATATCTCTTATTATACAAATACTTGCCAGTAATCTTCAAAAATGAGCATGCTGATTGGTCAACCCAACCATTGTAAATTCAACAATATACCAATGGAAAAAGGTCCGACTGCCCTGACTTTTTTTCCATCAGTGTATCTCATAATATTTTTACTTTTCTTTCTTTTTTTGAATAAATTTCCAAAACTGAAGACCTCAAATGAATGAGGGAGGAAAAATAAGAAGATGATCAGGTACATTCTGCAAAACTAAAGCCAACCATATATACCTGTCATATGGCGGAAGCAGTAAGGGCAGGCCAACCATATATACCTACCGTATGGTGGAAGCAGTAGGGACATTCCAACCATATATACCTGCTGTATACCTGTCTCTGTCTTCATCAAATTCCTTTGTCATTGAACCTGAGCTACTCCAAAGCTCAACATGTAAAACCATTGAGAACTCTTCCAGAGCATTTCTCAGCTAGCATACCTGAGTTATAGTGAACAATGCCATCAGGAAGCCATCCCACTCTAGATATATGGTTTATGAAAGTTCCTATTTTGAGTAAACCATACTTAAAAGTAGATAGCAAGCGACTTGGGAATCCTGGGAGACAAAAGGTCTTCAGAGGATAGAGCAGCTTACAGACAGCAGCAAAGGAGACTCGTGCTTTTTATCCTTTGTTCACCTCTTAGATATGTACAGTCTTCCTTCTGTAGACATGTGGAAGTATCTGCAGCTAAAACATAGTTTTTATCATTCCCTATGCAAAATTTGCATGAATGATCAATGCATCACATTCCAGTAAGCAACAGTAAAAACAAATAGCGTTCACGAGACAGGATCCACTGAATTAAATTGAATTAAACGCACTTTATTTAAAACAAGCGTTTTCGCCTCTGCTCCTACAGAAGCTTCATCAGAATACAGGGAAAAGCGCCAAAATTTCCAAGCTTTTAAGCCCTACTAAGCAACATGATGTCACTTCCTTGGAAACACACATCTTGATTTATTAAAACAAGAATTAAAAAATATAAAAGCAGTCATGCCCATAATCTATACCAGCATGTTTGAGGAAGTAAAAAAGATTCACACAAGTAAATCTGCCCTGAAGCAAGCCTCATATATCAACACATCAATATATAACATTAAGGTTTTTGGGGAAGAGCACATTAGTGTTTCTTAAATTAAGGACGCAACTTTAAGACCTCCCTTATTGTTATTAATTTTATTCCTTCTAAATAGAATTCTGTAATTGCCCGCTCTGAGGCTTGCTTCAGGGCAGATTTACTTGTGTGAATCTTTTTTACTTGCTCAAACATGCTGGTATAGATTATGGGCATGACTGCTTTTATATTTTTTAATTCTTGTTTTATTAAATCAAGATGTGTGTTTCCAAGGAAGTGACATCATGTTGCCTAGTAGGACTTAAAAGCTTGAAAATTTTGGCGCTTTTTCCTGTATTCTGATGAAGCTTCTGTAGGAGCAGAGGCGAAAACGCTTGTTTTAAATAAAGTGCGTTTAATTCAATTTAATTCAGTGGATCCTGTCTCGTGAACGCTATTTGTTTTTTCACCAGTTTTGCTTGTTTCTTAATCCAACAGTATGTCGTCTGGCGTTGTGACGAGTCCCAGGACACCTAATATTTTTCAGTCTGAGAATGTTGTCAATACCGATGACCCATTGGGTATACAAGCGCTTCTTTTGACGCTCACTCAGCGGCTAGAAGTTATGAACACGCGCTTGGAGAACATCGAAAGGAATGAAGTGCAAACATTACGGGGTAATAATCCAGGTCTTTTGGCTGTAAGTAACCCCCCACTGAACGAAAGTTCGATGGCTATACCAGCTGGACAGCCTCCTCGCTTGTGCACTACAGCAGGTAGTGCGACTTTTGAGAATACACCTCCTGGCTTGAGAGGTGGCGTGACATCAGGGATGAATGAAATGCCTGCCTGCAACGATAACCACAACAGGAGTCGAACATTAGGGTCTATAGATGGAAACCATGTTGGTCGTTTCTCTAACACTGAACCTGCCTCTACGGGTCCAAATTCGGCTGGTCCTGCTTTGAACAACAACCTTGGGCTTATTGGTGTGCCACTTTTTGCCGAATGGGCTGGGAACTTGGATGCCTTATCTTTTGGCTCTTCTCTACTACTTGGTCCACCGGTTTCTGGGTCTGATGTTGCAGGTAACATTGTCGATAATATTTCTGAAAAACTTAAAATTCTTGATGGTAAAATGTTAAAGATTAAGAAGCTGCAACTAGAGGTTTCTTATTTTAAGCAATGTTTATCCGAAAAAATCATCCCTAAAGGGTTGAGGAATACTTTTTCACCGACTGGGTTATTCCAGGATTCACTTTTCTCTGAGGAACTAATGGCTCTTTTTAATAGGCATGGTCTGGAGCTGTTGGAATTAATGATAAAACACTATTCCAACCACATTAGTTCCCTTTTGACTGAAACTAGCCAACTTGACGAGATCATAAAGACTGATATTAATTTTATACGGTACAAGTATGACTACAACCGTATTTTTTCGAGTATCGACGCTTTGTTGTTGAAATTAAAATCCAACAAAACAAAAAAACTGGTTAGAGATAGACAAGCTTATCAAAATTGTCTTGCCTATCCTAACCTTTTTAAAAATAAATACAGTAGCGACAACCAGAGCAAAGGGAACAACAATAGAGGTGTTTCGGCCTCTAAAGACATTCCAGATGATTCTATGGACAATGGTGATCTTCCAGATGATGGGGGGGGGAGGGGACTTCATCCCAGGAATTAAGGAGGAGCAGTAGAATTAAAGCTAACTACCAAAACAACAATGGCATCCCTAATTATAGGGCTCAACAGAGGCCTTTTTTAGGGGGCAAGAACAACCGCCAACAACATTACAAGAACTGGAACAAACAGAAGTAGCAAATAGACACGATGGCGCTACTTTACTTGACCATGGTCAGCCTGCCATCTTGGTTAACACCAAAGGAGACTTTAAAGTTTATAATTTTTCAAACACCACTATAGATAGCGACTTGATTGAATTGTTGGCTAACGGTTTCTCTTTTGTTCCAGATCAGAGGTTGAGTCTCTCTAAAACACTGATAGACTTGAAATGTTTTGTGCGTAGATTAAATCTAAAGGTTTTTTTCAATAATGTAACTTACAGGGAAGGTTCTACACTTAAATTGTTGAGTACATTTAACCCCCCCTTGCACCCCAATTTGCACATCTTTGAGAGTGTTTGCGAACTTGACTTTAGACAGCTTTTCGATTCTACCAAATGGTTTGATAATCGGAGTAACATTTCCTTTGACCAAATGATGGCTTTAAACAACTTATGTGGGTTGTCAGTGAGGGTTATAAAACCTGACAAAGGAGGGGGTTTAGTCATCTTTGACAAAGCTGACTATAATAACAGAATGTTGTCTGTGTTGAACTCCCCTGCTTACGAAAACTCTTCCTTGAATGAGATGGTAGGATCCCATAACAGGATTAAAGGGTACTTTAGGGATTTGTTTATTGAAGGTAAGATTGATATTGACACCTATAATTTTATTAACATCTCATTTCCTAAAGTGCCGGTCAAAACCCACCGATGCGAGCACTAGTGGATGGGAGATGTTCAATCACTCATCCATGTTCTAGACTCATCGACAGCATTATCTCTAAATATCTGCGGTTAATTCCTGAAATTTGTAAAGACTCTTGGTCTTTCTTGAAATCAATCAATGATATCCAATTCGACCCGTCACTTAACTTCCTCACCATCGATGTGGTTGACCTTTACACCTCTATACCACACCAGGAAGCGGTAGAATGGGTCGAGTTGATGTTGAGGAGTTTCAATGCCCCTAGGGACGACATAGCTGTCGTAACTCAATTATTGGACATCATCTTGTCTTCTAATTTTTTTATCTTTGATAATCGCTACTACCTCCAGAAACGGGGGATTGCCATGGGCTCCCCTTGTGGGGGAAGCGTAGCGAATCTGTTTGTCGCTTACTGGGAGAAAACATTTCTTCTAAACAACCCCCGGTTTAAAAATATCGTAAAATTTTACACGCGCTTTTAGATGACGTGTTTATTCTAGTCCAAGGGGGTGAAGAGGTTGTAGTTGACCTAATTAATTACATGAATGAGACTACTTCATTCTTAAAATTTACCTATCACTTTTCAACAAGTGAAATTGATTATCTTGATGTGAAGTTGGTAAAAGATTTGAACAATAATCAGTTTCAGTCATCCATTTTTAGGAAACCAACTTATTGCAACTCTTTTTTGCATTTTTCCTGTAACCATCCACCGAAGCAAAAGAGATCAATTGTTAAGGGGCAACTGGTTATGGCGGTCCATATGTGTAGCACGGGTCAAGCATTCAAACATGAATGTGCTACTTTGAAAGCAATGTTTACTAACAGGGGGTACCCTGAAGATTTGTTTGACAGTTTAGTTGATGAGGTTTCTTCTAAAAGGGATAATGGTTTTTACCAACCCTTACTTCATTATAATGAACAAGATACTGTCCAACTGACCGAAGCTATGTCAGGCCTTAGTCCCAATTTTACTTCTGTTGTTGATACTATGACTGAAGACTCTTCTTACAGAACTGATTTTAAGACAAGTTTAGTTATAACATACAATAGATTTGCGGGGGACATGTGTTCTATTATTAGAAAGAACTGGTATTTTATCCAGAATAATTCAACATTATTAAACACACTGGGCACACACCCTGCTATTGCATTTAAGAGGGGTTGTAACCTAAAAGAACTCCTCCAGAGGAGCAGATTGGTTAACTCCTTTACCAGACAAAATGGTACATCAATTTGTGGTGCTTGCAATTGGTGTAAATTTCTAAAAATAGGGAGTTCATTCACTATCACGGACAAGAAATATACTATCAACCATAAGATAAACTGCAATACAAAATCTGTTGTTTATGCTGCTTTCTGTGATTGTTGCCCTGTGTTTTATATAGGGAAGACGGACCGCAGGTTACGGGACCGCATTTACCAGCATAGTTATGCAATAAAAAATAAGAGATGTGATAATGCTTTATCGAAACACATTTTGAGTCATGTAGGGCATAGTTTCCATTTCATGGGGATTGACCATGTCATATTGGGGACCAGGGGTGGCCCCCAGACCCTTGTTTTAGAAACAAGGGAGCTGGAGTGGCAAATTTTACTGGATGCCTTTTCTGAACCTGGGCTGAATGAGTGTTGTAACATCTCTTCTATTTTAAAGTACAGAAGTTATCTGAGATAGGATACTGGGTTATGGTAAAATAATTGTATTAAAAGTAAAACTTTTTAATTTAAATACACTTGTGTTTGTTAAAGAACATCAATATATAACATTAAGGATTTTGGGGAAGAGCACATTAGTGTTTCTTAAATTAAGGACGCAACTTTAAGACCTCCCTTATTGTTATTAATTTTATTCCTTCTAAATAGAATTCTGTAATTGCCCGCTCTGAGGCTTGCTTCAGGGCAGATTTACTTGTGTGAATCTTTTTTACTTGCTCAAACATGCTGGTATAGATTATGGGCATGACTGCTTTTATATTTTTTAATTCTTGTTTTATTAAATCAAGATATATGTTTCCAAGGAAGTGACATCATGTTGCCTAGTAGGGCTTAAAAGCTTAGAAATTTTGGCACTTTTTCCTGTATTCTGATGAAGCTTCTGTAGGAGCAGAGGCGAAAACGCTTGTTTTAAATAAAGTGCGTTTAATTCAATTTAATTCAGTGGATCCTGTCTCGTGAACGCTATTTGTTTTTTCACCAGTTTTGCTTGTTTCTTAATCCAACAGAAAGCAACAGTAGATTTCCTAGGCCATAGAAGGATCATACACAAGTTAAAGGCTTCACATGTATGTTTGCTTTTTTTTCTAAACCATATCTAGATAAGGCCATCCAAATGGTAATTAACCACATTTACAACTTTGCTGGGGATACATTGCAGATCAGTCCATGGGAGCAATTTGTCTTTACAGGTTGTTTAAGATACAAGACTTCTGATGCATCAGCTAAAACTTATTTTTAATGGCTATTGGACCTAAGCCCATATATAGTAAGTCCATTAAAATTCCAGATCTGTCCAGACGAGTAAGCAGAAGAAATGCAAAATTTCTGGAAACATGTACAGTTTAAGGGCCTATGGAGATTTACAGTAGATGCAGTATAAAAAAATTGAACATTAAAATTATGGTATCAGCAACCATCTTGATACTAGGACTTTGCTCCTCATGTCTGAAATTAACAGTTGCTCAGAAACATAGGCTTCTTCAGGTATCATTGATTACTAGAATTTACACTGTTTCCAAATAGAAATCACCAGGATTTCTGTCTCCCTATCAGGCTGTGGCATTTTATAAAAAAAGTATGCCAATCTCTTAGGAGCAGAGATACAGTCTATGTCATTTTCAATACATCAGTATAACCCTTGGGGTGAGATAATACAGTGCTATAACTGCACTTTGGGAGCTGATGGTATCAAACTTAAACCCCATAGGGTTTCTTGGGAATCAATAACTATGACAGGCCCTGTGTCATCTCCTCTAGCTTGATTTTTCCTAAGATTAGTTCAGCCTAGAATACAACATAATACAATATATCTCAGTTGGTGTTTGGTATTTGTTCACAATGTATATGTACTGTTTATCATTTTAAATTGTGTTTTTAATAATTATGTTATTTGTTTTGGCAATTAAAAAAGAACATAATGGGTCCAGTTCCAAAAGACTTGCTCTCACTCTAAGTGACAATTTAAAGATGGTTGGTAACAATGTTATCTCACTTACAGTGAGAGCAGGTCTTCTGGAATATGGCACCCAGTGTAAACCTGTTTATAGATAGGCCTTCCACCAAAGTAAGTCACTTACATCAAGAGTAAGTCTTTCAAAATCAGGGCAGACTTACTTTGAGAGCAACTCTTTTGGAATCTTTCCTAATATGTAATACACAGAGAGCAGATGTTGTCCAGCCTTTGTGCATTCAATCCATGAGCTCAGTAAAGTTCACTAAAAGAAAATGTATACTACATGACATGCTAATCATTGTAGCTATTGCTTTAATATTAAACAATGTACTCATATATAAATCCCCCTTTTTAACAGTTAGAGGACATATCTGTACTATTTTATCTGTGATGTAGTATTGCATTCATCAGTTAAAGTTAACCTTAACATTATAAGTAAGCATTTTACTGGCATTTACATTACTTCATGTCTTTAACTGTTTACTAATTTCACATGTTTGGGACACAGCTAGAACTTTTAATAAGGTCATGTCTATTTCTCTTAATTCCCCAATCCTTGTTTCGTTATTTTTTATACCACAAATTAGTCTTTTATTGGGGAATTATGCAACTCACCAAATTCACACTAGTTTGCATTAATCTTCAGTTCAACAACAAAAGCATCCATTGTGTCTGTGTGAACATCTACTGTTGTAAAGAACAAATGCCTAATAAATAGCAATTTTACCCTAGGCTGACAAGAATAACCATTTTTTTTCTCAGGATGATGCTATCACAGCTTTCTTCTATTCAAGAAAACTTCCTTGGCTGTATGCAGGAATATAGCACACTAAATCTTTTTATACTTTTCATCTAATCCACTTACTATGAAGAACAAATTAAATTACTGACATGAAAATGACTAGTTTTATTCCATATATTTTTCCAGGAGAAGCGTTCCATGTGGCTAAAGTAGAGATTTATTTCCATCCAGATTATCAATTTCCAAACACAGAAATTCTAGAAAGCAAATATTTATTGCTTCTCTTCTGCAGACAGAGTTCTTCCATCCTGGCTGATATGTACCATTTTCTGATACCATGCCATGTCATATAAATGCCCTCGGGCTGATAGCCTAGAACCTACCTATGAACCTATGATAAGAGACTTAATAAATAATACAGTGGCAAGACACATGGCCTAACCTCCATGAGGCCTATGTTCATTAGGATTATTTTAGAAGCAAAGAAGTACCACATGTCATGTTAATCACTGTAGCTAACTCATTAGCATTAAAGCTATATAACCATAAGAGGAAATGCCAACTAGAATGCAAATTTTTCAAGGTAGTCTTCAGAAGGTTCACTTCATGGCAAGGGTTGTAAGCTCATAGAATTAAGTGCCTACAGTAGTGGTGCAGTGCATTTCATCAGAGGGGTTTGATGCCAGCCAGCAACAAATAGGGAATACAAACAGAAAATGAATGACTTTAACAATTGGCTTAGTTTCTGGTGTCATTCCAAGGGGATCCGGTACCTGACAGCCTGGAATGACATGATTAACAAGCCACGATGCTTTGCCAGAGAAGGCCTGCATCTGTCTCAATTGGGCTTCAGGCTCCTGGCAAAGGCTGTTGCTTCCCCCATAGTGCCTTTTTAGGCAATGCTAACTGTGGAGCTTTTCTCCCCGGGCTTCCGCTGAAAATGGACCTACGTCCAGTCGGACACTCCCGGTCAACAAATATAAACAAATATATAAATAAATAAATAAGGTCAAAACTACCAACATGAAAATTTCATCAAAATGTAAATTAAAGGTCATGTTGCTAAACGCTAGGAGTCTAAACATGAAACTGCGCTCATTGCAAGCATTCTTAATCCCGGAAGAAGCTAACATTTATGCAGTCACAGAAACCTGGTTCAAAGCTGCAGAGAGCACCTCAGCCATACTAGGTTAGTCATCCTATCATTCATTCACACCCCAAACCATGGGCAGCAAAACAAAAGGAGTTGGAGTTGCAATATATATAAAACACATGCACAACTCTAGGTTGGTCAAACAGTATACATAGCTCTCAACCTTCCATCTCCAAAATGAGGAACACTCGCCTTCATAACGTGAAACAAATGGGCAAAATGTGGCACACATACTAATAGCTTACTAACATCTTCAACTAGGAGGGTCATAGGATGGTTAAAATATGCTGGTTTTACTTATAAAGAAGATCCTTTAATGAATTAATATGATTAATTTCTATTTACCATGGATTTTACTTTATAAAATTCCTAACACTGAATGTGGGACAAACCCTTTCAATGTGGAACTTTGAGGAACTTCAAGGAACATGAACTTTTTAAGACCACAAATGAGGTACGTTCCTCGTAATGAGGTACACTTGAGAGGTATGACAGTATGATGCACAGGAAATACTCCTGGTGCAGGTAACAATTGATAAGACCCCTATTCAAATCATAACTAGCTACAGGCCTCTAACTCTGACTCAAGATGCCCACTCCACCTGTCTGGACCTCTTCAAATCTATCAAGTTTCAACCCTTTACCCTGATCTTGGGTGACGTTAACTATCCAACTATAGACTGGAAGAAATACTCATGCCAAAACACAAATGTCCAGAGATATTTTGATTTTGTCAATGCAAATGCCTTGGACCAGTTGGTTGACACCTCCACAAGAGGTGAAAATATCTTGGACTTGGTATTAACCAACATGAGTAACCATTGCATCATCCCTACAGTGTCATCCCTGGTAAGACCCGACCAGAAAGCAGTCACTTTCAAAGTCACCATCCCCCCCCCCCCCAGCTAGGGTCAAACAAAATCATTTCTCCAAAGCTGATTCCAACCTCCTCAGGGAAGGTATAAACAGCTACACAGCCCCCTCCCCCTCCACAGGAACTGGCACATATGTTCAAACCTACACCAAAGTACTATATGAGCATTTATATAGCTGCATGGAATCAGGAATACCAGACAGGATGAAATTCTCCTCCTCAAGGAAAAGTAAACCTGTCTAGTCAACATCTACAATAAATAAATTCTATAATAAAAGTAAAAATAAATGTTGTCCAGGACCAAAAAGGACAGCTGCCTAATTGAAAGCAATCTCTCCTTAGCCTGAACAATCAAATAAGAGCACTAGTGAAATCCTCCACAGCAAACTTCAAGTCCAAACTGGCCACAGCTACTAAAGACAATCATAGGCTTTCTTCACACATGTCCGCAGTCTCAGGGGAAGCACCCAGATCTGCTCAGAACTGGTGGTCAAGGACACCACAACCTGCTGTCAGACAGGTTCAGTGAAAACTTCACTCCTCTGCCCCCCATCAGTAAAACAAGACATCCCAGTTCCTGCCCCCTCCCTTTATCTCTAGGGAGCAAATCATTGCTGCCCTCTCAAAGGCAAAAAAATACACCCTACGTGGAACCTGATAACATCCCAGGCTGCATCCTACATGAACTCAGGCAGGAACTTGCAGCACCATTAGCCACCCTATTCAACCAAAGCCTGGGTACCGGCTTCATCCCTGCTGAGTGGAGAACAGCTACTGTCATCCCTTTGCACAAAGGTGGAGTGTCCACTGATCCAGGAAATTATACACACATCAGCCTAACTAGCCTGATCTGCAAGGTCATGGAGCGGAGTATCATGGACCTCATTAAAAAGGAGATTGGCAACCTCCAGACACTTGATCCCACATAGTTAGGTTTTGTCAAGGAGAAGATATGCTTGTTAAATTTGGTCGACTTCTTTGAGACAGTCACCAAGGCCATAGATGAGGGGAAGACTGCCTACCTTGACCTGATCAAGGCCTTCAATACTATTCCCCACTCAGGTATAATAGATAAACTCTCTCAACTAGGCATCAATCCATATGTTACCAGATGGGTAGCAAACTGCCTAACTGATAGAACCCACCTAGTCAAAATAGGGGAAGCCAGCCAAGTAGTAGACCCGTAACAAGTGGTGTACCCCAGGGATTGGTCTTGGGGCCTTTGTTGTTTGGGATATACTTCTCAGAGGTGCAGGCCAAATCGAGTGGGTTATGGCTGACCAGGTTTGCAGATGACTCAAGCTGGGTGCTAACATCAATTCCCCTAGTGATGTGGACATCCTCCAAGAGGGTTTCACTGAAACAAATAACTGGTGCCAGTACATGGCCTCAAACTGAATGTCAAAAAATGCATCATCTCTTTTGGGGAGAGTGATGGCCCCACAAATTATCACATTGATAATAAGGCACTAAGCATGCAATCTGTCGTGAGGGACTTGGGCACTCAGGTTGATAGCAAACTGACTTTTGACCACACTATTGCCTCCATTGTACAGAAAGCTTTCTACTTGGCCCACCTCATTAGTAAAGGTATCTCATCCAGGGACAAGGTGGTCATAACATCCCTGTATTCTTCCTTTATAAGACCCATTATTGAGTACAATGCCCCTTTCGGCATGTACCTCACAAAGCACATGCAGCAGCTGGAAAGACCATAGAGGTTCCTTACCTGGAGAATCCAACAACTCAAACATCTACCCTACACAGATAGGCTAAAAGCCCTGTCCCTCTACTCATTTTCCTGCAGACTCCTCAGAGGTGATCTCTGTCTGGCATGGAAATCAATCTCAGACCCCTCCCTGATGGGAATACTGCATATCCGCAAGTCAAGCTCCACTCAAGTAACCTGCACGCGTGACCTCAACCTGGTCTGTGACATCAATAGGACTTTTTGGTGGGACAGATTTGTGTCCCAGAGACTCCCCCTTTTGTGGAATAGCCTCCCTCTCCACGTAAAGCAGAGTACCTCATTAAACCTTTTTAAGCACAACCTGGATAACTGGATGGGGAACAGAAACTACACCCGTGGGATTCCAACTGTGCCCCTGCTGGACAGTGGCATATGGTGCTGACTTGTTGGAAAAAGGGCTAAATTCTTGGCTAGGCATTTAAGGGCCTCAGGGCCAGTAGCCTAGTAACTTCTTATGATCCTATGTTCCTATGAAAGGATGGCATGAGAATATGTTTAGCAGCTGCCTGGAGACTTCCAACAAAACTTCAACATACTCCATACAGTATACTGATATTTTCTGTCATCACCTCCATATCTTGCTGATGCTTAATACATAATCATTGCATTTATACTCTGTACTGTCTTTTTAAGTGCTTTTTCATTTTGTACTGATGTATTTTCTTTTTGTAGAATCTTTAGATATTCTGCATTACTGATTTTCTTTGTTGTAATTTATTTTATCATGTGAGATTTGCAGAAAAGCTTCTGTTATTGAATTTCTGTTATGCGCAGTTTCCATGAAACATGTACCTACAAAATGACAGACTGAGTCAGGTATTGATTTTTGCTAGCTAATCTTCATTTGAATTAAGTAGATCATAATTTTTAGTGGAGTTTTGCCTGCTCTTGTACCATTGTGACTTATTTGTTCTAAAGCATTGTTAACACTGATCTACTATTTCTATATGATGATTCTGAGGGTGCTTGTTAATTGATTTTTTTTCACTGTGACTCTGTTTAAACAGAATTTTGCCCTTCCGGGGTTCATGGACACTGTTAATTTAAGTTCTGTCCTGCACCTTCATTTGGCCAGTTCCACATTCAGATTAGACCTCTACTGTATTAAAATAATATGCTCAGTACCCAAGAGTGATCGATGACTAATTAGTCAGTGATAATGATCAAAATATAAATTTGTACATACCTTCATAGCTATTTTCCAATTTAAATGATCTTGCAGATAGCTTTGATTTTTTTCCTCAAATTGTGCAGACTTGCTTTATAACACCTATGCAGCAAATACATTAACTTTTCTTTAAAAACCTGTAGCACATTAGCAGTTAGAAGTGACCAGTGTCTGGTGGGAGTTAGCATGATCTGTAATGATGACATTATGATGAAGCAGAGTGTTAGTATGATCTCTGATTACTCCAGTGGCTCTACTCGACAGAGGCACTGGAAACTAAGGTCGGGTGGCATGATGCCAGGGTAATCCTATAGGCTAGGCTTGTAAAGGCTTCAGGGCCAATAGCCTAGTACACACCTATGAACCTATGATTATGATATTATGGTGAATTAGAGCAATACCTTTCTTGCAAAGTTTTCATATGTTTGCTGAATAAAAATACATACATAAAACAAATATGACTTTTTCTCAGAGACGCATGTAGTTCGTAGACTCCACTGAAAAGTATAACTCAGTGACAGCTTTGGAAAATACAATAAGCTAGCTTAATATACCTGAATAATTCTATACTATTCTTAATTTTCCACTAACTCAGCTCCGGGCTCCCTCTTCAAAATTGCAGTCTGATACTGTGCCTACAGTACTGAAATAACTACATCCATTCACGTGCCAGTCTGTCAGGTCCCCCCATAAAATGTTTAAGGATTCCACATAGTATATATGCTTTCCCCTTACCTGCAGTGATAAATCTATCATTTATTTTTACATTTCCTTTCATTTACTTTTGGCTTTCCATACCTCCTGATAATGTAGTCTATTGCTTCATAGGTTCATAGGTACATATTAAGATAGCTTCCCTTACAAACCATTTTAAGCCTACTCAATTTCCCTTTTATTACTGGAATTAGCCTATCCCATTTGGTTAAAGATTAGCCTTGCCCATTGCATGAATGATAACTATATTATCCCAATGAGAATAATTGTGATCATACCACAGATAATTTGAGGGCACTCTGCATGAAATAAAGCATTTTCGGAGCTGCATCTGTCCATTAGTAGTATAGCAGCAGTCCTGGAATACGTTTTCTGTTTCCAATCCATAGATTCAAGTTGAGCTTGACTATGGACAGGGATGAACTTTGTTTTATGTGGATGGGCTGTCTGTTCTAAGGCAGCGGTATCCTCTGCAAGGTATATCTGTCTACCAAACATTTTGTTGATGCTGCAGATGAGGTTTAGATTGCTAGACTGAGTAGTTCTCATGCTATTTGACTAGCTGATGTGCAGTAAATCCATCAGTATTGGGTTGTTCATTCATATTCATAT
This sequence comes from Protopterus annectens, assembly GCF_019279795.1. Classification (NCBI taxonomy): domain Eukaryota; kingdom Metazoa; phylum Chordata; order Ceratodontiformes; family Protopteridae; genus Protopterus; species Protopterus annectens. The sequence continues at coordinate 816,798,187 of NC_056746.1, forward strand.
TCATATTCATGTTTCATTCATGGAATGGGAATCATCCAGGCAGCCAACAGAGGTCTTCCTTATGTCACAGTGTGTTACACTTTTGCAACTGAGATGCATGTCCCAGAAGCATGTTCCTTCACCCTCTCCGAAGACAGTTGACTCATTATTCCTTTTCCACTGGGAAAGGACCATTGTCTCTCATTTTGAGGTGTTTTTTTTTCATCCCAGCCTCTTCTCACATTGTAAACATCCAGTGCTCACCAAAAATTACAGTCACCTGAGACCAATGCTATAACAAAGGTTGCTAAATTTGCAGCACATACCCCTTTCAGAATCCACAACTGTAAAGTACTGTAAAGCCTAAACTAGTTAGAACTGCCACATCAACTTACATATACACATCTTACCACCTATAAAATTATCCAGCATCCATCTGTCTGTCAAGCACTAAAAAACATTCTTCACAACTATGTTCCCAGTCAGTCATTGCAATCCAGTGACCAAAAACTCCTATCTTTCTACAGGCTGTGCAAATCTGCTGGGCATTGTCTGTACTCATACAAGGTTGCTAAGGTCTAGAACTCCTTACTTGTATCCATCAGGTCGATACCCTCCCTCTCATCTTTCAAGACCACTCTGAAAGACTTCCTAGCTAAAAACTGGATGTGTTCTTGGTCAAATCGAGGATAAACTCTATCCTCAAATGTTAACAGGTACCTTTTCATTCCTTGCACCTCCTTACTCTCCCTTCTTCACTTACTTCCTTACTGCTATCTAATTCTCTTCCCCAAGTTTCTCTCTAAATATACCATCAGCCTGTTTTTACTTCACTTCATATTGCAATTCTTATTTGTATTAAACTAACCTACTTTTAATTTCTCTACAAACTGTCTAAAATTTCTTTAAATATTAAATGATTGTCATATACCTCATAACAATTCTTAACCAATATTTTTATATTATGCCTGATTTGTTATATTTATTTAAACTGCAAATGTTTTTGTTTTAGTTTTAAAGATTGTAAAATTATCTTAAAACGTTTTGTAATAATTTGCAGCTTTTCCCCTTGGGTATCCACTGAAAATGGAATTGTACCCAATCAGACTTTCCAGGTAATCAAATGTCAACAAATAAATAAATAAACAATCATGTGCACTTTGTGACAGGGATTTTCATTTAAAATGACCTGTTTAATTTAGTGTATTAAATGGATGAGTGTAATTAGAGGTAAACATTCACATCCCAGTCCTACAACGCTTGCTCACAATTTATTTCTTGAACTAATCCTATAACAGTTTTGTGTACTGCTATTAATTTATCAGAATAAAAAACAGCTGAACCTCCAGCTTCTCCAAGGCAGAAAAACAATGCAGTGGATATGCATGCAGCTCAAAAAAATGTAAACCATATGAGCAGTATCAGATATCAAAAGTGGTATAGGCTCACTCAAGACTACCTGGTATCTCTGAAGAGTTTCTGATTATCATTTAATACATTCCATCTATCTTTTTTTCTCTCAGTTTTAGACATGCAGTCATTTTCTTGTCATGAATAACATCAAGGGTTGCTGTCCCTGAACAGAGCCCTGAGGTAACCCAAGTTCAAGTAGCTGCTCATGCTTCTACAGAACTGATGAGGGAGGATGTGAGTGGCCATTGCCAGCTCGCCCATCCTGGGGAGGAGCAAAGAAGATTCTGACTCACCACATGGGTGACATCTAGCAGGAGCACTAGTCACCTGCCCCATGCTGTTCAAGTCAGTCAAGACAGCACTGCCGCGTATAAGCATTTCAGTGAGATGAAGGGAATTCAGTGTGCAGAGGCATGCTTCCCCTAGGAAGGTATCTATAGTTTAGCTTCAAAGATCCACCACAGAGGAGGGGGTGCTCTGCTGGGTCTATATTATAACATCAAAGTCTTAAAACTTTGAATGTTATAATATCAAAAACCCAGTAGAGCAAACGCTGGAAATAGCGAAGCTGCAGAACACCGAATACTTTCCTAGGGAAAGTATTCAGTGGGCCGTTTCTGCAGCTTCACTATTTCCTCAACTGTGGAGCGAAGGTTATGGATCGGGTTAAGGTAAGTGTGCGAATGAAGGTGAGTGTGCGATTGGGCATTGGTTAGGTGAGTTAGGGTTAGGGCGCGGGCCAGGTAAGTGTTCGATTGTGTGGACATGAGGGTTAGGATGGGGTAGGTGAGTTAGGGCTAGGGAGCGGGTAAGGTGAGAGTGTGATAGTTAGGGACCTTAGGGTTAGGGTTGGGTTAAGGTAAGTGGATAGCTAGAGGTGTATGTCTGGTTAAGTGTAGGGTTTTGTGAAGTGCATGTGTGTGGATTATTTATTTTGGTGTGCTTGAGTTGTGTGTACATTTGTCGGAACAGCAATTTTTTTCCCTGGGAAAATATTTGCTATTCTGACTGTTCGGTTTTCTGGTGTTTCGATTGAATGGGTTCAATATTATAACATTCAAAGTTTTTAGACTTCGATGTTATAATATAGACCCACTCTGCCATGGGGAGACAGTAGGCCTCCCCACAGGGTTAACAAGCTGGCCAGCTCCTTACTACCTGACTCTCACTGCAAGCAGATGAGTTCATGGGAGATTCCCAGACAGGAACAGATGGCCTTTAAGACTGTCACCTTAGCATGGAATTCCTAGTTCTCATGACCACAGAACAAATGGCACAGGCTGAGGAGTCACCGGGCTCAGTCCTGTTGGGAAAGCAGAGGAGAGCAAAAATAAATAATGAAAGACATAAATAAATTACAAACCACTTTGGATTCTAGCTGGAATGATAGGTGTGCAGAGGTGTGTACTAATACTGAGTTAATCACAGTGGTCTCTACACTATGCTTTCCTGCTAATAGGGCAAAGTGTCAACAGCAAACTTAAAGAAAAAAATCCACCACCCACTGCATGATAGCTTTGTGCAATGACACACCTCTCCGCTCCTTTCTCAGTATTATTGGGGTTCAGAATGAATACAAGAGGCAGCTGAGGACTGGGAGCAGATGATCATGGGGGAACAGATGCCAAAAAATAATTTTAAAAAATTCCAGTATTATAAATGGATAAAATAAACTGTGGGGCAGATTCATGACATTCAAGATGATGCCCTACAGTGCTGTTAGTGTAACTTTCTTGTGTCCAGTGCAATGACCTCTGACTTTTTTTCTTTTTTTAACTTCATTTATTCTTGTCTTACTAATTAATTATTATTATTTATTATTGTCTGTCAGGTAAGTGAACTCCTTTGTTTTACTCACTTTGCAGATGGGCCATTTTTTGAATAGCCATTTAACCTGAGGAAAACCATACACTACATACTTGCGTTTTTAAAGTAACCAAATTAAGAGTATGTTTGGGGTGAGGAAACAATACTACCTATGAAAAAAACATACATGCATTCAAACATGCACAAGAATACTTCAAATTCAAGAGATCAAGCCTGAACCCAAAATCCTAGATGAACAAGTCAGACATCATAGGCACTGAGCTACCTGTTTATTATTAGCGCATTCAGCTTTGTGAACAAACATCTATCTGCTCTGTACCCAGTACGTTACTCTCATGAGTGATGGCTTTACATCTGCATATATCTAGCTTACTGCAGTTGTTTAATTCATCTAAAAAAACTGTATTGATTAATAAATTATTAAATTAAATCCTTCATTTAAAAGAAATCAGTATCTCAGTTTGGAAAAATAATTCCTAATTTTCTACTAATGGGCATGGAACTATAAATAGCATGATATTTTGTTGACTTGAATTCAAACTGTAAAACCTGATAGCTACCATGAATTCATAATTATGATAGTGAACTGTACATTTTTTTTCTTCATATTTCCCCAGCAACAAGTATCTAATGTGCCAGTGACATTTTGTGGCTAAGCAGTATGCATCATTCAGATGTAAAGCTGAGCATACCTTCCAACCTCTTAGTGAAAGTCAAAACTAAAAGTCAAAGTAACTTTATTGTCATTCAACTATAACCATACCCTAGTTACAGCTGAATGGAATTCCATTCATCCAAGCTCATACACAAAAAAATAAACTTACACAGCATAACACAACAACATAAAACATATAGCAAGAAACAGCAAAACATTTAAACATCAGCAATGAGGAGCCAACCAAAGATCAGCAGCTTAAAAACAAATGAGATACATGGGTTATTCTCATCATCCTGCTGCCAACTCCATGCAGTACCATCAACATTTCAAATCAGTCCTTGTCCAGCTCATCACCACATACCTTCCAACCACTGTCCTAGTAACAACCGCACTAAAGTCTTTCCTTCTGACCCTCTTTCCATTTACAGCCTTTTCAACCACCTCTACCAGCAGGCCCAAATGTTCACACTATCACCAGAACCAAAAGACCTTCATTTTGGCACTACGGACCTTCAAAGTCCACCATCCAGACCTTTACCACCATTTTCCTTCCCCAACCGCCACATCACAGGTCATTCAGTCCATTTACAGTCCATTTTCAGTACATATCCCAATGAAAAACTCTGTTCTCGCACTCCACATTGGCTTGGCACCCATTGCAGGCCCAACTTCCAGCACTCCATGCCACATTGCAATAAAAAAAGACAACAGCAACAATTCCTTCTAGGACACCATGAGCAACCTCCTCTGCAACAACGGCTCACTCGACAGGAAAGAGGCACAATAAAGAAAACTCACTATACAGAAAAATGACAGAAAAATGAAAAGTGCATATCGGGAGCCAGAGAGGCCACTGCCACACAAGGCGCTGCCATCTTGCTGGCCTTAAAGCAAGAAATTTGGACAAAGCTATACATAATAGGGGGATAAAGGCCCAAAAATAGGGACAATTTTTAACATTTTCCTCTTACAAACTTAGAAAGTTGATAGAATAACAGGTTTTGCATTAGCATACATTTTCTGTAGGGTACAGAGACTGAAACTCAAATGTCTGTCATTTTCTGATGTCAGTCTTCAAAGCCGAAAGACTCACACACACAGTCTTCAATGAAACCACAATTCTATGAGAAATGGACCAGAAATATGTACAGTTGATATATATTAAGCTGAGTTCTAGAAAGAAACCAGATGGAAAAGGCCAGGATTTAAGTTACAAGTTCCTTTTGGCTCAATGTATTTATTTCAGCACTTAAAATGAACTTCCCATCATGGCATGTTATAAATAATTTGCCAAGTATGATAACTTTTCTGTTTTATTCCCTTTGAGAGTTCTGCCATATGTTGAAGTTTAGCATTTGTAGCAGAGCTAATAAAAGGGTATGGTTTTCAGATGAATAACATTAACTAGATGTGATAAAAATTAAAAAAGCAAGCAAAGCTTACTATAACATTATAACTGTTACTTTGGTTAATCTCCAGTATATACAGAATATTGTTTCCATTGCTGAGAGAATGCAGCTTCCAGTATATTTAGTGAATACATAAATTGTTTAAAACAGGCACATTTTCTCACAGATTAGAATAAATGAACTGGCAGCAGCTGACAGCATTCTTATGTTTCTTTTGAGCTGTTATTGAATCAGCTGACATTTTGCAGTTTCACTTTGCTAATTCCTTCCAGAAACTGGTTTCTCTTGGTTGCTTTATCTATTGGGAAATCATGTCATGTTATACTTAATTCAGTCCTTCACACAACAGCTACATAAGTATACAACACATAGCTGCATTTTCCATCTGTATTATTTAGTACCTTTTTTGCTTCCTGTATCATAGCCTTGAGTATCACAAAATACATTTATTTTTCGCCTTCCAACCCAATGAAGCACATGCACATGACTTGCACTGGTACATTGCATTTTGCCTTGTAAGCGCACAAGCTAACAGACCAGATTTTTATTTGCAAACAACATTCTTCCAGTGGGTTTTACTAGAATTATTATTACATGTTTATCAACTTATAAAACTTAAATAACAGAACTTTTGTCCAAGCAGTGTTGCATCCTGGGAGCATGAGTGCTTTGAAAGACAGGGTGTGGGTTAATCATATACACTTTGTGACATCAGTGTTATTCATTTGTAATTATGTGTTTGGGTTAATATATTACTTGCCTGTGTTATAATTTGTGCTAAAATTGCATTTCCTACAGTACTTGTTTACAATGAATTTCTTGAACTAATCTGGTTACAGTTCTGTGTACAATTAAAATAATGATATCATTACATGCACATTCCACTCAAAGTAGACACTAGGGAAACAAACATCGACAACTCAGAAAACAAGGCAAAGAATAGAGCAGTTAAGAAATATAATCTAGATGGTAGAATATCAAAAGCACTGCAAGGTCATACAAGACTGCTTGGTGGCTTTTAAATAACTGTAAGGTTATAATCTTGGGTCCTTGTCTAAATTCTCTCTGTATGTCTGTCTCTCACTCTCTCATGCCTTTAGACACGAGGTACAAATGCAATGAATACTTTTCTGTGCATATTGCAATAGACTTAACATGCTATCTGGGATGGGATTAGTTATCTACCTTACACTCATAGGTTCATAGGTTCATAGGTTCATACTAGGCTATCTGCCCAAGGGCATTTATAAGCCTAGCCCATAGTTATGTGGCTTTCGCCACCCCTTTAGTTTGAATAAAAACTATGCCTATCATTTTGCTGTGCCTCTGTCAAGCAGTGACACTGAAGTAATCCCTGGGGTATATCTGCAATCTCCCATCCATTGGTCAAGATTCCTCTTGAACAAGGCCAGAGAGGTGCTCTGCCTCACATGTACCGGGATTTTGTTCCACAGCATAGGGAGTCTCTGGGTGATGAATCTGTCCCTCCAGCACGTTCTATTTATAACCGTGTCAAGGTTTAAGTCTCCGCCCTTGTGGTTCTGAGGGATCTAGATTTTTTGAGGTGAAGCATATTCATCAAATCTGGGTTTGACATGGCCTTATATGTCAGGCACAGGTCACCTCTGAGCAAGCGGTATGAGACTGAATAGAGCTGGAGTTCTTTCAGTCGGGCAGCATAAGACATAATTTTGAGACCCTTTATCCTTTTGGTGAGGAACTTTTGGGGCCTTTCAAGCTGCAGCAGGTGTCTGGTCAGATACATTCCGAGCGGGGCATTGTACTCAATCATAGGTCTAATGAGTGATGAGTACAGGGGGACGATGACCTCCCTTGATCTAGATGTGAATCCCTTCATGATCAGGTGGGCGATATAGAAGGTTTTCATAACTACTTTAGCAACATGAGTGTCAAGCGAAGGCTATTGTCAACCTGGGTCCCCAGATCCCTGATGACTTTTCTGTGCTCAGTGGATTGCCACCTATATGGTAGCTAGGGGTAACCTTGTTTTTCCCGAAGGGTATGACTATGCATTTTTGGCGTTTAACTTCAGGCCATGGCTCTGGCACCAGTTATCCGTTTCTGTGAGGCCCTTCTGGAGGATATCTGTGTCAGATGTGTTTTCGACTATGGCGCCCAGTTTGCAGTCATCTGCAAACTTTGTCAGCCATAACCCTCCTGTGTTTGCTTGTACTTCAGAAAAGTAGATGCCGAACAAGAGTGGACCCAGGACTGAGCCCTGTGGGACACCACTTGTGACAGGCTTTGAGTCTGACATGGCTCCAGCAACTCTGACCCTGTGGGTTCTGTCACTTAGCCAGTTTGCAACCCATCTTGTGATGTATGGGTTTACATTCAAGCTGATGAGGTTTTCGATGATACCTGAGTGGGGTATTGTGTCGAAGGCCTTTGCCAGGTCGAGGTAGGCTTTATGGACTGCCTTTCCCTCATCAATGGCCTTGGTGACTGTCTTGAAAAAGTCAACCAATTTAAGAGGCAGGATCTGCCTTTGACAAAGCCAAACTGGGTTGGATCCAAAGTCTGCAAGTTCCCTATGTCTTTATTTATGAGTTCCATTATGATCCTCTCCATGGCTTTGCAGATAAGGCTTGTCAAGCTAATGGGGCAGTAATTTCCAGGGTCTGTGGAGGCACCGCCCTTATGAAGTGGGACCACAGTTGCCGTGCGCCACTCCTTGGGTACGTATCCTGAGGTGAGGCTAAGATTAAACAGCTGTCCTAACTGTGGGTTTAATTCCTCGTTGAGTTAAGTGAAGCACACAGCCGGGGACACCATCCGGTCCCATGGATGCTGTGTTTTTGCCTTAGTGAGGGCAGTTCTCACCTGGGCGTTGGAGATGTTTGGGGGCTACAATCCTCTGGAATAGATATCTCTCCTTTTGGGGGAGGGAGAAGTTTGCACTGAACCTGTCAGCCAGTATGTTGGCAATGTGTGTAGGTTCAGTAATTTTCACATCATTTTGAACTAATTCTGAGCATATCTGGGAGTTTCCTCCTAGGTTTCTAACATAGCTAAAGAAGGCCTTATGATTCTCTTTAGAGTCCTTGGCGATTTTTCTCTCAAAATTTGCCTTGGATGATTTTATGAGAGCTCTTAGTTTTTACTTATAATGATCAAAGGTGTCTTACCTTTCAAGGATTTTGCTCTATCTTGTAGTAGCTTCCTCCTTTTGTTGTAGAGCTTGTTTATGGCTGGGGTCCACCAGACTGGACGCTTGCCTTTGGTACAGAGAGTCTTAGTTTTGTTTGGGATTGCCTGATCCATGCAGTCCTGTAGGTGCTGGTAGAAGGCATGTGTAAGTGATTCAGCGGTTTGAGTAATGTTTACCACTGGCTCAGGGGCCTTAAAGGAGACCACACTAGTTTTTAGAAGTGTGAAATCGGCTTTTGAGAAGTTTTTCACTGTGGTCTTTTTTGTTTCAGGTGGGGCGGGATGAGGACCTCCAGCGAGATTAGTTTATGATCTGATCTCACCAGTGAGGGGTATACTTCCAGTGTTGAACATTTTGATCCCATGTTCATGATGATGAGATCAAGTATGTTTTCTCCTCTTGTGGGGATGGTGACTAGTTGTTCCATGGCATTTGAGTTTATGAACTCCAGGAATCTTTGGGTTAGAGTGTTCGGGCTTGAGTAGTGTTCCCAGTCTATATTAGGGTAGTTGAAGTCACCTAGTATGATGGTGTTTGGAGATACATTTATCCCCTCCAATGTTTTCAGGAAGGCCATGTGAGGTTCCTGAGTTTGAGAGGGTGGCCTGTAACATGCTACAAATTGCAGAGCAGTCCTGCCTATGGTTAATTGCACCTGGATGGTCTGCGATGCATCGTGCGTTGCCACCAACCTTGAGGTGCGGGTGTCCTTTATGAATATGGACACCCCCCCCTCCTTTCTTGGTGTTGTCCTGATTTTGGGGCCGGAACGCATGATATGAGGTGAAACCTGTTAGTGCTGGGGTGCTCTCAGGAGCCTTGAACCAGGTTTCTGTCACAGCACAGACATCGATGTTCTCCATATTGAGAAGGGCCTCGAGTGCGTGCATCTTGAGATTGAGACTTCTGGCATTGAGCAGCATTACCCTTAGTTTTTTTCCTTTTTGGTGTTCTAGGGTGGTAGGTTTAGAATTTGAGCCTTGCCCAAAAAAGGCACTATGCGGGTGGCAAGAGCCTTTGCCAATATCCGGACGCCCCGGGGTGACAGGTGCAAGCCATCCCTTGAGCAGCGTGGCTTGTCCAGCATGTCATCCCAGGCAGACAGACATTGGATCCCCTTTGAATGACACCAGAATTTAAGCCAATTATTAAAGCTGATCATCTTATCACTGTATTGTGGCATCATTCTAGGTGAAGGTAGGATACTGCTCAAGGTCAGGGTCATACCTGCCTGGGCTACATAATCAGAGAGCTCCTCGAGGTCCCTTTTCATGTAGTCCAAGGAGGTACGTCTCAGGTCGTTGACACCAGAGTGGACAATGACTGAGTCGTACTTGTACCTGCTGTTGAGAGACCTGAGTGCTTGCGTTATGTGGTGGATTCTAGCGCCCGACAGGCAGCTTACTGTGACCTTCTCTTTACTCAGTCTGGTGGGCGGGACGTCAGTGTGTCTGACTATGGAATCACCAATGACAAGTGTGTCTGGCATTTTGTTTGGCCTTAAGGGCTGTGACTGTTTGACACTCTGACTATGTGGTCTATGTGTTGCATGTGTTGGGTCGTGAGGTGGTAGTTGTTTGGGTGTCTGCTTTGGTGGCCTCTGCTGTTTTGGTAAATTTTTGATCAGAGCCTCCGAGTATGTCTTTGTGTGAGTATGTGTATGATTTGAAGTTGTGATGGTACCATGTGTGACTGGGTATGTATTGTGTGTGGTTACCTTCTCCTCCTGTCTGGTCTTGCCAGTCCTATGTTGAGAGAGCTCAGCCTCCAGTTTGGCCGTATAGTTGCATCTCTCGCATGTATTTGTGTTTTGTGGGAGAAGGAGAGGATTGTCTGTGTACATGAGGCAATTATAACATTGCCTCAATATTCTCAGGTTCACCAGTTGAGCTGGAGAGGACACTAGCAACTGATCCCTCGACATACTAGAAGTAGTAGATAAAGAGACTTTCAAAGGACTCCAGGGGAAGTGGGTTTTAGGCTGGTGGGGTACTATCTATAATAAGAGTGCTTTATCAAGGTGCAAGTACTGTAGGAGTAAGTGCTAGGCTTTACAGATAGAGAATAGTCTACTTGGGAATCAAGTAGAGATGAATTTTTCAGTTATAGGATATGCTGGTTAGATCAGCAGTACAGCTAGAGGAAGGTAGTTCTAAGGGAAAATTGGAAAAGTGGAATTTAGATGGCCCAAATAGTTTAACCTTGTTTAACCGCCGCTGCTCTTATGTGCAACAGTGGTAACTCCGCGCTAAATCGCGCTTACGCGCATTTAGCGTGTTTTATAGCAGGGGGCTGAAGGGAGCTAGGAATTGGCCCAAAACGACCAATGGACTACTAGTTTCTGGCCGAAACTTCACCAAATCGGACAAAAAGGCCGCTCAGTGCTTCCCACTCCCACTGGTAAGCAAAGAAACTTCCCTCCTTCCTAATAAGGCAATGGATCAGTAACAGGAACTAAAAACAAAGCCCAGGGATCAGCAACTCTGAAACTGGACTACTCTAGTTCAGTAAGGCAGGAAAACAAGAGATTTTTGTTTTTTTACAGAGACAAGGAAAAAATAGACAGTAAATGCTATAAATGCTGTAAATCGGCTAGCACTTTAGTGTGTAGCCTACAGAAACAATTTGCAACAATTAGTAAGTTAAAGTGCAAAAACAGTGTAAAATGCAGAAATCACTTAAAGTAGCAGTAAAACAGGCGAAATGCAGTCGCTAGCTTAATAACAGTGGGAAAGCCACAAAAATACTTATATCTGGTAGAAAGTCACTCTTTTAGCTCTCTGCTGCTTGGATCACTCTGCAGGCCACCACGAGGATCTGTGCTGAGTTGGTACAAGCTGGCAAACCGCGTGTTTAGCGTCTTTTATAGCAGTGGGAACTAAAGAACTAGGAATTGGCCCAAAACGACCAATGGACTACTAGTTTCTGGCTGAAACTTCACCAAATCGGACAGAAAGGCTGCTCAGTGCTTCCCACTCCCACTGGTAAGCAAAGAAACTTCCCTCCTCCCTAATAAGGCAATGGATCAGTAACAGGAACTAAAAACAAAGCCCAGGGATCAGCAACTCTGAAACTGGACTACTCTAGTTCAGTGAGGCGGGAAAACAAGAGATTTTTTTTGTTTTATTACAGAGACAAGGAAAAAAAACAGACAGTAAATGCTATAAATGCTGTAAATCGGCTAGCGCACTTTTGTGTGTAGCCTACAGAAACAATTTGCAACAATTAGTAACTTAAAGTGCAATAAACAGTGTAAAATGCAGAAATCACTTAAAGTAGCAGTAAAACAGGCGAAATGCAGTCGCTAGCTTAATAACAGTGGGAAAGCCACAAAAAATACTTATATCTGGTAGAAAGTCACTCTTTTAGCTCTCTGCTGCTTGGATCTCTCTGCAGGCCACCACAAGGATCTGTGCAGAGTTGGTACAAGCTGGAAAACACGTGTTTAGCGTGTTTTATAGCAGGAGGCTGAAAGGAGCTAGGAATTGGCCCAAAACGACCAATGGACTACTAGTTTCTGGCTGAAACTTCACCAAATCGGACAGAAAGGCTGCTCAGTGCTTCCCACTCCCACTGGTAAGCAAAGAAACTTCCCTCCTTCCTAATAAGGCAATGGATCAGTAACAGGAACTCACAGTGTCTGACGAATGCTGGGATTGGTTTGGCCCCCACTGCTGTGAAATGGAGAAAACCAGTAACTGGCAAATGAAAAACTGAAGAGAACAGAAATTCATGTCTGTGAACAAGTTGAACAGATAAGCATTTTTTGATACCCTGGAATGACATGACAACTGGTCTTTGAAGCACACCTGAGTCTCAAAGTCTGATGTAATTTCCTGCGTCAGACACTGTGAGTACAGCTTGTGGGACCACTAGTTACAGAAAAATGGCTGAAGATGTGTATGGCATGAGCACCAGGTTTCTCTGTCCATATTATTTATTCAGGTGGCTTTTCTGATGCATTTTGTATTTATCTATTTATTTATTTACTTTTATTTTAATTTTTGTGAAGCCTGGAGGTTAGTAAGGACGGGAGCACCATAAAGAAGGGTGGGGAGGACATAAATAGTGGTAAGTGTAGTTTTAGTTGCATCAGTGAGAAAGTTTTGAGCTCTAAAACATCCTTAATTTTTAATGAGTTTTTGTATATGCAGGTGAAATGTAAGATTATCATCGACTATAACCCCTAAGAGTTTGCTATGAGAAGTGACTTCAATGGTTGTATTATCAAGAAAGAGGACTTTACATTTTGTTTTATCATGAGATATTGATTTTGGGGAAAAAAGTAGTATTTAACTGATTAAAGTTAGTATGCAGCAAGGTTCTTCATGATAAATATGCTTACATTAAACAATGACAAAAGTCTCAGTAAGCTTGCAGATGTAGGGCCTTGTTGCAGAGCTCCTGCAATATTGAGGTCAGATGTAGTGACTGCAGGCTATTAAACAATAATAGAATTCCTAGTAAGCTTGTAGGTGTAGGGCCTTGTGGCAGAGCTTCTGCAATATCGAGGTCAGATATAGTGACCACAGACTGTTATGACAGCATTCTTAGTAAGCTTGCAGGTGAAGGGCTTTGTGGCAGAACTTCTGCAATATCGAGGTCAGATATGACCACAGGCTATTAAACAATGACAAAATTTTCAGTAAGCTTGTAGGTGTAGGGCCTTGTGGCAGAGCTTCTCCAATATTGAGGTCAGATGCAGTGACCACAGACTATTATGACAACATTCTTAGTAAGCTTGCAGGTGTACGGCTTTGTGGCAGAACTTCTGCAATATCGAGGTCAGATATGACCACAGGCTATTAAACAATGACAAAATTCTCAGTAAGCTTGTAGGTATAGGGCCTTGTGGCAGAGATCCTGCAATATTGAGGTCAGATGTAGTAACAGCGGGCTCTGCTCTATGAAGGAAGATAGTGACTGAGTGTGTTCTGCTTGTCAGTAGCCTTCTTGGTGGTATGTTATAGCTTAATGAATGCTCAGTGTGATTTTTCTATGGTAATGGATAGTTCACTTGTGATGAATGAACCCCCCCCCCCCCCACACACACACACACACACACACACACACACACACACACACACCTCACTCCTGCAAGTACTCCAGAAAAGCAAACTGGGAAGTATTAGTGTCTAGCAGGATGGAGCTCTACAAAGTCAGACATCTAGGAAACCAGAGAAAAAAATTATCCAAGAAGTTTGCTAAGTTTTATTGCAGATGGAAAAATATTAAAACATATTTTGAATCTCGTGCAACTTTCAACCTCATTAAAACATAGTCTAGAACAAGCCAAAACTACAATAGCAGACTTAGGGTTCATTCACACATCTTAGAAATACTATCAAAACAGACAGTTTGGGAACATTCTGAAACAAGGAGTTAAATGCTATTCATGTTAGTTGGAAAATCCTGAAGGATACCTCAGCATAACTGACTAGTGTTATTTGGCTTCCCAGAAGGAGAGGAAAATAAGAATGCTTTTTCAATGATTTTTAAATATCGTTTGACCTTTGAATCAAAGCAATGATTATGTTATTAATCATACTTATCAGGTCCTGCATAAGGAGATCTCTCAAGGTACCCATATAGTGTCTGTAAGATGCTAATGTAGCAGAAGTGCCCTATAAGAATTGCTGAAGACTTTCCAATCAGTGTATGAAAGCGCTGTATAGTAAGCAAGACATCACATGTTGTTTTGATTATTCTTCTGCATGAATTCATTATTAAAAATTGCACAGCTGCTTATATTTTGCATTATGATGCATAATTATGCTTCATAGACACTGACTTAGCTACAAACATACCGCTCAACTTATTTGCTCATCAATTTTGGGCAACAGCAAAAAATACTAGGGGGGCAAAGTCCCAAGAATGGGGAAACATTTTCAATGTAATGAAATGTACCTTAAAAGTTAATAGAGCAGCAGTTTTTGCATTAACATTCATTTTCTCAATGATAAGAAGCATAAAACTCTAATGTCTGATCTTGTTAACTGATTGCAATCCTAAGTGATTTACTAGAAAAACAAAACTTTTTTTGAAGAACAAGGCAAAAATATGAGGCAAAATCAGGGATGCTCTACAGAATTTTTGATGATTGATAGCTAAGGCTTGAAATGATCTTGTACACTGTTTTTTGAAGTACCTAAGATATAGTTTCAAATGTATAAGGTCATTAATGGCAGTTTTTATCCTCTGTTTATTGTTATCATTGCCTACATCTTTAAAATCATGAGATGGATGATAAATTGCGTAAGGGCACCATCTTAAAAAAGATAGATTAACTTAGGGTACACTGTCAATGAAAGGCAAATAGTATGGATCTCAGTGTATTACATAAATGACCCCCATTTTAACTAGGATGGGCCAACATCACAGATTTGCATTGTGTTTTATGCTGAAATATGCTTGTGTATGATACCTGGAATCACATATAAAATGTAGGTTACCTATTGAGGAGTAGATCCCCTTATAGGCTCTCCAAACTCAGATTGAGTAAAAGGAAAAGCCATTTTGTTCTAAGGAATCCACTGTTGTATCCCTATAGGTATTTTGCAGACAGACAGCTAACCAGAGTAGAATCTACGCATCCTCAAAATCAAGAAGAAACATTGTATCTGAAGATGTCTGATAGACAAAGGCACTCAGTACTTTGAAAAAAAATTAAAGCGCAAAGAAGGAGTGATTCATGTTTTTATTACTTAATTTTGAGAACATGTACATTCTACTCTGGTTAGGTATCCACCTGCAAAATACTGGAATACAAAAGTGGATTACTTACAAAAATGCTTTCCTTTTCTTTCTACTATACGTGGAATTGCAGGTATGGCTGGTAAGATTCAGTTGTGGAACTCATTTCCCAGACTTGACAACGTCTTTACTGCGGATGTTTAGAAATCTTCAAAAGTCTGGGAGTGGTTACAATGCATCATCTTGCATGTGAGGTGTGGTCCTCCCCATGGGACCTGCTAACTGCTCATTTGTCATTGATTGGCCTGCACTCTGAATTTGAATCTTTCTTTCTGCCTGTCTCTCTGTCCTACAGTAGTTAGTAACTGCTGCTGCTTTGCACACATTACTGAAGTGCAATAGCAAGTGCATTATTTGCCATGCCAGTGCAGACTAATCAGGACACTGTGGTCTCTCCTCAATTACATTCATGTAACTGGCATGCAGTCCCAGGGAGTCTCCTTTTTGTGTGGTTGCTTATAAACTTGCTTAACATATTTAATCTTACTATGTTTTAATCTACTGTACTTATTGCTTATTTTCAATGGGAAAGTCTTACCAAGCAGAATTCACTTTTAGCAGAGATCCAGGAATAAAAACTCCATTGGAAATATAAGTAAGGAAGTTGCAACATGCAGGATTAAATAAAAAGAACACACACATGCACACACACACACATGGTATTCCTTAAAGTGAATGAATGTTCAGTTTATCAACAGTTGGATGTGTACTGTTGTCATGTCTCTGAACCTCTTAGAGCAGGAAATCTGGACAAAGCCATAAATAATGTGGGAAAAGGGCCCCAAAATAGGGGCACTTTTTAAATATTGCTTTTACAAACTTAAAAAGTTGATAGAATAACATGTTTTGCATTAACAAGAATTTTCTGAAGGTTATAAAGTCTATAACTCAAATATCTGCCATTATTTTCTGACTTCAATTCTCAGTGATTTGCCAATAATTTGCCAGAAAACAACAACTTTATTAGAAACATACCAAACATATGAGGCAAAATCTAGACAGTTGAGAGGTATGACTGTTGTTTCATTGAGTGCTGTAATCATTTTTTTATTGTATAGGACTTTGCAATGGTTAAGGTGTTCAAAACCATAGCTGGCTCATTTGATGGTGAATGCCAGTCCCCAATCTGGCACCCTTTGCCACTAAGCACTAAAAAAACAGGCCATTTCTCCAATCTAGTGCTTCTTTCTTTCTTCTCTAAGGAGGGGTACCAGGTCCTAAAGTCTCACATCCTTCAATGCCCCTCCATCAGGTTTACATGGTGAGTGAAACCTAAATAAAAAAATAATAATAATAATAAATAAAGACAAATCTGCCGATTGTGCCCCATAACACCTGCACCCGGGGTGGCTGCCTGCCTCACCTCACCCTAGTTATGCTTCTGAAGGGGTTCAGGCAGTCCTGATGTATGTTGCGGAAATGATTGCCCATATGTTTTCTATTGCATCACCAGTAATTCCCCTCCAAACTATAAATCAGTTGCTTTGGTGTTACTTTGCTTTTGTTTTTCGTTTTTTTATTTTTTTTTTTCTGTTTTCTGTATGTATATCATTGTTTAATCCACTCCTGCTTCACCTTACTAAGATGTGCTAGCCTTAACCTTAACCCTTCTCCTAACCCCAACCTTACAATTTACCATAGAAAAAACTTGCAATATCACTACCACTATTCAGACAAAATACATTGGAAGTCAGTGGTACGGTCATGGATTGAAAGAGCTAACTATAATATGTGCTAATCCTAATCTTGTCCTTGCCCGTAATCCCAACACAATATACCATTTTAGAAAAAAAAAACTCTTCCTGTAGGACTACCACTACCCAAGACATCTTAGACATATTACAGATACAATAACACTCACACACACACATACAGAACAACACATCTATACCCTAACTATCCAGCCCACACATACTATCACAATAACCTGTATAATACCTTACCTAGCTCTTATAATGTTTACAGTGTTTACCTTACAGACACAAGATGCAGGGTTTGATTCTCACATGGGGTAATTGGTTAGGCTTAAAATGGCCCACAACGGCAATTAACCTAGTACAAATCTATGCACCTAATCTATGAACTTATACCTAACACACTCAACTACAGTAGAAACTCAGACTTACATCCAAATTCTTGTGCATTCAACAAAATTTGCATTTAATTTGATATAGCATCTGCCTACAGCAACTAAAATCAATCAGTATTAATCCCAATATCATTTTCCTAGGTGATCTAAACTATTCATCTATAGGCTAGAAAACCTATACCACCACTAGAGCATAAGCACAGAGATTCCTGGATTTTGTCAATGCAGATGCCCTGAAACAATTAGTCAGAGTACCCAACAGGGAGAATAACATCTTAGATCTTGTCCTTGCCCATATAGATGCATCTTGCATCATCCCTTGGGTATCCTCATCATTTTTAGGTCTGACAATAAAGCAGTCTCCTTCAAAATAAAACTGAAACCAGAGATCTCTTCCACACAATGTATCCTTAGGAATTTCTTTAAGACAAGCTACCCTCTCCTAAGTGATACATTGTCAAGTTTCAAATCCCCACCAAACCCAGCGAACTCTACTGAATATGCAGAAATGCACAACTCCACACTATACCAGGATATCAACAGCTGCATAGATATAGCTCTACCCCATAGGAGCACGTGCAGGGCAAAACTCCAGAAACAAACCCAGTAGTAGAGCCACAATATTAACAAGCTTTATGATAAAAGGAAAATAATTTTGTAATTCCCAGAATGTTAGAGCCCTTGTCACTGAAATAAATAAACAACTCAGGATTTTAACAAAATCCACCAAGACAAGTTTGAGGCTAAAATAGTTACCCAAGCCAAAGACAATCACAAAGCATTTTTAGTTCTGTTCATAATCCCAAAAGCACAACACAGCAATGCACTGAGCTGACTGTGAATGTGTTACCTACAATGAGGCTGAATATATAGTGAACACACTGGCCAATAAATGTAACTCTAATTTACCCCTCTCTCCCTTCCATCTGTCCCTCAAGATATACCTGGATCTGGCTTGCCTCCAGCTATCACATAAGACAAAGTCCTAAATGTGCTATCAAAAGCTAAAGATACTCCATCGATGGGGTCCTGGCATTATCCCTGGATGCATCTTAAATAGCATGAAGAATGATTTAGCCACACCCCTGACAACACTGTTCAGTCTCAGCCTCCATACAGGTTTTGTACCAAGTGAATGGAGAACAGCTACAGTCATTCTCCTGCATGAGGGAGGACCTTCCACAAATCCATGCAATAAGTCTGAATAGTCTCATATGCAAATCCATGGAAAAACGTATCATGGAATTAATCAGAGCATAGAGAAACTCCAAACATTGGACCCGATTCAGTTTGGATTCATGAAGGGCAGGTCATGCTTCCTCAGTCATGTGGATTTTTTTTTTAAAAGTTCACCAAAGCAATGGATGGAGGCAAAATGGTACACACCGCATACCTCGAACTGGCCAAAGCTTTTGACACAATTCCTCACTCAGACATAGGTTCATAGGTGGGTACTAGGCTATTGGCCCTAGGGCCTATATAAGCCTAGCCAAATGGTACCCTGGCTTTTGCCACCCAAGAAAATGATTTTCCTGTGCCCCTGTCAAGCAGAGCCACAGAAGTGATCCCCGGGGTGAATTTCCTATCTCCCATCCAATCATCAAGATTTTTCTTGAAGAGTGCTAATAAAGAGCTTTGTTTGATATGGATAGGTAGTTTGTTCCAGAGTATGGGAAGTCTCTGAGACAAGAATCTATCCCTCCAGCATGTTCTGTTTATTTTGGTGACAAGGTTTTGGTCCCTAGAGCGTGTAGCTCAAAGGGATTGGGATTTCTTTACATGCAGCATGTCCAACAGCTCTGGGTTTGACATAGCTTTGTATGTTAGGCAGAGATCACCTCTGAGTAGGCGATATGCGACCGAGTAAAGCTGGAGTTTTTTGAGACGATCTCCGTAGGGCATCTGTTTGAGGCTGGTAATCCTCTTTGTGAGGTATTTCTGTAGCCTTTACAGTTGTTGTGGATGTCTTGTGAGGTACATACCAAAAGGGGCATTGTACTCTATAATGGGTCTAATGAGTGATGAGTAGAGGAGAACAATGACCTCTTTTTTCCTGGATGAGAAAAGTTAAGTAAACTAGGAATAAGTCCATATGTCAATCGCTGGATTGTCAAAAAGCTCATAGACATGATGCAGCTAATCAAAATAGTGGAAGTTAACTCCACAAAGAGACCAGTCACCAGTGGAACCCCATGGGGTTTTGTGTTGGGACCTCTCCTGTTTGGCATCTACGTTCCTGAAGTAAAAGCCAATACCAAAGGGTTCTAGATGACTAAGTTTGCAGATGACTGTAGTCTAGTAGCAATCATTGAATCCCAAATGACTTAGCCATCCTGCAGGAAGGTTTGTCCCAAATAAATAAATGGTGCCAAAATGATAGACTGAAACAAAATGCTAAAAAATGCATTATTGTATCCTTTGGAAAGTCATCTAAGACAAAGAGCTATCACGCTGACAATATAACTCTAAGAGTTGTCCCAGTTGTTTGAGATTGAGAACTTATGTGGATAGTGACCCAACTTTTAACCAACGTGAATTGTTGAAATAAAGTTCTTCTATATTGCACAGCTTATGAACAAAGGGATTGTGTCTGCATCTAGGGATGTCATTGTCACCTTTACTCAGCCCTCATTAAGCCACTCATTGAATATAATGACCCCTTTGACATGTATGTGCCCTGACACGTGACAATTGGAATGTCCACAGAGATAATTTAAGAAAAGGATACAAACCCTAAACAACATGTCCTGCATGGACTGACTCAAAGCCCTGTCACTGTACTCTGTATCCTATAAACTGCTAAGAAGTGACTGTGCATAGCATACAAGGCATCCTCCAACCCATTATTGATAGATTTACTGTATATCAGCAAGTCAAATGGCATCATACATACTCAGTCTAGGGATCTAAACCTATTCTGCAACATCAACAGAATGGTTTGGAGGGACAGGTGTATCTTGCAGAGGATACTGCTGCTGTGGAACAGACTCCACATCACAATAAAACAAATTTCTTCCTTGTCCATATTCAAGTGGAACTTAGATCTATGGATGGCAAACACACATTTTACCCCAGGATTTCCAGTTGTACTACTGATGCTCCTAAATGCCTTATTGCATGCATGTGTCCCCTCCAGTTATCTATGGTTTGATCCCAGTTATTCTCATTAGGGTTAATATATAAGTATCAACCACAGAAAAATGGGTCAGGCCAATCTAAAACCAAATGGGATGGGTTATTTCAAGCACAAAAAGGGAAATTGACTAGACTTAAAATGCCCCACAAGGACAGCTAGCCTAGCACTTATCTATGAACCTATGCATCTATGATTAATGCAGCTCATGTACAATTCAAAAAATTGTTCAGCCAAGTGCTAGGGATGTGTGTGTGTGTCTGTGTGTGTGTGTGTGTGTGTGTGTGTGTGTGTGTGTGTGTGTGTGTGTGTGTGTGTGTGTGTGTGTGTGTGTGTGTGTGTGCGCGCGCGTGTGCATAAAATTGTACATCTAATTAACACGACATTGAATGAAACAAAGGCAGCATGCCACAGAAAAATAATTCAGAATTCATCTGCAGACCACTGCTGGATGAAGATAACCTTTTTTATACTGGGCAGCAAGGAGTAGAGCTTTAAGATCTAAAAAATGAAAAATAAAAAAAAACATATCAAGGAAACAATGGCAGAACCAGGTCTATGTGACAACAAGTTTTTTTTTTCATTTGAGAATTATGCAAACTGAAACAAGATTAAATTTGTCAAAACTTATGAAAATAAATTCAAACTGTGCACTGGAAGGCCTCACAATCAAGCTAACACTCAAAAATGTTGGTTATATTATGGAAAGTCAGGATTCACTAAAAAGACACTGAAGAGGAGAAATATTAAAGACAAAAAAAGAATGGGAAGGCAGAAGCAAAGGTGCACGATCAGCATTACTGAAGTAATGAAAATTTACAAAACTTGATGCATGTCTTGACATAGAAGCCTGATATGCTATAATCTTTGAGATTACAAAGAGGTGAATTTGATTAAATGACTAAACAACAATAACAAAAAGTTGAAGGGATAGTGTTAATAGATTAGACCTTTCATTATATGAGTATGTTGGTCTGAGGCTCTGTGTCATGTGATAGGAGACGAGAGATGGATAACAGGATTTGCAACCTTGTTAAACAAACAACTGGTAGAGATCTTGGCCAACGGTCAATGGACATGGGCTCGTCAAAACTTATATGCTTAGGGAGACATATTGGACATGAGTGCCCTTTATTACCTGGAATATTTCTAGTGGCTATTATGTATTAAAGCAGAAAGGTTGGGAAGGAAGTTGAGAAGAGGGGGAGGAAGAAGACATAGGAGCAGGGTATATCTGTTTTCAGATGACTGTGTGATTTTGCTGAGGGACATAAATAATCAATGATTGATGTTCTGGAAATCTCGTGAGACTTTGGGGCCCCATCCAGACTGGGATTTCATAAGAAGAAACCATTAATAATTGAGATAGATGCAATATGGTTTAACAGATAGGATTATAGTTGGTGAAGGGGGATTATTTGGGTCTGAAGGTCTATCCAACACTGTCAGAGAGATTATTGAAAAGAACTGAATGACAAAGAATGGGATAATTGGGAGGATGCTGGGCAGACAAGAAAGGAAGATTTATAAGCTGAGAGACAGAATAGACTTCATAAGGTATATGATTGTACATCGTATGATGTATTTCGGAATGCATACAAGTATTGGTTAACAGTGCACAACATTGTGGGAAGAAGATATATGATCACTTTATATGAAATGGGTGGGGGATGTAGGATTGTTCAGAAATCACCACCTATCGACATCCTTTTGGAAAAAAACCCGATTCCTATAAATTACAACATTGATGGTAGTCCACTGACCACAGAAGGCATTATAAAGGATCTGGGAACACAGGTTGACAGCAACCTCTCTTTTGACCACCACATTGTCACTGTGGCCAGAAAGTCCTTCTATGGGGCACATCTCATTACTAAGGGTTTTGCATCCAGAAAGAAAGAGGTCATTGTCTCCCTCTACTCTTCCCTCATTAGGCCAGTCATTGAGTACAATACCCCATTTGGCTTGTACCTCACTAGACACCTGCAACAACTGGAGAGGCCACAAAAGTACCTCACAAAGAGGATCCTAGGCTTTAAATACTTGTCCTATATGGACAAACTCAAAAAACTCCAACTATTCTCCATCTTATATCACCTACGTAGAGGCGATCTCTGTTTGACTTACAAAGCCATGTCTGACCCAGCTCTGTTAGAAATGCTACATCTAAAGAAATCCCAATCCCTCCACACCACATGCTCCAGAGATCTCAACCTCGTTACCACAGTCAACAGAACATGCTGGAGGGACAGGTTAATAACCTAGAAACTGTCCATGCTATGGAACAGACTTCCCATACATGTCAAACAGAGCACCTCACTGATCCTCTTCATGATAAATCTTGATGAGTGGATGGGAAATAGAAAATTCACCCCAGGGATCACTCCAGTGGCTCTACTCGACAGAGGAACTGGGAACTAAGGTTGGGTGGAATGATGCCAGACTTGTAAAAGCTCCAAGGCCATTAGCCTAGTACACATCTATGAACCTATAAGTAGATGGTTATGGGGAACAGGTCTGTATGAGACTTAACACACCAGAGAGTATATTATCAAAGGATTACTGGGAGCAAAGTTCAACAAAGAAGCACTGCACTCCACCAGGTATGTAATAGATTTCTCCATATAACAGGATGCAGATGGGAGGATGGTTTTATGAGAAATAGGGATTACAGCAGTAACCTTGTCTTAGATCTATGGTAATGACATGTCATTGATACTCTGCTGTCCTACACCTACAGGAATGCCTCTCAACTGTCCCTGATTTCAATTACATCTCAGCTCTGTCAATGTCAATCCCACCTACAATGGTTGGCTGTTGTAGGAAAGCTAGTGGATTACACGTAGGTTCATAGGTAGGTAGTAGGCTATCGGTCCTGGGGCCTATATAAGCCTAGCCAAAAAGGTTCCCTGGCTTTTGCCACCCAAGAAAATAAGGGAGGGTGTACACTTCTGTAATGTCAAATGGTGTACTGTAATTCATCTTCTCTCATTCTGTCCATGTCTCATATAATTTGTTCTAACATTGTAAAACTGTCCCTGAATGTCCCTGATATAGTCTGGCTATGTCCCTGTTTCTGTTGACATTTGTCCCTGTTTGGATGAGAGCTATGACTAACATAACCTGTCAAGCTCATGCAGCAAGAACTCAGGACAAACCCATAATTAGTGGGGGGACAAAGGCCCAAACTCAAAGACAGTTTTCCTGTATTGCTTGTAGAAAATAAGAACATGAATAAACTAAACTGATATATCTGTAGCATAATGGTGTTCTGAAGGGTATGACATCTGAAACTCAGATGTCTGTCTTTATTTTCTGACATCAGCCATTGGCCAACCATTTGTCAGAAGTGCACAAGTTTGTACCAAGACTATAGGGCAAATATATTGACAGTCTGCAAACATCTGTATAGTTGAGAGGTATGATGCCTACTGGGAACTTATACTACAGCAGGTTTGCATTGCTTTCTGTCATTGTGGCACACTGGTGTTGATAGATTGTCCCCATATAATCATTTTAATAGTATACTGCTATTTGTCTGATAGCAGCTGCATGGCATATGAGCATGAGTTTGCCCATAGGGGCACACCACAGTAGACTGCAGTGATGGGTGTAGGAACATGAAGCAGAATCTGTCATGGCATACAGGGACATACCCCAGTATTGCTACTATCTTGGTGATATCCATACATGTAGTGTGTTGCCAGACTGTGGGGTATGACGTGTGAGGGAGCAGTGGATAGTGCAGGCTATTATGGGTGTGCTGGATCTGTACATAGTGGATGTCCACGTATGTGGTCCTGTAATGTGTTCCCCTCTTGTTGTCTTTTAGGAACCATGTACCACAGGAGACACGCACCATTCTCAGCTGCAGAGAATGAGATTATACTGGGTGGACCGAGACAACACCATCAGATCTTGCTGTCCAGGAGTAAGCACAATTGGGAACAGAGGTCATCATTGTGTGCAGACCCTGTGCAGGCTGTCAATCAGATTGGCCAACAGGACAGGACCTATGAGCAGGTCCGACACTGGGCAACAGATATGGTGAATGCTGCACTACAAAGGGCAGCTGCTGTTGCTAAGGATCATACCACTGGTGGAGGGCCTGCAATGGAACAACCACTCTCAGTCACAGCGGAATTCCTGGTAAACCTAGGAATAACCAACAGCTCCCAGGCATCTAGAGGTGGGTGCCACAATGCCCACAGAAGAGGAGCATCCAGGTAAGCTTACTGTGTTCACCAGTGTAATACTGTATCAGTCATTGTAGCAATCTGTACATACCAGTACATCGGTGTCAGGTCTATCTGCAATGGAGGGGGGGGGGTTGGAGTTCATGCTCAGTTGTGCACACATGCTCAGAATGTCAGCAATACAGCCATTTTCACAGTAGCTACTGTACATCTGGATATATATATACACATATTACCTTCTAGTGCTGCAACATTTGGTGATGCTGACAATACCTCTCCCTCACATTTTCATAGGTCCATCAGGTGTGGCCCAAGTCCATGGTCCTGTACCTGGAAGTGTGATACTGTTGTTTTAAAGATCATATACACCCTAAGAAAGTTAAGGGCTGTCATTTTGCCCTATGTACAACTTGTTGTGCTTAGCCAGAGTAGGATGTTTGTATGTTCCATTTTGGAACAGTTAACCATAGTGCATAGACTGGGTAATCACAGGTGTGTAATTGTATAAACATCAACATGTTTGCACTTATAGTTAAGAGCAACTACACAGCCTGCTATACATGAGACAAGTACTCCAAGATGCCTGTTCAAACACAACAGGGAGATGGTACATACCTGAGGCAGTGATACTGGTACTGGTATATCATTCTCAATATAGGAGTACTGGGTGTTATGTTTAGTTCTATCACATACACTGTCATATTGCATACTTTACAGGTGTATTGCACTGGCAACGTTAACTGGATATAGCTGAAGTGCATGTTATAATGGGCTTGACCTGTCTCTGTATGTTGTTGAGAGTTTGTCTGTTGTGCATGTGAGTAGATATGTGAAGATGTGGGACTTGTAATGCAGTTGTGGATGCTCATCTGTATGAGTCTGTGTGAATTACCATACATAATAGTGCAGGTAATAATGCACTGATGTTGTTTTGCTTCTCACAGGTGACTGGGGAATTGGAGTCTGTCCCCTCACAGCCTGATGTCAGTGTCTCATTGGATGCTGATAATGATGGTAGCCATAGTGAGGCACAGGTGGGGTTGTTGGTGGCTGAATCAGTCCGAGGCTGATATCCATCTTTTGCCCCCATTGTCACCACACACAGTTAGTATGCCCATACATACCCAGTCACCAAAGGCCACAGATATTGGACAGACAGACGGTGGCAACACTGAACATGGCAATATAACAATTATGGCATCAATGGGTGTAGACAATGGCCATAGCCAGACAGCTGGTGAGGTCCCACATAGGCGGATTGACAGGGGTGCTCATAGGAGAACTGCTGTCCATCCACCACCTGTTGCAGGTGTTACAGGTCACTCGCTGCATACTTCAGGTCATCATGGAGGCACAGACACATTCTGGATGCAACACCAAAGGGATGCTTAAGGTTATGGATGCAGCACAGTCTGACATCTGTGACTGCCTCCACTGCACTGGGGACACCCTGGATCATTTCACTGATGTATTGGCTAGACAGTGGGCTGAGACAGTGTCTATCTTTCACTGCACATTATTTGTGCTGGAACATCTGATTGGAGTTAGGTGTTGGACATGTAGATGAATGTCAGCAACACCATCTGCTGTGAGTCCACTTGGCCATGCACAGTCATGCTCCTGTAGTGGCAGTACCTCCAATGCTACAGAGGGAAGCGTGCTGTCCACACCACGATGTGGTAGGCCATGGACACTTCAGCATGGCTGGTCCCGTGGGGGACATAGCCCCAGCATTTTGTAGTCACCATCCGGAAATAGCACTGCATCTGACCTTAGGCGTGCTGGTGCCAGTGCTACTGCTGGCAGAGCCAGTTCACATGTTCATGACCAGATATGGTGAATAGTCCACTCTACCATGTATGATCCACAGCTGTCCAAAATGCACATGTGTAGGATTAGCACTGGGTTTGACTCTGTACATGCACAAACTCAAACACCACTGTTGCTTGCAGCTCACCAACAGACACACATGGCACCTCTCCATGGCCCATCTAACCCGCAACCCTTCCTGACTCACACACATGCTATCACCTGTTTGGCACAGCCTAGGCCTCTGGCACCCCTACACCACACCCTGTGCATGTGATGATACCTGTGCCACATCCCTGCCATC
Organism: Protopterus annectens; assembly: GCF_019279795.1. Lineage (NCBI taxonomy): Eukaryota > Metazoa > Chordata > Ceratodontiformes > Protopteridae > Protopterus > Protopterus annectens. The sequence continues at coordinate 816,824,929 of NC_056746.1, forward strand.
CATGGCATTGATGCAGGGAAATGCAAATATGTGTCTCATGCACAGGGTGACTATATTACTTTACATGTACTTGTATAGTGCAGTATTGTTTTTCCATGGCACTTGCTGTGGGCCACTGGTGGTAGTGTTACAGAATGACAGGTGTGTCACTGACCTGTGTATGTGTCTGTTTTCTAGGTGCATATGTGTATAACAGTGTATCAGGGACAAAAGGGCATTCAGCATAATCATGCATTCATACTTTGTGACAAGCTCTGCTACCCTTGATACAATGCCATCTGGGTTTTCTGAATGCACAAATTTAGAAGGTGGCAGACATCAGTTATGCTTATGTGGAAGAGGGCAATTTAGAGGCCAGCACCTATTCACGTGCCCATAAAATGCATAACCATTGCATGTAGATAGCCCATATGGGCATGTCTGGAGTGCTACAAGGGGACATAACTACACACACACACACACACACACACACACACATACACACACACACACACACACACACACACACACACACACACACACACACACACACAGCTGGCTGATGTGAGATTAGAACCCTTACCTATCTAGTATTACACACAACAGCTTGCAGTTCTTATCACATGCGCCACGGAGTTCATCTGCTATTGAACTGTCAGTCAATGCTCTTAAGGTGGATGACATCAGCAGGCCTTGTAGACGAGGGCAATTTAGAGGCTAGCAGCCAGTCACAGGGCCATAAAATGCATATCATTGCACATGGATAGCTTACATGGGCATTTTTGAAGTGCTGCAAGGGGATATAGTTTTACACACACACACACACACACAAACACAGACAGTTGAATGATGTGAGATTAGTATCCCTATCTACTATTACACACTACGGCTTGCAGTACTTATTGCATGTACCACACAGTTTACCTGATATTAGACTGTCATCCAGCACGCTTAAGGTGGATGATATGAGTAGGGTTTGTAAAGGAGGCCAGTGTGGAGGCCAGTAGCTAGATGATGTGAAATTAGAACCCATGCCTATCTATTATTACACACTACAGCTCACAATACTTATCACATGTGCCATGGAGTTTATCTAATATTATATTGTCAACCAGCTTCATTAAGGTGGATGACATCAGCAGGCCTTGTAAAGGAGGCCCATGTACAGGCCATCAGATAGTCACAGGACCTTAAAATACATAACCATTGCACAGAGATAGGTCACATGGGCATGTCTTTAGTGATGCAAGGAGATATATTTACACACACACGTTGGATGATGTGAGATTAGAACCCCACCCTATCTATTATTACACACTACAGCTCACAGTACTTATTGTGCATGCCACAGGTTATGACTGTTGTATATGTGGATGCAGGCACAATACTTGTGGAGTATGCAATGTAGCCTTGTGTTAGACAGCATTTGTGGCCTGCAGAGTGATACTGCTTGGCAGTGTTATTGTATCTAGTGTCCCAGGAGTGGGATACCTGGTAATATCCCTGCCATGCGTGTACAGTTACCAGTATGGCCATATGTGGCTGTTTGCAGCTTGATATGCGGAAATGTGGCCAGGGACAATATGGCCTGTACAAGGCATGCATTGCAACTACTGTACATTACACCACCTACTCACCTGTGTCTGTCTACAGGGTGACATTCTGCAGGCACAGGGGTCTGTGGGTGTGTGGATTATGTACTGTTGCATCCTTGATCTGGTTCTATCGGATAATGGTTGTGATGTGTAAGTGCAGATAACCCCAGCATTCTGAGGGTATGTGGGGACATTTGTACATCCCCACACATATCTATATAAATGTGTATAACAGGGATGTCTCCTTAACTATTGCTGTGTGTACAATATGTAAATGTGTTATATAGATATATGTGGAGTCTATGTATCATTGTACTTTATATAGCTATAAATATATATATATATATATATATATATATATATATATATATATATATATATATGTGTGTGTGTGTGCCACATATTGATAGATACACTAATCATGCGTGAGAGGGGTAGGGAGAGATAGATATGTATACATAGCAGTATATATGTACAGACATATTTCCACATAGCAGATCTTTGGGTGGAAAAGGCAACTGACTTGACCTCAAATTAGCTAAGTGCAGGAGCACGCCCAATGTGACCGTCAGTACTTACAAGATGACTCCATTCCAGAGCTACCTGTACTCCAGTCTGGGATTATGTGTGCTGCAGACCATTGGCTACTGCATCTGTTTCCACAGTACAGCACTTCCCTGATATTGTCTAAGGCACTCCCCAGCTGTTTGCTCTACTTAATATGTGACTGAAACCTCTCAACTGTACAGATATTCACAGAATGTCATGATTTTTACCTCATATTTATAGTCCATTTTTCATAACATTGTGGTTTTCAGGCATATTAGTGGCACATCATTAAAGATTTAAGTTAAAATATAATGACAGACATTTGAGTTTCAGACTCCATACACATCAGGAGATTGACCTGTTATTCTATCAGCTGTCTACATTTGTAAGTGCAATATTTAAAACATGTCCCTATTTTTGGGTCTTTATCCCACTTTTATTCATGGCTTTGTCCAGATATCTTGCTCTAAGAGGTTGAAAGGTATGATGTGACTGGGGTACAAGATGTAACACCACACTCAAGGTGACAGTCTGCATACCTCTCACTGTACATGTTTTTGCAGAATATCCAGAATTCTGCCCCATATGTCTGCTCTGTTTCTCATATAGTTGTGGTTTTCTGGTAACATACTGCTCAATGCAGTCACTGAATTGTTATAATTATTGACACATTTAAGTGACGGCCTTTACATCCTGCAGCTAATCTGACCTGTTGCAACCTGCTGTTACACTAGCCACCTTCTAGGTTCCTCAGATCACATGTAATGGGTGTCTGTAATTTTGGCTCTTTGTCCCCCATTCTCTCTGGTTTTGTCCAGCTTTCTTGCAGTAACAGATTGAGGGGTTATTATAGTCTGTAGGAATACCACCATAAGAGTACCTCACATGCAAAAGATGTAGATGCTGCCTGATTTGTACCATCAACAACATCACCTGTGCTAATGTTGTTTCATTCCTCAAACTGTCAACAGCATACAGACATACATTGTCACCCCTGCATTATGTGGGAAATGCAACGTGTGGCCAGGTTCTATGTCACAGCCCTGGAATTGTCTGGTCTGCTGATATATCATTGCAGATGTACTGTTACAACAGTTGTATGGGAACACTGATGTGTTGAGGGTGGGGATGACTAGCACATGCTCTGCTGGCATACACAGTTGTGCAACTGTTCTGTGACCCCACTGTTTGGCATCTCCCTTGAATAATGTAGTGGGGCTTCCAGCCATGTGGCCTAGTGAATATTATGGGGCACATATTATTAGACAGAGTACCTGTTGTCCCAAGTGGCTGTAGATCTCTGCAGGTAACTCAGTAGCCCACTATATTCCCTTGCATACACACAGCTAGCATATTCTATTACCCCTTACAAGTGGTGAATAGCTGTGTGACTTACTTTGAAAATGCAGCAGTTGACAGACCTGTAGTTTGAGGCTGACTCTGTCTGATGCATGTGGTCTACAGCCAATACATAATGAGGTACAGGTTGTAATGGCTGGCTGGCATAATATTTACTAATATGTATGTGAGTTGGAGTAAGGTGTCAGTCCCTAGGGCCCTAGGTTGTCAATGTATGTGCTATGTGTTGTCTCTTGGCCAAGCCCAGGGCATAGTGGGCATGCCTACTTCTGCCTATAGGGACAACCTCAGGGGTTTCCTCCTCAGAGTCCCCCTGTGGGTGTGGCTGTGTTGTCCTAGGCAGTGCTGGGGGGCTGTGTATCCCTTCCCTTCGCTGATCCTGATGTAGCTGTTTCCACAGGATCATATTTTATTTTGTAGCTTGGCACATACTGTGAGCATGTGTGCACATGTGGCTGGAGAGTACAGAAGGGCTCCACCAGCTATATCAGGGCACCAGAACCATGATTTCAGCAGCCCAAACACACACTCTATGATGTTCCTTGTTTGTGTGTGTGTCTCATTATGGCATTCTTCTGTGGGTGTGTGTACATTTCTGATGGGTGTCATCATCCACAGTGCCAGTGCATAGCCAGAATCTCCCAGTAAATGGCCATGGGGGATGTCCCCCCCCTAGCAAACATCTGGTACAGCTATGATACATGCCAAATATGGAAGTTGTGATAATTTCCAGGGCTGCCAGCACACACATTCATGATAATGCCCAGAGTATTGCACATGACCTGGCAGTTGATGGAGTGGTACCCCTTGCGCTTGATGTACATTCTACCTTTCTCACCTGGTAGTGCCTTGATGTGTACATGAGTGCAATCCATGGCATCCAGTACCTCAGGGTAGTGTGCTACCTGGTAGAAGTGTCACATACTGCTGGCCCTCACTTCAGGGGTGATGGAAAAATGAATGTGCTCATTGGTATGTGGAAGCACGGCATCCAGGAACTGGTGGAGTACCCTGGATGCTGATGCCTGTGAGACCCCCATCATATCCCCAGTTGGTCTTTGGAAAGTACCTGTAGATAGTTTTCTAAGGGCTACACATACCTTTGTTTCCACTGGGATGGGTTCCCCTCTGTTGGCTCTGGGTCTGAGTTGAGGGCGGCAAAGCTCGATGATTTCTCGTAGTATGTCCCTGTCCATTTAGAGCTCTACAATCTTCAGCTCATGTAACTCCTGGAAGGTTACCCTGGGCCTGAACACTCTTCTCCTTCTCAGTCTAGGCCTATGGTCAGTAGCAGCAGCATTGACCTCAATATCTAGCACATACAGATGTAGCAGACCTGCAGCAGCCTCTAGCATTTATTCAGTTAAAAGTCCCAGGTCTGTACTCCACTGGTGCAGATTATGGGGGTGAAATCAGATTGTAGGGTTTCTACAGCCTTTATAGTGCTCTGCTGTAAGTGCAGCCTTTGTGATTGAACTACCTGTGATACATTCCACCTGCCAAGCACATCATTGGCACTAGTTCAAGTGAAACTGGGTAATCAGTAATTAAGATATCATTGCCTTTCTCAGCCAATTTTTTTTTTTTTTAACAGCCTTCCTCACTCAGCACTGTGGTGTGCCGTGCAAACACGTGCCATGAAGGTAAACAGTGCTCAGCACTCAGTGTACATGTCCCCATGAAATGTCACATTCAGCATGCTGGCACACCATGAAAACATGCTCAAACCCACTGAAATACGCACCCTGAAGGTAAACAAAGATAAGCAGACACTGTACACACCACCTGCTCAGCAAAGTGGTTCACCACGCAAACAGTCACCACTGATCTCCAATGAGCTTAAAAGAATGTGGACACATCCCCTTCTGATGTCAGCTACCTCTTCTGTGGACACCAACAGGGTTCTCTGCCTACACAGATGGGATCTGCAGGCACGGATACCCATTTGTGCTATTCAGTAACCTGATCTAATTTGCATAGAGATGCATGCACACAACCATGGTTCCAGGCCCTGCTTCACTGGCAACCACAGCAGTTTCTACCACTGTATATACTCCACGTAGGGTCCTATAATGCATTACTGTCACATACTACTAATTTTCATTTTTACACTTTTAAAATTTTTATTTTTCTTAACAGCATGATTGCACACTGCTGCATGCCATGCAAACATATTAAAAATATATATTTTTTTAATTATTTTCCATAGGTTTTGGACACACTGGATAGTTTTGCACATATCTGTGTCTGCTATGCTACTTCTGTCCTTCTAACTGCACTTTTACTGCCTCTGTTGTCTGTTTAACATCCTGTACATGAAATCTTTCTGTGTACATTTTGGACACCAACACGGGGTCTGCAGGACTGCCTATCTGCTTGCTGGATTTCTCTACCACACTCATTTGCACGCAATTCACTTGTTTATGAGGTGACGTGCATGCCACGGACACGTTCGTGTTGTCATGCTCGTGCATGCCCTTCAGCTCTGTTTAATGGACCACAAACCTGCTTACTTTCAAGTAAGCAGTGTGCAACTATGCCTACATGAAAAAAACGTCCATGTAGGCTTTATTAAATTCTACTCAGTGTTATAATACATGGCCATAGTTTGTCAGTTAGTAGTGCAGAAGATAAAAGAGTTTATGCAGACATAAATCACATCCAAGATTTTACTGTGAATGACTTGATAAATATGAAATGTAAATCAGTTGTAGAGCTAATAAAACATAGTCAGGATTAATTCCTAACTCCCTATTCCTGCTAAACCAAAAATCTGTTCTAATAATTATAGACATCAATATTAAAACTAAAAACAATTTTAATATGTACGTGTTTACACATTGTCTATAGAGAACTATGTATGACTTTTATACAACAGAAATTCTTTTGTGTCTTGACTAGCAGACGAAGGGGGAGATTTGTCAGGCTGCATTGCTCAAACAATCGCAGTAGGTTTCATTTGTTAAATGGGCTTTTAGCTTTTGCATAAGCATTGAGAGATTATTGAGTGTTGTTAAGTCATTCGGCACTTTCTTCCATGAAGCTGGGATGATGTTTGTAGAAACCTCTTTCTGTACAAACTAACAAAGTTAGGTCTTACCAAATGTTTGACATCATGACTTTTTATGTCATATTTTGTGCTGCATATCATAAGTATATTCATTAACTCAGGCAATATATTTTATTCAGTTATGTGAAAGTAAGTGTATTTAGCAGAAAAGTGGCTCTAGACGTGATAGGTAATAACTTGATCTTAATTAAGGTTAAACCATGATGTTCTTTAACTTTGGACAGGTCACTAGACTTGAGAATTTGTTTTTCATTAGTTTAGAGTAAACTTGTCAGTTGTGCAGATAGGAGGGATGCAGTAGCAATGTGTACTCTTGTCTGGGTAGTAGACTGTTAATTGTAATAGCTTTTTAGCCTTCAATATTAAGTGGGTTCAATACCAAGTAGGACACATTTAATAGTTTAATACTTTGTGTGACAATCTAAAAATTGAAATAAAGATTTTGGTCCAAAACTTTGCCAAGATATTTTTAATGTATGACATACGGAAAGGGAATACCAGTTGGGTCTTTAATGGTTATTGGCAGTGAGTCATAGTTTTCCTGACTGCCAAATAACATGACAGTAGATTTTTGTGTGTTAATAGCAAACTTTTTTTTGCCAGATAGTTCCAAACAGAGGTAAAGTCACTTTGTGATATGATATTTACCGCTGTATTGTTTTTGCATGCTCTTTGTGATATCTACAGCATCTGCAGATATGTTGCAAGAAATATGCAACTGATCCCATGAAAGTCAATTAATGAAAAGTTAAAAAAGCAGTGGACCAAACATTATCCCTTGGGGAATGACTTTAGCAGTTGTGCCAATATCTACAAGTATTTCAGGACCTAATAATGAAAAGATTTTATTAGTAAATAGTCACTAAACTATAAACTACTTCTTCAGAGAACCTACCGTTATCTATTTTTGTAGTAGGAGGGAGTGATATACTCTGCTCAAGTTTTAAGAAAATTCTACTTGTACACGTGTTTGTCATTGTTTTTAAGCATTTTATTAGTAAGGAAGTAGATGGCAATGACTGTGTTATATTTATGTCTAAAACAATGCTGTTTATCAGTATGTCATATGTTTGGATATATTCAGTTATCTGGTTATATGCAATTTTTCTGGTCTACTTTATGCGCTCGAAACACGAAAAACCCGAATCCAAATAGCATGACACATAAAGAGCAAACCGTGAATATGTCAAACGTACTAAAGCACAAAATTTAAAACCTCGAACCATCATAGTCGGCCACCCCACCACCCACAACACACTACCTACCCAAACACAATAAAAAAACACATACACTAACCAAAACCCTACTTCTAACCCTAAATTAAAGCACCAAAACCCTACTGCTAACCCTATACTAAACCCCACATACACAACTATCTATGCACTACAATAAAAAACAAAGCAGGATATAGCAGCCATGGCTATGTAGAATAACAGCTTTTATTAGTAAAAGAGGTGAGCGCTTTCGTGGCACCAGCCACTTCATCAGACAATCAAAGAAGAATAAAACATAGCATTTATACCAAGCTTATCATTGTCATCAACTACCCAATTCATTCTTAAGCATCCTTTTTTTTTTAATCCTTAAAACCATATACCTAGTATAAAAAGTTTTATACCTAGTGTGAAAAATTTAAAAGCTTAGAATTAGAAACAGCATATCACATCATATAACTTAATACATCAAAATGCATACATACAAATATAAAAGTGTAAAAAGTATAAAAAGGTGGAGGGGAGGAGGGGGGTTGGGGGTACTACCTACTATTTCTTTAAATCTCTATTTAGAAGAATGGGTTTAATATTAATTTTGTCATTCAGGCCTACCCCAATGTTAGCTCGTAGCCTTATAATCCATTCTAATTCCCTGGTTTCTACACTATTCTTAACATCTCCACCTCTATTATCAGTATAAACCTTATCTATTACTAGAAATAAAAATGTGTGTGTCTCATCATGGTCCCTCACATGCCTGGCTATGGCATTTGTCTCTATTTCCCTGGTGATATCATATATATATGCTCCCTCATTCCAACATAGAAGGCAGGACAGACTATGCAGTGTGCCAAATATATAATATTCATACGGTCACAGTTAGCTATTATTCTAAAGGTAAACTCCTTCTTTAGATCTGAATGTAGAAATCTACTTCCAGTGTCAATGAAGGTGCAGTAATTACATTTATTACAAGGGAAGGTTCCATATCTAACTGCATTTTCTCTTCTTGTTTCCATGGTTTGTGGTCCATATAATAATCTTTTTATAGATTTTTTTTTTTATTTTTAAAAGCAAACCTCAGGGTCTCATCCACCAGCCTTTTAACATCATCATCAACACATATTATATTCCAGTTTTTTCAATATACTTCCTGTAAAGATCTAATGTTACTCGAGTAGGATACTTGTACTCTCATAGGTTTCTGACTAACAGTTCCTCCATCTATCATAGTGTCCATATCTGAAAAATATGGCTTACCTGTTCCCTCCCTTGCCTCAGATAGACCCACTAATGACTGTTGTATCTCTTTTTCACTGTACCTTCTATGTATGAACCCTTCCTTCATGTTCTTGATCTCTTCCTCATACTTAGTTTGATTAGCTGTGAGTCTTGATGCTCTCAGACCTTGGCCTCTTACAGTGTTCTTAAACATATGTCTCGGGTGCATGCTCTGTCTATGGAGATAGCTATTCCTATAACATTCTTTTCTATAGATTTCTGTTCCAGAACACCCCTATTGTTTTGAAATATCCAGATATTCTATAACATCATAGGAATGCTTCATTGAAAATTTAAGGAAGTTGGTACTATTACCTATTTTCTGGAAGAATGATAGAAATGAGGCTACATCACCTCCCCATAGAATAAAGAGATCATCCACAAATCTCCTGTAAAACTTCAGATGCTTTCCCATCTCAGTGAGAAGGAATTCTTTCTCCCACATAGCCATAACAATATTTGTGTAGCCATTTGCACATGAAGTGCCCATGGCCATGTCATTCTGTTGTCTATATAAATTTCCTTCAAACAAAAATATATTGTTCTCTAGTATCAGTTCCATCAGCAATGATAATAAATCAATAACTTGTACATCATATGTTTTGTCTTCCATTAAATACTGTTTAAAGAGCTCAACATCTTTACTATTAGGGATGACTGTGAATAGAGATTTCACATCCAAGGTAATCATGAGCCATCAATCCTCCACAGCTATACTCTTACAAAATGCATACAGATCTTTTAAAAACTGTTTTGTATCAGTTCATATAAATACATTATTTTTCAACACAGTTTTAAGGTGGTGCTCTGGGATGTTTATGTATTTTGGGGAGTCCTTGTATGATGGGTAGAACAGGTCTTTCTACTATGAAGTACTTGAATAGCTCTTGGCTGATAACTCGACACTGTAGGCATTCAAATAATGCATTGTATATTAACATGCTGCTTACATGCACCTGTTGAATATCTACTTTCTGATAAGAAATGTCATCATTCAACATTGTCATAGGTTCATAGGTTCAAGTGTGTTTGGCTTTCGCCACCCATTTTAAATTAATTTTGCTATGCCCTTTGTTGAAGTTAGTATATTGTGCTTCTGTCTAACAGTGACACAGAAGTGATACCTGGGGTAAACCTACGATCTCCCATCCACTCATCAAGATTCCTCTTGAAGAGAGTCAATGAGGGACTCTGCCTAACCTGGACTGGGATTTTATTCCAGAGTGAAGGGAACCTCTGGGTTATGAATCTGTCCCTCCAGCATGTCCTATTTATTTCAGTGCTGAGGTTCAAGACTCTCGAGCACGTAGCTCGATGGGATTTGGATTTTCTGAGGTGCAGCATGTCCATTAATTCCGGGTTGGACATGGCTTTATACGTCAGGCACAGATCACCTCTGAGCAGGCAGTATGCCACCGAGTAGAGCTGGAGTTTCTTTAACTGGGCAGCATATGGCATCTGTTTGAGCCCTTTGATCCTCTTGGTGAGGTACTTTTGGGGTCTTTCCAGTTGCTGCAGGTGTCTGGTAAGGTACATCCCAAAAGGGGCATTGTGCTCAATTATGGGCCTGATGAGGGATGAGTAAAGAGGCACGATGACCTCCCCTGATCTAGATGTGAATCCCTTCATGATTAGGTGGGCTATATAAAATGTTTTTCTAACCACTTTGGCCACGTGGTTGTCAAATGAGAAATTGCTATCAACTTGGGTCCCCAGGTCCCTAATTACTTCTTCTGTACTTAATAGATTACCACCTATGTGGTAATTTGTGGGCACTTTGTTTTTGCCAAAGGGGATGACTATACACTTTCTGGCGTTTAGCTTGAGGCCATGGCTCTGGCACCAGTTGTCTGTTTCTATGAGGCCTTTTTGGAGGATGCTTGAGTCGGCTGGAGAGTCGATTATGGCACCGAGTTTGTAGTCATCTGCGAACTTGGTCAGCCACAGTCCTTCTGTGTTGGCCTGTACCTCCGAGAAATATATACCGAACAAGGGAGGTCCCAGGACTGAGCCTTGTGGAACGCCACTTGTAACTGGTTTGGAGTCTGACATGGCTTCAGCAATTGTAACCATGTGGGTTCTGTCCTTGAGCCAGTTTGCAACCCATCTAGTGACATAGGGGTTTATATTTAATCTGGTGAGCTTATCTATAATGCCCGAGTGGGGTATTGTATCGAAGGCTTTTGCGAGGTCCAGGTAGGCTGTGTGGACCACCTTCCCCTCGTCACTGGCCTCGGTGACTGTTTCAAAGAAATCGACCAGGTTTAAGAGGCAGGATCTGCCCTTAACAAAGCCGAACTGGGTAGGATCCAGTGTCTGTAGGTCCCCAATATCTTTATTTATGAGGTCCATGATGATTCTTTCCATAGATTTGCAGACCAAGCTAGTCAGGCTTATGGGGCAATAGTTTCCAGGATCCGTTGAGGCACCACCTTTGTGGAGAGGGACCACTGTTTCTGTATGCCACTGTTTGGGTACATATCCTGTAGTAAGGCCGAGATTGAACAGTAGTTTTATGTTTGGGTTTAGCTCTTCTTGGAGTTCATGTAGGACACAGCCCGGGACACCGTCTGGTCCCATTGATGCTGTGTTTTTTGCTTTGGAGAGGGCAGCTCTTACCTGAGCATCTGAGATGTCAGGGGGGCAGCACTCTGCTGGGATAGATATTTGCCCTTTTGGTGGGGAGGGGGGGAGTTTGCGCTGAACCTGTCAGCTAAGATGTTGGCAATGTCTGTGGGTTTGATGTATTTTTTGTCATTTTGGACTAATTCTGAGCATATCTGGGAATTCCCACCCAGGTTCCTAACATAACTAAAGAAAGCCTTGTGATTATCCTTAGTGTCCTGTGCAATTTGTCTCTCGAAGCTGGCCTTAGATGATTTTATGAGTGCCCGTAGTTTTTTGCTAATACTGATCAGAGATGCCTTCCCTTTTTGGGATTTTGCTCTATCATGTAGTAGCTTCCTCCTTCTATTGTATAGTTTGTTTATGGCTGGGGTCCACCAGACAGGATGTCTGCCTTTGGAGGATTATGTCTTGGTTTTATTTGGGATTGCATGATCCATGCATTCCTGAAGGTGTTCACAGAATGCATTTATAAAGGATTCTGCGGTCTGGGCCGTATTTTCCACAGGCTTGGGGGCTTTGAAGGATTCTACCTCGGTTTTGAGAAGTGTGAAATTTGCTTTAGAGATGTTTTTCACTGTGGTTTTCTGGGCAGGGGGTGGGGTTGGGATGTGAATATCCAGTGAGATTAGTTTATGGTCTGATCTTACCAGTGAGGGATACACTTCTGGTCTGGAGCATAGAGTCCCCATGTTGGTGATGATCAGGTCTAGTATGTTTTCCCCTCTTGTGGGAGTGGTAACAAGTTGTTCCATAGCATTTGAGTTTATAAATTCTAGGAACCTTTGGGCTAGGGTGTTAGAGCTAGAGTAATGCTCCCAGTCTATGTTTGGGTAGTTGAAGTCGCCCAATATAAAGGTGTTTGGAGAGACCTTCATATTTTCCAGTGTTCTCAGGAAGGCCGAGTGGGGTTCCTGGGTTTGGGAGGGTGGTCTGTAGCAGGCTATAAACTGGAAGGTAGTTTTACCCACTGTTAGTTGCACATGGATAGTCTCTGATGCTTCGTGCTGTGCCACCAACCTGGAGGTGTGGGTATCTTTGACGAATATTGATACTCCCCCTCCTTTTGTGGTTCAGTCCAAGTTTTGGGGCCGAAAAGCATGAGGTATAACCTGGTAGTGCTGGGGTGCTCTCGGGAGCCTTGAACCAGGTTTCTGTTACTGCACAGATATCAATGTTCTCCATGCTAAGGAGAGTTTCGAGTGCGTGCATCTTGAGGTTTAGACTTCTGGCGTTGAGTAGCATTACTCTTAGTTTCTTATCCCTTGTGATACCTATGGAGGTGGGTTTGTCTTTTGAGCCTTGCCTAAAAAAGGCACTATGGGGGAAGCAAGAGCCTTTGCCAATATCTGAAAGCCCAGGGGTGACAGGTGCAAGCTGTCCCTAGCGAAGCATCGTGGCTTGTCGAGCATGTCATCCCAGGCTGACAGTCATTGGATCCCCTTTGAATGACACCAATACTTAAGCCAATTGTTGAAATTGATCATCTTGTCTTCATATTGTGGCATCATTCTTGGTGAGGGTAAGATGCTACTCAAGGTCAGGGTCATACCAGCGTGGGCTACAAACTCAGAGAGCTCCTCTATGTCTCTTTTCATGTAGTCCAGGGAGGTACGTCTCAGGTCATTCACACCAGCATGGACAATGACTGAGTCATATTTGTACTTGGCTTGGAGTGACCCGAGTGCTTGTGTTATGTGGTGGATCCTAGCGCCCGACAGGCAGCTCACCGTGACCTTCTCCTTGTTCAGCCTGGTGAGCGGGATGTCAGTGTGCCTGACAACAGAGTCACCTATTACAAGTGTATCAGGTGTGTTGTTTAGCCTTTAGGGCTGTGACTGTTCAGCACACTGGCTTTGTGAGCTATGTGTTGCACATGTTTTGTTTTGGGTAGCGGTTGCTTGGGTGTCTGCTTTGGAGGTCTCTGCTGCTTAGTCAGCATAGATTCCTTGTAAAAAACATAATCCATCACCACTAGAGAACCACCTTTGTCAGCTGGTCTCACTGCGATGGAACAATCATTACACATAGGTTCATAGGTTCATAGGTTTATACTAGGCTATCTGCCCTAAGGCATTTATAAGCCTAGCCCAAATTATTGTGGCTTACGCCACCCCTTATATGAAAAAATACTGTGCCCATTAGTTTGTTGTGCCTCTGTCCAGCAGTGACACAGAGATGATTCCTGGGGTAAACCTACGATCTCCCATCCACAGGTCTAGATTTCTCTTGAACAGAGTCAGCGAGGTGCTCTGCCTCACATGGACCGGGATTTTATTCCACAGCATAGGGAGTCTCTGAGTGATAAATCTATCCCTCCAGCACGTCCTATTTATATCCGTGCTAAGGTTTAAGTCGCTTGCTCTAGTGGTTTTGGTGGATTTGGATTTTTGAGGTGGAGCATGTCCATTATTTCCGGGTTGGACATGGCCTTGTATGTCAGGCTCATGTCACCTCTGAACAGTCGGTATGCGACTGAATAGAGCTGGAGTTTCTTCAATCTGGCAGCATATGACAGATTTTGGAGTCCCTTTATCCTTTTGGTGAGGAACTTTTGGGGTCTCTCCAATTGCTGCAGATGTCGGGTGAGATACATCCCGAATGGGGCATTGTACTCGATCATTGGTCTGATAAGTGAAGAGTACAGGGGAACAATGACCTCACTAGATCTGGATGTGAATCCCTTCATGATCAGGTGGGCAATGTAGAAGGTCTTTCTAAGCACTTTAGCAATGTGAGTGTCAAAAGAAAGGCCACTGTCAACCTGGGTCCCCAGGTCCCTGATAACCTCTTCTGTGCTTAGTGGATTGCCACCTATATGGTAGCTTGGGGTTACCTTGTTTTTCCCGAAGGGTATGACTATACATTTTTTGGAGTTTAACTTCAGGCCATGGCTCTGGCACCAGCTATCTGTTTCCGTGAGTCCCTTCTGAAGGATATCCGTGTCCGATGCACTTTCCACTGTGGCTCCCAGTTTGCAGTCGTCTGCAAACTTTGTCAGCCAAAGTCCTCCCATGTTGGCAAAACCTCCAAAGCTTCTTTTTCTTCACTGTTTAAATTATAGAAGCATTTCTTAAAAATACCACTATCATGCTTTTATACATGCTTTTTTGAATGTCTCAGTAGCAGCATTGTTTACAGGAATATAGCTACTTGGTTTCTTAAAAATGTTCACACAGCTATTACTCATATTATTATCACCAAACTGAGATTTAAACATTAGATTCCTAGTAAGCATTTTAAGTTCTATAATATTGTCAGTCACATACATTCTACTTGCCGGTACAAAGGATTTCCCTTTGTTCAGTACAATTATCTCAGAATCAGTTAAAGTCTGCCGTGATATATTCCATACTAATGAATGCTGGATTGTTGCCACATTTTCTTGAGCGTCATAGGTTGTTGCTCTTCTATGGATGTTTTCCATTTCATCCTTCCGCTGCTTGTGGAGCGGTTCTGAAAATTTGTAATTCGTATAGGATACAGTGAAGAACAAGCCGTACTGTCAGATGGAACAGATGACATAGTGCTACTTTTAGAATTAGTAGATACATTTCTTTCTGCAAATTTACTGTGAGCTCCTCTCTCAGGCCTCTGCATCTCACTGCTGCTTGTAGAATCAGAGGGCATTGTGGTTGGAAGTGACATTACAGCCTTAGAGTTCTCTATTGTATCTCTAACAAGAGAACTGGCAAGCTCAATTAGTTGCTTAGGAACCAACTGAGATTCAATGGGCTGAGTAGAGCTGCTGCTATTCACAACATTATTACGTTCTTTGGGCCATTAAAAGACACGCCCACTAGAGAAATCCCTTTTCACCTTCTTTTTCTAATAGCCCATCAGTTGCTGATCATAAACAGATATAAGTGCCAAAACATAGTCTAATTTTAAATCAACAATAGCATGCGGATATTTTTCATAGAGTTCTGCTTGCAGATTGCAGACATTGGATGATATAATGAGTTATTCTGGCTTAAAGAAATCTATTAGTAGCTGCATAGCCGGCCTTAGGCATAGGCCAACCAGGCGGCTGCCTAGGGCACTGCTCTTGCAGGGGCGCTTTTCCAGTATTTTTTTTTCTACATCTACCAGGATGGAGGCACCGGGTGGTGTGGGGGGCACCATGGAGCTCTTTTGCCAAGGGCATCAGTTGACCTAAGGCCGCTCCTGAGTAGCTGCATATAATTGCAACTGGTTTCTAAGTTAATCTCCTGCCACTTTAATAATAAATCTTTGTACATAGTTCCATATGTGGGCATTTTCAATACCCTTAAGCCTCGAGGGACTATATTAAGCTTTAGACAGGCTTCAAAATGAAGTCTCTGTGACTGAAGCCGTTTCAGTTTCCGGAAATCATTCTCAGTTTAAAACAAGTATTTTCTCATTGCAGCAACAATATACTCACTGTTCTCTTCTTGCTGCAGATCTTGCACTAGAGGGTCTACCTCTAGCAAGGGGTTGTTTTTGACCTCAAGAAGTTCATGCAGGTTCCTTTGTATAAAATTCCTTCAATTTCCCTTTTCAGGGCCATAACCCAGTTCAATATTAGAGACATTTCCTTCTGCTATGTCCAGCACCACTCGTAATGTAATGAATCTACAATAAAAACCAAACGGTGCTGGCAAGAGTTACCTCCAACAACAATGAAATAACAGTAAAAAACAAAGCAGGAGGTAGCAGCCATGGCTATGTAGAATAACAGCTTTATTAGTAAGAGAGGTGAGTGCTTTCGTGGCACCAGCCACTTCATCAGACAATCAAAGAAGAGTAAAACACAGCATTTACACCAAGATCATCATTGCCATCAACTACCCAATTAATCCTTAAAACCATATACCTAGTATAAAATGTTTTATACCTAGTGTGAAAAATTTTAAAAGCTTAAAATTAAAAACAGCATGACATTAGAAACAGCATATCACATCATATAACTTAATACATCAAAATGCATACATACAAATATAAAAGTGCTAACCCTACACTAAACCCCACATACACAACTATCTATGCACTACCCTTAACCCCTCCCTAACCCTAAGGTCTGTAACTACCGCACACTTCCCCTACAGAGCTATACCCAAACAAACTAAATATTCCACATGCATACACTTAACAAACCCTACACTAAACCTTACATACATTACCTACACAAAACCTTATATATACTACCTACCTATGCACTTACGTTAACCCCTGCCTAACCCTAAGGTCCGTAACTATTGCACACTTACCTTACGGAGCTATACCGCAGATGGGCCAATTATGCAAATTCGATATTTCCACTTTCATGGTTTTATTCGTTCTATTTATTCACAACGTATTTGTGGTTCGCTCTTTACATGTCACGCTATTTGGATTTTTTCAGCCTTCGAGTGCATAAAGTAGACCCCAATTTTTCTATGATTCGGGTCAGTGAGCAAGTGTTTAGCACTGGTCTGTAAATTGTAACATCTGGTTGTTTAAAGACTTTGGATTGGAGTATTAATGAGGCATGTTTTAAGCTTGGTTAAATTATTTTTCTGGTGAGGGATAAGTTAAATATAGGTCACTGGTTAATAAAGTACTGGACTCCTCTTTTTCTGGAATTTTGAGTGTAGAACGTGTCTAAGAAAGCTGTAGTTGATGTCCACTTTGTCAAGTAGTATACTACTTGAATAACCCATTTGCTATTAATGGACTTAAATTAGAAGGTAAGACTCTCCACTGTATGAGTACTTGGAGTTAGATTGTTAATCATAAGAGTTGCTGGCATAGTCAGAAAATCAGTGCCATGTTGCTATATTGCACATAATATTGCCGTTTATGTTATTTACTTTAAGAGCTTTTGATAACACAGTATTGCTATTTAAGATTTTTTGCCAGAAATAGGTTTCCCTAGCAAATGGGCTTGAAGGTTTCTGTCTTAGCTATTCTACGGCACATTTTTAATTTTTGCTACACATTTACAGACTGTGTCCTGAATACAGAAAAGTTGCCATATTAAGTTCAATGACTCTGATAAAACACTTGAAAAACTTAATAATTTTATTGGTTAAGTGCTTTTGTTTGCATTTAGAACATCAGAACAACATTAAAACAAAGCAACAAGTTTAAATACATGTAGAAAAGTATCATGTGATCAAAGTAAGCCAATAAAATGATAATCAAACATTAAAATTAAAAAAAAATACTATAATAATAATTGCCCTTTAGAATGCATCATAATATTTTAGTCTAAGCAAAGAATGACTAAAACAAGCCTCATTTAACCCAGGGCTGTTCATGGCATCAAGTGTTAACTTCCATCTAAGTTCTGCTTTATCAAGATGTTCACTAATACGAGCATGGGGATCCACGTTAACTTGGTCAAATATTAAAAAAATAAAGCTGTAGGTGATAAGTGCCTCAATATGTTGTAACCAATAAAATGATTAAAATGATTAAATTTTTCAAGTGTTTACCAGACTCATTGAACTTAATATGGCAGTGGATTATTGTTGGTTTGTTTGTTATTTTTGCGGTTTCACGAATTTTGAAAAGTTACTGCTGCATGTGTGTGTGTGTGTTTGTATGGAAAGAATGCATGAATGTGTTGGGTCAAGGGGAAAGTTATCAACTAGGGATAACTCTAAAGGCGTGGGATGGGGGGACACTAGCCAACAGGGATAATGCTAAAGACATGGGATGTGAACACTACCCATCAGGGAGAACACTTTAAAAAATTGCCTTAAGGGCACTTATAAAAAAAAAAATACATAGTGGGTTGGAGGGGACCACCAGATACCAGGGATACTATAAACAGAGTACCTTAAAGACACTAAAAAGGATTTCAACCCTGCTTCCTCCCAGGTATTAGTCCTCTGTGCCACCATTAGACACCATGGATTTAACATGAATCATAAATAAGAGAAAAAAAAAAATGTAAATTACAAATTAGGAGAAACAGGCTTCCAACCCTGCACCCCTGCCACAGGAACCTGCTGCATTAATTGAAAAGTTAGTGGATTTCACATTTGTTAACTATATAATGAGGATCTTATGCATTATTCAATGCCTGCAATAGTTTGTGAGTTATGAGGGAGATGGACATGGCATATATAAATATACATCTGAACCTTATAGCTCAATAAATTTAGACAAAGCCAAAATTAATACTGAGACAAAGACACATAATCAGGAAGACAGTTTACTTATTCCTCTTATTTATTTATTGACATTTGTTTACCAGGACAGTCTGACTGGGTCCAAAATGTCCATTTTCAGAGGAGGCTCAGGGAGAAAAGGTCCAGATGCGTACAATTTACATACAAAGTAACTATAGATACAATGAGGAAATTAGTAATAAATCAGTATAAATTCAATATTACAATCATGACATTTGGAAGAGTTTCATGAATGCAGCACAGTACAATTCAGAACATGCTTTGCTATATAATGCAATACATACATGGTTCAAGGTAGGGTGATTGTGTTGTTCATGAAAGAACCTTTGTAGTAACATTTGCGTATGAGTAGTTATGTATAGATAGGGTAAGTAAACACAAAGGAAGGAATAGAAAGTAAAATGTTAATTATTACCTGTAATAGAGATGACCAGTGGTGAGTATCAATGTATTTAACAGTCAGTTAACATGTGTATAGGAAAGGAAGGAGGTTAGATCTAGGGGATAGCTTCAGAGAGAAAACTAGGTGAACTGAGACTAATGAGAAGTGCATGAGGTAGATTTAGGAGATTACATTCAGACAGAAGACAGGAGAAACTAGGTCAACAAAGAATGATGACAAGAGAGATGGATATAAGGGAGCTCAGAGAGAAATGTGAGGCAGATGATGAGGCTTTCATAAACTGATGAAGTCACTATTACAAAATCCTTTGTGCTAGCATGCATTTGCTGAAGGAAAGGTGTGTAAAACTCGAATGTACGGCTTTAAAAACTAACTGAAATAATGTGTGATTTATTTGGGCAGGAAAAAAAAGGACACATTCTGGTTGTTCTCACAAAAGAGGGATGGTATTGAGGTATGTGGTGTGTGTGCATGTGTGTGTGTTAGAGTGAATGAACAGGGTGGTGGTGCCTGTATTAACACAATGCATCAGCTTCCAGTATTAAGTATCACAGGAATGTGTTAATTAGCACGATAGTTAATGGCATTTCAGACATGAAAATTAGCTGATAATCATGAATTTCTTTATTGTGGCTAATGTGTCTTTGAATGCAATAAAACTACATGGCAGAATCAGGGCCTTTTTACTCCAGTTCTGAATGTAAGCATTAAGGTTCTTTCTAAATCCCTGATATGTTTCTCTTGTTAGAAGCTGTAATATTTTTTCCCAGTTTGCACTTACCTGATCTCTTCCATTAGACAGTATTTTGAATCAAGTAGTCAGCCATGGTGATTTGCTTCCTTGTACTCTCCTTTCTACAAGAGGAGTAGTCTATCTTGAATGAAAACCAATGCATTATAAAAAGTACTGAGGGCCAAGGTGTGATCAGTGTAATTATATACAACTGACCAATCAATATAGCACAGTTCCTCTAGTACATTTTGCTCTAATGATTCAGCTATGAATCAAGGTATCAAGATCTTCCCTGTGATTGTTTTGTGAACCAGCAAAAAGAAAAGGAGTTTTGTCTTGGATTACATCTGGTGAGAAATGCTTTCAGTTTGTCAGGTATGTTAGTGATTAATCTTCCTCTTACTGCATTCAGTTGAAGTTGGATTAGTTTGTTATTATGTAAAACATCTTGACAGTTGTTTTTTATAAGAACATTTTTAAGATTAATTAGTTTATATTGTGCAGAATGTGTTAATATAGTTTGCATTACATCTTGTAGCACCATTACTAAAGGTGGGAGAGAGATGTGGTTGCTATGTTAAGCTCTGTAGTGATTTAAATTATTGTCCATTTAAGGGCAGTATCACAGGTGGCTTTACATATGGCTATTCATTTAGGATTAAGGTGTGTATTTTTCTTTGTAAATGTAAGGACACCACCACCAATTTGGTCACCTTGTCTATTGTCAAAGAAAGAATTATATGACTGAGAAATACGAGGTGACATCCCATAGTTTTCTTTTAGCCACAATTCAGTAATCATTAGTATTTGGGCAGTACTGATGAAGCCATGCTTTGATCTGAGACATTTGTTCCTGATAGTAACAGGTATTAAAGTAACCTATGTTGAAATTATTACTGTTGTTTATTTATAGAGGGCCAGGGTTTAATCGGATATCTTCACGTGATATTATATATGTTATTAGAATTAATGTGTCTGAAAACTCTAAATGGGGTTAGTTTTGAGTTTCTGTGAATGAATAGTTTTATATCAATGGTGCAGAGCTTTTAGTGGAACTGTTTAGATCAGTTAAATAAAACAAATTATGACAACCTGTATGTTTATTGTGTTTTGGGGTAAGAGTCATTGGAATATAAGAAGGAAACTGAGATTTCTTAAAAACAGTGACAAGGTGGAGATTGTATGTTGACCATACATTTTATGATTTCAGGAAGCAGGGTTAATGAGGGAGTAGACATATGCATTTTAGTATAGTGGTATGCATCAAAATATTGAGCAGACATAGATCTGAAATATGTGTAAGCTAGAGGGAAGGGAAGGCAATTTAGTGAGTATTACTAATTAAGGATACTGTGTTGTGAGTAAAAATTGTAAGTAAAAGGAAAAGAGAGCTGTAATTATATAATTAGATGAACAATGTAAGTGAGTATAATGTCATATTTTTAGAACAGAAGTGGAAGTTTCGTGATGTTACACAATTGACTGGAGTCATAAAATTAGCATAATTAGATGTTCAATGTAAGAAATCAATACAATATACATATAAAAGCAAAAAGGAATTAAGTTATATTTGAAAATTGTAAGGGTTACAGTAAACAGAATGTATAATAAATAGTGAAGTTATACTAAGAAAAAGAAAAATCCTGTTAGTGAGATGTTGTGTAAGAGCTCATTGTGAACTGGAATCGTATGGTCTAACTAGTAAGCAGACTGTATACAAATAGTGACGCTGCTGTACTAAGAAGAAGAAAAATATTAAAGCCGGTAGTCAGAAATGTCACCACCAGTGGCAAGCACTTTTTACCAGTGGTGGTAATGTTTTCCAATTCTTATACAGCCTTGCCTCTTACTTCAGTGAGGTGCAGCACCAGAGTGGGATGTCTGTCTGCCTTACAACAAAGGCTAGTAAGGCATTCCAGCAGAATATATGGTAATATAGGTACAAATCTTGAAATCTGGTTGCTGTAAGCACATTTACAAGATCAAGTAATCCCATGCAAATGTCTAGAGTTATTCACTGGCATCACAAGCTCAAAAAACAGCAGTAGAAAACAGCAAGAGAGATATATAAATCCTTACCATTAGCCATAGCATTTAAACCAGCCAATAGTTCATATTCACCCATTATTTTCAATGGGTAAAAGCGGTAGCGTTGTTGCCTCACAGCAAAAGGTTCTCCCGTTCGATTCTCAGCTGGAGTGCAGGGAGTGCCTTCTGTGTGGAGTCTGCATGTCCTCCCTGCGGTTGGGTGGGCATTCAAAAGACATGCGTAAATGGGCGTGCCTTCGTTGAAGGTTGAACGTCGAGCTGGCACCTCGGCGTTCGTGAAAATCTATTGCCAATCATTAGCGGCTGTGGTGACCCCTAACCGGGAAAAGCCAAAAGACAACAACAACTTTCAATGGGTAAAATCCTATTAGAGGTAAGTGGTAGAGATTTTAGTTGATAGACAGTGCTGGCGTGTGTGTGTGTGTGTGTGTGTGTGTGTGTGTGTGTGTGTGTGTGTGTGTGTGTGTGTGTGTGTGTGTGTGTGTGTGAGTGTGTGTGGTGTGTGCGCGCATGGGCATGTGTGTGTGTGTGTGTGTGTGTGTGTGTGTGTGTGTGTGTGTGTGTGTGTGTGTATCTGTACATGTTTCTGGGTGCATGCATGAGTGCATGTGGAGGTATGAGTGATGTCTAAAAATGGTAAATTCAAACTGCTGCCTAAGTAATAGCCAACACCCGTCAAACCTACATAAGCATTATACTGTACAGCTACATATGAGAGTTTTAAGTCCTAGTTTCACAGGATTGCACCCACCTTAGAGTGAGCCTAGTGTACTCCAGTGTAATCATATCAACAGTAATGTTGTCACACACACACACACACACACACACACACACACACACACACACACACACACACACACACACACACACACACACTATTTCCAGAAGGTAACTCTCAAGTACAACCAACACCCTTTCCCCAGTATACATTAACTCTACCATCAGCCAGCCTATTGTAGCAAAACAGACAAGACAGATTAATGTTTACCCTTCAATTAAGTCATCCTTTAAATGCTGCATTTAGCTCAGAGAAACCACTCTTCAAAAAGTGAATGCCACTGTTTGGCTTCCACTGTTCAGGTAGATGCCAAAGAGTAGACAATACACCAGATTCAAAATAGATACCCTTAAGTTCATAAATCAATAAATCAAAGGTACAGGCATTTAAAACTGAATAATACAACTCTTGACTTGAAATAAAAATATACAATTATATTTGAAAAGCAAATAAGCAAGTAAGAATAATGTTGAGAAGAAAATTAAAAGTTCTGAGCACACAAATGATATACAGCTATCAGCTTGCCTAGACCATAACTAATTTTACAAACGTCTGATATTAGCTAGTTTAGACCATAATTAATTTTAGCTAAAATGTACTGTAACTTATCTGCCATGAGCTTTCAGGATCAATATAGAATCTACAAAATTTCTTGCAGGCAGCTTTGTCTGCATGCATGATACAGCAAAGAAATAAAAAGTCCAGTAAATTCTTAGCTAACAATCTCTCTCTTTCTAGTCCTCTCTAGTTTGCTGTATTTATATATAGCCAGGCAGGATAGCCTACTGACTGTAGTTTTGTAGTTTTAAATTTTGAGATGTTTTCTTGTTTCCACAGTTGCTTATGTCTAGATTAAATCCTGAATAAGGCCATATCCTTTGGCCTAGAGCAGTATCACTAGGAACATTAGGCCTCTAACAAAACGGATGCTTGCAATTCAAAGCTAGTTTCACTTTCAAACTGCAGTATGCCCCCAGAGTAGCAGGTGTGTTTTTTAATATATAGGTTCACATGATTCTTTTAAATATTACACTTTTACTAAAAAGGCAAGTACAAAGCTACTTCTTAACATCTGCCTTTTGACAAAATTCTTATTATTTTTTAAATTCACTACAACTTCAGCTAAACTTAGTTTCCACTGCATTTCTCTTCAGAAAGAATAGTTAAATATGTTCACCTTCTTGTAACTTTTGATATTTGCACTTCTTCCTATATGCAAGTGAGTTTAGTTGAGAAACCCTAATAAAGGAAATTTGTTGACAGAGATCCAGTCTTAGTTATACTGCCAGTTTTTGTCAAAAGACCATTTGCATTTTTAATAAGGGAGTTATGACAACTTTTCCAGTTTCTGCCTCAGTAGTTAAGCCTTCCCTTTACAGTCTGCTCAGCACCTCCCTAACATGTTGGACATTTTCTTGTAGTAGTGCTTTGATATATTGACCATGTATAAGGAATAGCTGTTGCTGCAGTGCTACTTCATCAGGTCAGGTGACCGCTTGAGTCTCGCTGAGGAGGTCTACCAGCAGGACCCCCTCAGATTTCTCTTGTAACCCAATGTGTAGACTAAGTATACATTCTCTCACTCTCTCTTTCTCTCCTTGTCATGGCAATGCATCATCAAATTGACAATAGAATTTGTGTTTCTGCCATCTACCTAGCAACTCCACCACATAATTAACATCACTTAATTTTCTCATAGCACTGAAATGTTCCATCCACCCTACCTGCGGCTTATTCTGATTTACAGGAATGAGCCGCATTGTATTTTGTCCAGTTGTATACTTACTTATTCTTGCCATCCTGACAAACCAAACATTTTGTTGCTGCTGTGCTTGAGCTGGGTGCTCATGTTCCAACATCATGAGCTTCATAAGCTTAACCCTACAATTTTTCACATACTCAGCAACAGATGTCCTGTGAGAATTGCTTTCACCATCCCACTCTCATCAAGAATTATGTTTAGGGACCGACTCCCCATCACCCTTTTGTGGTAAAATTTAGCTGAAATGGTAAATAAAAAAAACTGTGGATTCTCGGGGTATGTCCCTGTAACTGCAAACAAAATTGTCAGTGCTCTGGAGCAACACATATAAATATGCTGCAGCTTGTAATAAATATGCACTAAGTTTATTATAATTTAAACTTTAGCAGCACCCAATAGGTTATAAACAATGTCAATGTTCATTGATTGCTTCCAAACTATGTGAACACATGAACATTCACTGTCAGATCATTACTGCAAAATAAATGTCTTCTTCACTGAAATTCAGCACTTCTTGTAAGCAAAAAGGAAATGGGGTAGGTTCTTGTCCCACTCCCATTTAAACTGGTCTATAAATAGTTTTAGCATGCTCTTAATAGTAGAGTTAAACCTCTCCACTAACTTATGTGTTTGATGATGGTAGGAGGTATTTCTTTTAACTGGTCAGAAGCACTAATATAGCATTAGCAATTATATGAATTCATTTTTCCTGGAGAAAACCCACCTTGCTGAAAATTCCCAAAAGAGTATCTGCCACCTTTTCAACAATAATAGAAGAAAAAAGCATCACAGTAACATGGTGCACTAACACCAAGAAATATCTATTACCCGTGGTGCTTGCAGCACCAAAAGTGTCCACAATATCCAAAGCTATCCTCCAAAATGTTTTTTGATAACAGGCAACACCAACAAAATAGCCTTAACTTTGTTTTCTGTACACAGTTTGTAAAAGGCTCTTTTTGGCATGCTTCATCTTCAAATGACTTAAATAAGTATTTTCATGGACTATGGCAGAAGCACTCTATGGTAGGCCTTTGGGACTACCAAATGCTCTATAACTTTTCTTTCTGTCTCTTCTTCAGTAACACATTGTCTGTACAGTAACCCCCTTGTTCCAGTATATATATAGATTCCCTTTAACTTAGAGAGCCAGAAGCCTCTTTGGCTATTTCCCTCAAGTTTTGTAAGGTAGAATCTGAGAGCTTTGCATGTCTCAACTCTGTTTTAATGATGTTTATGATACTACTTGGCTCCATTTCCAATGGAAGTCTACCATTTTTTTACAAATGTGTCTCTGTCCCCATTAAATAACTCCTTTCAGAGAATGTCTTGCTTTGATTTTACCCACTGGAGAGTCCGTTGTGTTCTAAAATGTCAATAAACATTGCCATCAGTTTGTATCCTTGTGCCTTTTCCAGTCCAAATGAAACCTGGCCAATGGTAGCTCAAAGATATCCCTCCCATAGCCATTACAGGAATGAATTCTAGCAACTGCAGGCTTGTCAATTACTATGACTTATGTTATAATCTTTCTAGCACTGAATTCCTCACTCTCTACCAGGATAGGTTACAGGCCCTTCGTATAATCTGGGGCAGCTGCTGTTTCAGGAAAACCCACCACTGTTATGGTAATACCTTTGACATGTCCCTCACGTGGCTATTGTTACCTACTCTGTTACTGTGCATATTTTGACCACCTATGTCCATTAAGTTATTCTGCATCCACATTTTAGCCAATGCTTCCCCTTCCACTGCCCATGCAACCTGCTGTAAAGGCTTAAAATATTTACATGCTTGAAATTCATTATGCCCATGTATAGTGCTGAGTACTCCTTCTTAAGCAATTGTTTCCTGCTAACAGTGGTCACCTTTTCTCTCATTTCCTCAACAATATTATGTTCTTGGTCTGTTAACCATATTCTCATATCATCAGCCAAAGCAGTGAGTAATAGCTCTCATCATAAATTCTCCCAAGATTTCAAAATAACTTACCATTCACTCACCCTCTTATAGAAGCAGGTGCATATTTCTGCAATGAGCTCATTACCCATGACCTCTGCTTTTGGTGCAAGTAAGTACTTATTTCTGCAGTGGACTCACTAACAATTTCATCTCCCTTTATTCTATGTAAGCTAACCTTTTTCCTGTAGCTGTTAGAAGTAAGGTTAAATATTCATATAAACTGCAGCCAAAGTTATAGCTATCCCCATCTCCAGCTTAATAAATAGAATTATTAAAGAAGCTGCCATCCCCTCACTCTGGAAAGTGTCACATGTGATACCTCTCTATAAGGGTGGACCTTCTACAGAATTCTCCGACTGCAGACCCATAGACATCCTATCCCCCTTGGCTAAGATCATGGAGAAGTGCATTCACAAACAGCTAATGTACTTTCTCCTCCAAAACAAACTATTGGCAGACTCCCAGCATGGCTTTAGACCCCACCACAGTACCACTACTGCACTCCTCTCTTTTGTTAACACCATTAATTCTAATAGAAATAATGCCCAACTGTCATCAGCCATACTTCTTTACCTCCCCAAGGCGTTTGACATGGTCAGTCACCAGCTACTTATTATTGCTCTAAAAAACTTATCCCTTGATCACCTTTCCATCCAATGGTTCCAT
The DNA here is from genome assembly GCF_019279795.1 of Protopterus annectens. Lineage (NCBI taxonomy): Eukaryota > Metazoa > Chordata > Ceratodontiformes > Protopteridae > Protopterus > Protopterus annectens. Next base: position 816,852,096 of record NC_056746.1, read on the forward strand.
CACTACCTTCAGGACAGATGTCAGACTGTTCTGTGGCAAAACCATCTGTCTTCTCTCTTACCAGTTACTATAGGATTTCCTCAAGGCTCCATCTTAGGCCCATTACTCTTTTCCATCTTTATAAATGACCTCCCCACAGCCACCTCAAATGCTTCATGCATACAATTTGCAGATGATTCCACCCTAATCTGTTCAGCCAGTACCCCACAGGACCTCCAAACCATGACCCTATCCAGATTTAAAACTGTTGAGAATGGTTCTCAAACCATGGTCTAATACTAAACCTCAATAAAACCAAATTACTAGTATTCACCCCCACCCGCTGGGCACCACCAATTACCGTCACAGTCATATCTAACAATGGTACCACAATCTACCCAGATATTAGCACCAAATTACTGGGTGTAAGACAACAACCTCAAATCTGACCTGCATGTTAACCAAAGAATAAAAACACTAATAGATAACTAGGCTCCCTATATAGAAACTTTGCATTTCTTACCCCAACTGCCAGAACTACCACTGCCTGCTCCCACCTACTTTATATGCCTTTATATACACCTCTTATATGCTTCTCCTATACTGACTAACTTAGCAAAAACTGAACTAAACAAGCTCTCCAGTTGTTTCAACCATGTTGCCAGATTTGCTAGTGGTTCAGCTTTCTGCACTCACCACTGTCTAAACCTAAAAAATGTAACTGGCTTGAATTCCCGTATCTGCTTCTCTATAACCAGATCACTACTGCTCATAAAATCCTTTACAAACCTGAAAAAGTCCCTGCCGTCAGATCTTTAATAACCTCTTATACTAAATCTAGAGAACTCCGATCTACAGATGAAGTTCTGCTAAATACTATTAAATCGAACAACATGACTGGCAAATCACTATTTTCCAACTACATCGCCAAAAACTGGAACAATCTCTTGCCAGACTTAACTCAAGAACCATCAGTGACTAAATTTAAAAACTTAATGAAACTCTTTTTCAGATTACATAGGATATGCTCCTGCAATAACTCTACAGGATAAAAATTACTTACTTCTCCCTACCTCCTTCCCTCGAGATGCATCTGCTTGCCTACCTCACCTAAAATACTGTCCTGCTATCTTCCATTTGACAGACTTATTTTCCAAATGCTTGCTAAACGATATTCATATCTGTTTTACTATCCTTGTTTGTTTCCCATTTGTTGAAATAAGCTATTTTTTCCTTCATCACTACAGTGTAATTACCACTATCTTGTAACTGCCAAAATCTTTGTATCTGTATTATTGTACACTGAATTTATTGCACCTTGTATTATTATTATGTTATTATTTGTTCTTGGATGTAACTAATTTGTATATGGAGCTTTTTTCCCTGGGAATCTGCTGAAAATGGATATATATCCAGTCAGATTTTCCCGGTCAACAAATGTAAAATAAATAAACTATTTAAGTTTATCATAATTACAACCATCTATATCCAACATTTTAGTTAATGCACAGTGTCTTACCCATTAGCAGAGGATGTAAAATCCTCAGCCATTGTCACTGGTTAACTTAGTGTTGATTAGACCCCCTTTCTAGTGCCCAAATAAAACCATCAGTGTCATCATCCTCTTATGAGGACAGGAATGTGATATAAATTAACTTGAGCAGGAAGGTGTGTATAAAAATTTGTGAACTAATGAAACATCTGCAATAAAACATGAACAAATGTGAATAAAACTCAGGAATACTTCAGGAGACTAAAATAATATTGAAAACAGCCTTGACGTCTAGAATAAAGTCCAAGCTATAAACCAATTTGCTGTTCCTGCTTTAACTTACAGTTTTGGTGTGACTGACTGGTCCCATATGGCAGTGGATTAATTGAACATAAAAACAGAAAAATGCTTCATGGATATCAAATTATATATAAAAATCATTGTATGCCAAGTGTATATATTCCATGCTCTGAAGCAGGTATGGGCCTCCTTGGAACTGATTACATATATCAATCTGCACTTGTGGGACCGCATACATATCTGTTTAACAGAAGCACACAGGTGGCAAGCAGGAATGGAAATCAAACCAGAAGTAGACAAAAAAATAATCAGACAGCAACTGAATGTGCCAAAAATAAAATAATATGAGGAAAAGGATCAGATGAAAAGGAAAGAAATGTGGAAAACCATAAATATAGTGGCAAGTATAGAGATCTTCTGGAACAACCTCATGTTGGTTAGGATTTGAAGCAGGAATGGTTAAGGATAGGTGAGCTGAAACCAATGGATGAACGGTTGATAATGACAGCCCAGGATAGTGCACTACACAAACATTTGTTTACAAGGCCATTACACATGTGGGAGAAACAGACAAATGTAGGTTCTGTAAAAAAAGTATTGAAAAGAGTCACAAACCTTGTTGCTGAATGTGATACACTCACAGCAAAGGGCTTGTGCACTGAAAGGCACACTAATGTGGCTAGATTGTTGCACTGCGGATTGTGCAAATACTACAATAGAGAAGTAGCTGAAAGGCATTGGAAACATGAACCACAAAGCATCATAGAAAATGATGAAGTGTACATCACACGGGCTCAGCCATTATCAACAGTTCAAAAACAGATGCAAGAAAACTAAATATAGTATTATATGAAAAAAAGAGAAACGTAGCATTGATCATTGAAATTACTACACCTAGCTCCTTCAGTGTCACTTGTACAGAGAGAGAAACAAAGTCATAAAATGTCAGGATTTGCAGGCAGAATGAAAGCAATGTGGAAGAAGGATACCCAGACAGTTCCAAGAGTAGAAGGAGCAACGGACCTACTAAAAATAATTTACAGTCTTATTTAGATACGCTACCAATGCATTAAACTATGTATGAATTGCAGAAGGAGTCAATACTGGGCACATTGTGGGCACTGCGAAAAGCACTTTTAGCTAACATCAAAGACTGAAACAATACTAATTTTATGAACTTTAAGTATACCCTGACTTAGGAATGAGATCCATTCCAGTCATTGTATTAGAAACTCAAAAGATTTGGAGAAATTAATCCAAGGAAACAATTTATCACTCACACTGGCCACTATGGCTTAGCGTTAACCTCTATTCCTTGTATGTCTTAGTTGCATCTTGTTCTTCCAGCACTGCTTCTTTTTCTTGTTTTTTCTTACTTTCATCTCTATCCTTTTCATTTTGTTGTAACTGAAGGTGTTTTATTCCTTTAACCACCTCAATGTTCAGATGTTTCATATCCAGATCTAGTCTCTTTAATTCAAGTTGCATCCAATACTGCATTTTGAATGTGTCTTAGTAGAAATAATTTTGTAGTTGCTAAATCTTTCAACTTCTGCTGACCTCTAGCCTCCTGTACTGCTCTCCTTTCTAAAAGGATACTACTCCCTTCCTAACCCCTGCTCATTCCTTCACCACTTCTCCTGCCTTTTCTGCTTTTTCCCCTTCTTTAACTGTCTCTCATACTTTTTGCTTGTCCATCTTCTTACCTCTAGTAATCTCGTCTCTTTAGTGCCCTGTATTTTTCCTACCTGGGCTGCTCTTTCTCTATTTTATCCATGTTCTTTATATTATTCTATGTATACTCCAGGTGTAAGCAATTGTACTTTCTAATTTATCCCTAATTTTCTCTCTGCTCTCCCATTTTCATTTTAGATTGCAAGTCAGTTTTATTGCAACTATCCACTAGAAACAACTACTGGAATATTTCCCCCCACAATACTGCCCAGAAACTGTGGACACCTTTAAGTTACTGCAGACACCAACTAATGTATGCTTAGATCCTCATTGTTACTGCAATACTTGTTTAAACATCCTTAATTGATTTCTCCACATCACCGGGTCAAACTTTTCTTTCCCTAATGCTCTCCAACTACTTACTGCTTTTTATTTCTCCTTTCTGCTGCTTGCCTTTGGGCTCACTTTAAATGTACCTGAAAGGAGATTAGTCCTACTTAAACTGTTACCCCAGGAAGGGTTACATAGCCAGTGTCTTCCTTATCTGAATTAACAAAAAGAATAAATAAAAAGGGACAAGGAAAGTCTCACAAAACAATTAGTCTAAAACAGCATACTAAGTGATTTGAAGGTAGTAGCTTACTGATTGTTTTTCTCAGCCTCTCAGCCACACCGGTCATCCTTCTCCATTCACCCTCAGTCCACTTGGGCTCACTCCACTCCCCTACCCCACCCCCAAATCCCAACCACCCCACTACTTCTAAACTTAAATGTCACTGTCTCCTCCCACTAATACTATCAAACCAATCAAAACCCATCTTTTTCCTGCAATTAGTTTCTCCACACACCCCTTTCCACTCCTACTCATGCTCATTACACACCCATCCCCAGCCTTTCCTAACTCACTACTACATTACAGACTTACTTAAAAGAATTCCAATAACTCTATACTCCTTTCCCAGATACTCGCACCAAAATATCCATCCATAATCTTTCATACCTACAGAACAATTTCACAATGCAATCATCCATAACACTTATTTTAACCCTATCATTTCTCTCCATACTCCTCTGTCCTTTACTACATCTCACTGCCCTCAACCCAAAGTCCTTCTCACCTCATTATTCCACCCCCCCAATTCATTTCTCAAAAAAATCTGCTAGCTATACCAACACATCTCCTTACCTCTATCTAATAAACCCTGTTGTATAATAAAAACTAAAAACCACCACCTCATAAAAAATCCTCATAACTCATTAATAGTACACTACCAAAACCCTTCATCAACACAACTCCAAAGCTCACACAAAACAAGAGCTCTTAGCTTATATATTCACTATCACTATTTTGCTTTTATCAGGAGATATACAGCCAAACCCAGGCCCCACACCAACTAATATTTCCACACCACCACCTCAAACTAACTCTCATGAATCCATTTACATGGCAACTATAAATACGCAAACCATTCACTACAAAAGCTCCAAATATCATGCCTGGATCACTTATAATCAACCAGACATCACCCCCATCACTGAGACCTGGCTTAAACCCTACATTAAAGATTCTGAATCCCCCCGGCTTTCAAACTATAAGATCTGATAGGCCCAACAAAAAAAGGAGGCAGAGTACCAATAATCTTTCCTGAAACTCTCACCATAGTACCCTACACTAATCTCATCCCCCAGTTCACCAATGCTGAAATAACTATTGCTTTCCTAAAGATTAAAAACTGAAAAAATCTTTGTATCATAGTTGTCTACATACAACCTGGAAGCAATATTCCCTTACTAGAAGGCATTCTTGCCTGGATTTCTACTAACATAAGAAATGAAGCCATTATCCTAGGTGACAAACATCAACTGGCTAAACCTGACCTCCAACTGTCTTGCCACCAATATAAATTTATGCAGCTTTACTCAGCTCATAAACCCAGCCACTGGGGATGCACAAGTCAGTGCATTTCTTCGTGCCGGCCCCAAGTCTGGATAAATGGGAAGGGTTGCATCAGGAATGGCATCTGGCATAAAACATCTGCCAAATGAGATATGCAGAAAACAATACAGATTTACATAACAGATTGGTCGAAGCCCAAGTTAATAACAACCACCACCAGTACTGTTAGCCGACAGGGTGCTGGCAGAAATTGGGCTACTATTGGCCAAAGGAGGAGAAGGAGAAGAAGAGGGGGGAATGCATGCCCAAATGCAGGAAGAGAGGAGAAAGGTTAGGAGTGTGGTAGTGAGGGTAGGAACTTTGAATGTTGGCAGCATGACTGGTATAGGGAGAGAGCTAGCTGATATGATGGACAGAAGGAAGGTTGATATATTGTGTGTGCAAGAGACCAGGTGGAAGGGAAGTAAGGCCAGGTGTATTGGACGTGGGTTCAAATTGTTCTTTCATGGTGTGGATGGGAGGAGAAATTGAGAGGTGTTATCCTGAAGGAACAGTATGCCAAGAATGTTTTGTAGGTGAAAAGAGTGTCAGATAGAGTGATGTTTATGAAACTGGAAATTGATGATATAATGATGAATGTTGTTAGTGCATATGCTCTGCAAGTTGGGTGTGCAATGGATGAGAAAGAAAAATTTTGGAGTGAGTTGGATGAAGTGGTGATGACTGTACCCACGGGTGAGAGAGTGGTGACTGGAGAAGATTTTAATGGGCATATTGGTGAAGGGAACAGAGGGGATGAGGAAGTGATGGGTAGGAATGGTGTTAAGGAAAGAAATGCAGAAGGTCAGATGGTAGTGGATTTTGCAAAAATGATGGACATGGTTGTGGTGAATATGTATTTTAACAAGAGGGAGGAGCATAGGGTGACATACAAGAGTGGAGGGAGATGCACACAGGTGGACTATATCCTATGCAGTAGGGCCAGTTTGAAGGTGATTGGAGACTGTAAAGTGGTGATGGGGGAAAATGTAGTTAGGCAGCATAGAGTGGTGGTCTGTAGAATGACATTGGTGATCAAGAAGAGGAGGAGGAGGAGTGTGAGGGCAGCACCAAGGATCAAATGGTGGAAATTGAAAAAGGGTGATTGTGAGGTGGAGTTCTGAGAAGAGTTAAGACAGGAACTGGGTGAAGTGAAGAGTTATCGAACAGTTAGGTAACTACAGCAGAGCTAGTAAGGGAGACTGCTAGAAAGGTGCTTGGTGTGAGATCTGAACAGAGGAAGGAGGTCAAGGAGACCTGGTGGTGGAATGAGGAAGTACAGGAGAGTATACAGAGAAAGAGGTTGGTGAAGAACAACTGGGATTGTCAGAGAGATGAAAAAAGCAGACAGAAGTATAAGGAGATGAGGTGCATGGCAAAGAGTGAGGTGGCAAAGGCTAAGGATAAGGCGCATGGAGAGTTGTATAAAAGGATGGTCACTAAGGAGGGTGAAAAGGACCTGTACCGATTGACTAGACAGAGGGACCGAGCTAGGAAAGATGTGCAGCAGGTAAGGGTGATAAAGGATAATGAGGGAAATGTACTCACAAGTGTGGAGAGTGTGTTGAACAGATGGAAAGAGTACTTTGAGGGGCTGATGAATGAAGAGAATGAGAGAGAGAGAAGATTGGATGATGTGGGATAATGAATCAAGAAGTGCAACAGATTAGCAAGGAGGAAGTAAGGATAGCTATTAAGAGGATGAAGAATGGAAAGGTTGTTGGTCCAGATGACATATCTATGGAAGCTTGGAGGTGTTTAGGAGAAATGGCAGTGGAATTTTTAACCACATTGTTTAATGAAATCTTGGAAAGTGAGAGGATGCCTGAGGAGAGGAGAACAAGTGTTGTGGTACCAATTTTTAAGAATAAGGGTGATGTGCAGAGTTGTAGTAACTACAGAGGTATAAAATTGATCAGTCATAGCATGAAATTATGGGAAAAAGTAGTACAAGCTAGGTTAAGAAGGGAGGTGATAATTAGTGATCAGCAGTATGGTTTCATGCCAGGAATAAGCACTACAGATGCAATGTTTACTCTAAGACTGTTGATGGAGAAGTACAGAGAAGGTCAGAAGGAGTTGTATTGTCTCTTTGTGAACTTAGAGAAAGCATATGACAGGGTGCCTAGAGAGGAGTCGTGGTATTGTATGAGGAAGTCGGGAGCAACAGAGAAGTATGTATGAGTGATACAGGATATGTAGAAGGGTAGTGTGACAGTGCTGAGATCTGCAGTGGGAGTGACAGATGCATTTAAGGTGGAGGTGGGATTACATCAAGGATCAACTCTGAGCCCTTTCTTATTTGCAGTGGTGATGAACAGGTTGACAGATGAGATCAGACAGGAGTCCCAGTGGACTATGATGTTTGTAGATGACATTGTGATCAGTAGTGAGAGTATGGAACAGGTTGAGGAGACCCTGGAGAGGTGGAGATATGCTCTAGAGAGGAGAGGAATGAAGGTCAGCAGGACTAAGACAGAATATATGTGTGTGAATGAGAGGGAGGAAAGAGGAATGGTGAGGATGCAGGGAGCAGAGATGGGGAAGGTTGATGAGTTTAAACACTTGGGATCAACAGTTCAGAGTAATGGTGAGTGTGGAAGAGGGGTGAAGAAGAGAGTACAGGCAGGGTGGAGTGGGTGGAGAAGAGTGTCAGGAGTGATTTGTGATAGACGAGTACCAGTAAGAGTGAAAGGGAACATCTACAAGAGGGTAGTGAGACCAGCTATGTTATATGGGTTGGAGTCAGTGGCATTGACAAAAAGGCAGGAGTCAGAGCTGGATGTGGCACAATTAAAGATGTTAAGATTTGCACTGGGTGTGATGAGGGTAGATAGGATTAGGAATAAGTATATTAGAGGGTCAGCCCAGGTTGGTTGGTTTGGAAACAAAGCCAGAGAGGTGAGATTGCGTTGGTTTGGACATGTGCTGAGGAGTGATGCTGGGTATATTGGGAAAAGGATGCTAAGGATGGAGCTGCCAGGTAAGAGGAATAGAGGAAGGCCTAAGATAAGTTTTATGGATGTGGTGAGAGAGGACATGCAGGTGGTTGGTGTGACAGAGCAAGGTGCAGAGGACAGGAAGAAATGGAAACAGATGATCCACTGTGGCGACCCCTAATGGGAACAGCCAAAAGAAAAAGAAGAAGACTCAGCTCATAAACACTCCAGTCAGACCAACCAAGGATAACACCACAGGATCCATCCTAGACTGGATTCTCATCTCCCATCCTAACAAAATATCTGAAGCAGGCACTCTTCCAGCTACACTGAGTGACCACATCCCTGCCTTTATCCACCGCTCCCCCTCAGCCTTACAAAATCAACACCAGTACATACAGATAAAGAACCTAACTGCCTTCAACCCTCTAATCTTTTCTAATATCTTTAAAAAGATTAACTGGCACATACTAAAAACTCTCCTCCTAGATAATGCTGTTGACTATTTCAATATTACATTCCTGGACACATTAAAAAGCCTTGCACTACTATGCAGGAAAAGAATCAAAACTAATTCCGCTCCATGGATGACCAAACCTACTAAAAATCAGATGCACCTCAGAGATAAATCATGGAAACATCAAACTAACAAAATCAAGACTCCCTGGTACATTTTAAACAGTTTTGTAATCAGGTAAAAAGACTAGTACATATAGACAAAAATGCTTACTACACAAAACTACAGTCTAACCACAAACAAAGCCTTAAAAAATTTGGAATTCCATCTCATCTCTCTTAAACCCTGGCACAAAACAAAAAAAAAACAGTTCCTGTCCACACCTCAACAAACTTTCTCATGAAATAGCATCTCTGTTTAATTCCTTCTTTATAAATTGTATAGCCGACATTACTGCTAGCTTTCCTCATGACAGCGATAACATAAATAACACTGCTCCTCCTAAAACATCCTCCACTTTCCCTACCTCTACAAGCTCCTCATCCTCCCCTAAACCCAACACCCCACCTGCCCTTAACTTTAATATCAACCCTATTTCTACCACAACCATCAAAAGACTACTCCTTAAGCTCAAACCCTGCTCTAACGTACCTGACAGCTTACCCCCCCACACACTTTTATAAAGATCACTGCCGAATAAATCACATTTCCCATTAGCATCCTAATTAACAGATCCATTCAAAAATCTTATGCACCCATATTATGGAAGAAAGCTTACCTTCTTTCTCTTCACAAAGGCAGCAAAAATAAAGATATCTCCGACTTTTGTCCTATCGCTATCTTGTCCTCAATCTCTAAGATTTTGGAAAAGTGTATCCACTTTCATCTGATTCCCTATATCCTCCATAACCATCTCCTGCACAGCATGGTTTCAGACCTGGACACAGCACTACAACTTCCATTATTTCTTTTCTGGATACTATTAACAAAGCTCATGATTCTGGAAAAACAGTAGTACTATATTCTTAGAACTATTGAAGGCCTTTGATACAGTCTCCCACTCTTTACTACCGTCACAACTCACAAATTTTGGACCTCTCCCCACCACTTTAAACCAGTTCTCTAGCTATCTGACAGGCAACAAGCCATCAAATGGCAAAACTCAATCTCTTCCTTTCTTAACACCCCTACTAGAGTTCCTCAAGGTTCCATACTCGGTCCCCTCTTATTCAATATTTTCATTAATAATTTCCACATGTCTATCACCAATGGTGCCCTTATTCAATACACAGATGATTCAGCCATCGTCTGCTCAGAAGACTCTATTTCTGAACTACAACTCAAAACTCAAACAGCCTTGTCCACCACTGAATCCTGGATATTTAATAGCCACCTGCCCCTGAACTCAAATAAATTTAAAATCATGCTTTTCATCTCTATAAAGTCAATCCCATCAGACAAAACCATGTTCAATATTTATTCCCAAAATAAAGCACAAATTGAAATTGTCAGCCATATAAAACTTCTGGGAATATCTATAAATGAGCAATAAAATTTGATATCCACCTTCAACAAAACATCAAAAAAACTCATCAGAAACTTGGAATGCTCTACAGGCACAACCAATACATCAGCTCTTCCATTAGACAAACGCTTGCCTCCACTTGATTTTTCCCTTCACTAATGTATGTCACCCCTCTATGTACCAACCTTCAAACCACTCTAAAAGCCAAGCTTGAAACATGCTATAATAAGATCTCAAACTTTGCAACAAATTCCAAAACTCCTCCCATCACTGTACTGCTCTTCACATCCTAAAATGGCCGGAAATTCCAAACTACCTTAACTATCTACAAGTTAATACTGATTTTCCTGCCCTAAGTTCTTCACCTTCTACCTTCCAAAAAGGGCTCTTAGATCTGAGAACCATCAACTACTTCTGGTTCACAAGCCAAACCAGCCTCCCAGGAACTTCTCTTCTCTTACTCCATAGCCAAACATTGGAATGCTCTTCCATTAGCTATCAGAACTACCCAAAATCCTGTTAACTTCAAAATTTCTCTACACACATACCTATCTTCCATCTGAAACTGCTCTTGCACTCAAACTCCTAATTTGTCTGATGACTGTATATTGCCAATGTATATAATTTTGCTTTCTACTGTACTGTGGAGCTTTTCTCCCCAGGCCTCCACTGACAACAGGCTTCGTATGGCCCAGTGGACTTCCCCAGTTAACAAACTGCTAATAAATATATAATAAATTTGGGGTACAGATGAGAATTAATTAGGTTGATTTGAAGTATGCTCTGCACTCAAACCTCTACCAGGCTATCTCCAGTTCCACTACCCACTATCCCCATTGCCTCTACCAAGATATCCCCAGTTCCAATGGACTGAATTTTAGCTGCACCCAAGATGATTTTCAAATCATCTTTGGTCATTTCTGCAGGCTGGATTCTTTTCAGTCTACATTTGTTAATTCACTATGACACCGACATTTTTTTATATTCCATAGAGCTCATTTTTGTGTGATTCCTAACTAGTCTATCTAAACAAATAAAATAACTTCTATTCAGGTAATACTGATGTATATTTACCTTGTGGCTGCAAAGGTAGATATACTTTCTGGTGATAAAACTGTTTTAAACACTATATACATTCAATATGCAATATCTTTGCTGCTTCCTACCAAAATTATGAAGGCAACGGGTATGTAAATCCCACCTGCAACAAATAATATGGGATAAACTAGATTACAGCCTACTGATCTGTGCTGCTGCAAGCTGGTTAATATGCAAGGGGCTATTGGTCTTAAGGCCATGTAGGAACTGTACACTGCTGCCTTGGGCCAACACTTGCTACATCCAAACATTGTGTAAAGCTACAGACCATAATGACTTCCTAGGATTTTACCAGCCTTATGCTAAACCCAGTGTTCATCCATACAGTCTTGCCAATAGTAATTGGAAAATCTCCAAAAATATTTTGCACACAAGTAAACACACACACACACATAGTATTTTTGAGACAGAGTGCTTAGTAACTCTCTAGTACCAATACCCTCACCCACAATTTATGGGAATGATATGACCAGTCAGACTACCTTGGCAAAATGAAGAGTATAAAGTACTGTTTGTACATGTTTGCAGCTATTCCTTAATTTTTTTATGAGATCAAGTGTATTTTTATTGAATCTGGTTACTGATTCTGTTTGGTGTCCATTTATTGAAAAGTGACTGTTCAGAACCAGATACTACAATTTAAATATTTAAAGGGTATCTTATTTTACAGGAAAACAGAACATTATACTCCTGATTTTCCCTTAAAGTGTATGGTAAGAAAAGGAAGATCTGGAGACATCTGAATTTTATAAAATGATCCAAAGCTTTTTTCTATTTCTCAATTTTAATTGGATTATTCAGTTACCCCTGGTTCTCATAGAAGCAACTGTACTGAAGCAAAGGAAGTTCAAGTACTTGGACAGTAAACAAATTCTTAGGGAATTCAATAAAGTGACATTGGTGTTTCTGTTTAGGAGGACCTTCTTTTAGCAAGAACTTTGTAACACAACAGGAGGTGCATGGAATAGGTATGAGCTCTATTACTGGCACTCCAATAAACAAGAGTGATAACTTAATGATATTAAGGATTCTGCTGCCCTTCTTTGGTTTTGGAATAGCCGTGTCTGAGAGCCTACTATAAGTCATTAAGTTATTTCTCATTGCCACTAACTTGGATATTTACCTCATGTTCTGATCATCCTTCATTTAACTGCTGGATTGCAGGCTCTTCGTTCACTTTTATCAAATAGCAGTCCTCCAGGTTTAAAAAGACAAGTAAGTGATCAGAGCACAGAACTAATAATGAAGGATACAAAAACATTGTTTAGAAGCTTTTTGTGTTGGCAGGAAATGCAGTGCCTCGAGGTAGTTTAAAAAGTCCCTAACATAACCTAGACTACTAGTGAAGGGAAATTAACGTTTCTGGTTTGTCAAGTTAACTGACAGCACCAACACTTTTATCCGAAGAGAAATGCAATATGCATGTTTTTATGTTTTCTAAAGGATAACAAAAATATGAAATGATTTAGAAAATATTTAAATGAACAAAAGTAAACTAGAAGAGTTAATGCAAAATAAAGGTTGGACTTATGTGCTAGATATTTTTCTTTGTAAAGGAGAAACTGAGGCATTTTATACTGGCAAACATCAAATAACACTGCACATCAAAAAGGAGATCAATTACATATCTTAATCATGCAGTGTGACTTACTGATGCTTGGTGTAAACTTAAGGGTGTACTTAGGATAACAACTGTGAGGTATCTACAGACTGATTAACATCAAAGAAATAAATATTTTAGCTATATAACAGCAGGGCAGTTATCAATATTCTGCAGGACTGAGCCTTCTTAAGGAAATTCTTTTTTTGTACATTGATTTTACATTTTTCCACTTTTTTATGTTTTGCTAACTATTTGATAACACTAGCAACCAACTGTTCTGCTTAAAATGTCTATACAAAGGACATATAATGCTTTGCATACTATTCTATAACATGGCTCTCAACACGTGAGTCAAGAATCACAGATAAACCCAAAAAATATCAGGAATAAAATCCATGAATGATGGAAATTGTAAAATACAATTATAATTATAGGATACCGGAATCCGTTTTAATCTACATTTTATGAAAAGTTCATAGGTTCATGGGTAAGGAGTAGGCTAGCTGCCCTTCTAAGCCATTTTAAGGTTAGACAATTTCCCTTTTTGTGCTTGAATTAACTAATCCCATTTGGTTAGAGACTGACCTTACCCCATCCCACGGTCAATAATTAAATTTTACCCCTAATGAGAATAACTGGAATCAGGACATGGATAATTTGAGGGGACCAGTGCATACGATTAAGCATTTAGGAGCTGTCTCTGTCCATTAAGTAAAATGTCTTTAATCATAATGTCCATCAAGATTTTCTTACTATAATAATGTAAAATTCAAAATGTTGAGGAGAGCCATTGTAAAAAAAATCTAACTCAATATCAGAGATGTCCCTGAAAAATCATGGGCAGTTGAAAAGCAAGTGCTGGTTACTGTACATTTCCTATCATCCCTATATCCTTTGATTTTCCTGAGGTTTTTCCACGTAAAGTATTGTGTTTGGCTGATACAAATGAAATTGTATAAGGTTTATTGATCACTTTTATATTATTTTTTTGAGAATTATATGGTTGTTACTTTATGGAAATGCATGACTGTGAACAATATTTCAGCCTGAACATGTCCTAAGAAATCTTTTTTAGTTTTTTTGCATGGGATTTACTATTGTGCACATTAAAAAGTTCTAAAAATACACTTGGCCTATAACCTGGTCATTGTTATCATTTATGGCCCATATTTTCAATTTACTGTCTTTGTGTCCCTGCCTCATAAGCAAAGCTTTCAACGTGCAAACCCATTTTTAAAATGTAGTTTCACATAGTGCTTGCACAGTCAGCTGCAGATTGAACTGCAACTAATGGCAATGCAATAAACATAACTATCAGCATTGAAGAACTCTATGAGCCAGCTAATCTGAGCAATAACTCTCACACCACCGCTAGCAAAATGTTACTGCATTCGTACTTGTGGTCCAGTTACTTTTGCAGCATAGCTTTTTCTATCCAACATCATTTGGAATTGTTCCACTGTTCTAAACCAATCTCCTTTTGTAGGAGATTATCCATATATCCTCAACAGTGTTAATAATAAAATGCTTCTACACCCCTTTCAAACATATGATTTCAAAATGTGAATCCAGTTCCCCAAACATCCTACTGTGCTAAAGTTTATTGATATCTATAGAATCTCACAGTTTAGGCTGACGTTATTAGTAATTAGTATACTACGGTGAGCCTGCATTTAATTTATTGAATCTGTCCTCATAATTTTGCCAGTTTTCAGTGCATGGTGTCTGTATTGCAGCATACTATCAATGCAAACAATTCCCATAGACTATTTACACTTTAATTGTATACTTTTGGCTTAAAAATACCACATTCATTGTGTGAAGTTACATTTCAAGCTTAATGATTACATGGTCTACATGGATCAGTGTCCTACCCCAGTCAGCAAATAAATCAGGTTAGGAGTTGGCATAATGATTGACTTGTTTACTTTATAAACATGAAGTGCAGGGTTTGATTCTCAAATGAGATAAAATGGCTAGGCTTAGAATGGTCTGCAAAGGCAGTTAGCCTACTAGCAAACTATGAACCTATAAATAAATAAATTATCGATCTGTAGTTCCTATCACAGAGACATAAAACAGGCATATTGTGAGGAAAATAACTGAAAAAACAACAAGGATGTAAACTTCTGCACGGTGTGTGTGTGTGTGCTATAAAGAACCATGGAGTAAATCTGTAGTGACACCTGCTTGCTGTCCTGCTGAGGGGAACACTTGTGTAAGTGCAGTGGACTGGCTCCATTAGGTAGGGATGGTAGTCCTACCTGACATCCATCAATCATTTTTGTTTGCCAAAGCTATTATAGCAGTGTTTTGCAGAGAGGTCAGAAAGGCCTCAAAGCTGACTGGTATGTTGTGAGGTTGTGGGTGACTGTGGGCAGTGGAGGCGTTTTTTGTAAGTGCGATGTGAATGTTCTACATTGTGAAATAGAGAGATTAAGAGTAAAATTGTACTCAGTGTGGTTCCTACTGATTTCATCATTGCTTGATTGAGACATATACATTGCACTATGTTTGTCAGTACATTGTTTTAGTGCCTTATATGGAGTTTAGTATCACTGCTACAGCTGCTGGTACTGTTTCAATACATGTGTGTCATGAAGTCTGTACATGCTTGTCTGATGTGGGATGGTTGCAATGGAGAACAGATGAGTAGGAGTGTTGGATCTCTTATCAGCATACCCCCACAAGTGTCCCTAATTTTGGCTTATACTTTTGCTCTGACATACTATAATCCATAATGCTTTTTGAAAAAAGTGCTGGATTCTCATGAACAAATAATGACATTCATTGCAATTAAAGATTTTTTCTTCAGAAAGTGGGCTTTATATTACTTTAATACCTCGCAGGATGCACAGTAACAAGTCCTGCCTAAACCCTGCCATCCATCCAACAATTGGTTAAACCTAAGTAATAGTCATACCAGTGGTGGCATGAATATTCATTGTCTATTCATAGTTTACCCTTTTCCTCAATGTAGTGTGATCTCAGAATTGGTGTATTTAATTAGTGGGGGTGTGGGGGGCCCAGCACTCCACATGGGGGGTGCAGGGGGACTTGGCCCCCTGCAAAAAATGAAGGAAAAAGAAATAGCACTATAACTGCAAGTAGTACTGATTTATCAATAGGACACCTAACATAGTGATGCACAATTATTCTAGGGTGATTAAAATAAATGGTTCATTTGATTGTCAGAACCATGGTGTAGTCTACCTGGCCACATGTTTATCCTGTCTATCTTTTTATGTTGGAAAAATGGAAGGAACTTTAAAATCCAGGATATTATTATTTATGTATTTATTACCATTTGTTTATAGGGAAAGTCAACTGGGCCAATCAAAACCCATTTTCAGTGGAGGCTCAGGGAGAAAAGCTCCACAGGTCAAAATAGTTTGACAATATATAATAACAGAAACAGTTAGTAAAACAAAGATATAGTAAAACTATACAACAGAATACATTGTAATATGAGATTATACAATGCAGAGAAATAAGCAGAAGGCACATGTAAAACATTGAACAGTACAATTCAAATACAATTCATGCTATTTTGAAAGTATAGGATAATCAGTCCTGTGAGGCATGAATTTTGAGAGAGCATAGCCATTTGGTAGACTTAGGTGAGACTTTTAGTATACGTAGTCATTATTAGTAAGGAAGGATTAGAAGGACGGAAGAAGTTGAAAAGGATGAACAGGACTTAAGTAGGAGTCAGGATGTAGGAGGTTAAGAGATGATGTATGTGCAAAGCCAGAGAGTGGTGAGATGTAGTCTGAGAGATTTTTTGAAGGAGGAGACATTACTTGCGGTTCTAATAGGTAATGGGACATCATTCTATTATTTAGCAATACAGAAGGAATAAAGCATGTGAACAGCTGGGAGTTTGTTGCAGAATGTCCACAGTTGTGTCATCTACATATGGCATGGTTGCCATCAAAGCTAGTCTGTGTGCTGACATACTGGCAAGGCAGTGCAGATTGATTTCACAAAAGCATGACGGACAGGTCACTGTCACATGACATAGCCATCCAAACACACATATTCATGCCAACCCTGTGTAACACACTGTATGCATGCACATATGCTTTGCAAATACACCTCCCATAATAATTACTCAGTAGCTCTATCTGTAACATTCCTAGCATGTCTGACATCTGGACACCCACAGTTCAGGCCCACAGTCCAGTCTGTTGTACTACAACGTCATGCT
The DNA here is from genome assembly GCF_019279795.1 of Protopterus annectens. Lineage (NCBI taxonomy): Eukaryota > Metazoa > Chordata > Ceratodontiformes > Protopteridae > Protopterus > Protopterus annectens. The sequence continues at coordinate 816,869,309 of NC_056746.1, forward strand.
TGGCAATACAACTTAGAAATACCTGAGCTCTGCAATGTCAAACAGACCTGGTTGCTGCTACCAGTCACTGCCACCCACAGTAGCATGTTAAAGGCCTGGTGGGTGGGACACATGTCACAAATATCAGTACATGTCCTGAACCTCCCCTACCACTCTCTGGATGGTACTACTAGTTAACATATGTACCAGAGGCACATACTTCACCTGGACTGTAATGGGTACCCTCACCCTGGCCATGCTGTGACACAAGACCTGACACTGCTCCCTCACTGACATATGCACCCCCAATGTCTTCACAATCTCCATTAATACTCCTGCCCAGAATGCAGCAGCTGCAGCCTGCCACACATGCAGCTGTATGTTCAGCTATCTGCTACAGACCTACCATACCTCCCAAACACCTAGAACAGGGCATTCACACAACACCCATACATGAAAGGTTGGGGGGGGGGAATGTTCAGGTGACACTGACATGTATCACAGTCTCCCCCTACAAACATACACAGCTGATATGCCAGCATCAACTGAAGCAGCATGCACATTCAGATAAAAAGGATGTTATGACACTCACATTTGCCTGTCTCCTTACTGAGTTCAACACACATTGTTAAAAAGTAACCTGCCACGGAATCACAAACACTGTTAAGAATGGCCAAACATAGCATGCAGAACAGTGGACATAACACATCAATCTAAACACTGAAAAGTATTTCTACATACCCTCTGTGATGCTGTAGGTCCCACACTTCCATAATGTCCTCCTCACAGGCCAGGAAAAGGGCCCCGCCTACATGAAGACCTTAATTATAGCGCTGTGTTCCCATGCCATTGGCTAATGGCAATGTAACCCAGCTGTTCTGGATGCAATTAGCAAGTGAGAGTCAAAGATTGGTGCACAGGCAATCACCTATTCATGAGCATTACCTACAAAAGGCAAGCTGCTGCCTTTGGTAAACAGGTCTGACACTTTCTTCATGAAGTCAGACTGTGATTCTCTAGAAGAATACAACTGGATTTTTTTTTCTCACAAAGGACTACAGCAATATACCAGATATGTCATAGAATTAAGCATGTAATGGAATACAGATGGGGATGTAGTCATGGGAAATAGGAATTTAAACAGTAGGTCTCAACAACATTTCTTGGACTGACATGTTGCTGTTAGTCTGCTGTCCATCACCTGTGCCCATCCCTTATGACTTTGTCTGCAGTGACATAGATTACAGCTCTGGCCCCTGAGTCACCCCAGCTATGGTTAGCTCACATATGACTGCTACTAGATTGCCTGTTATACAATACTGACAGTAAGTACTGATGGTTACATCTGGCATATCACATCATGTACTGTCAGTGAGCCCCTCTCAGTCGGTGAATGTCATACAGGTTTAGTTCAAAGATTGTCCAGATGTCCCTAATTGTTCCTGATGTACTCTGGCTAGGTCATTGTGCACTCCACACCTGTATCTCATTGCCTGACACCTATGGCTAGCATACCTGGTGACCCCCTGCAGCAGGACTGCAGGTTATAGGGACTAGTAGTGGAGGGACGCTGGCTCTGCTTCGGCAGCAGTGTGTACATATTGAGCATACAATGTAAGGGAGTGAATACAGTACCAGAAATTAATGTACCATTACTGTGTTCCCAGGTTTCTGGCATGTCACGGACACATCCCCCAACCTCTCAAGACAACCATCACATATTGTCCAACTGGTGTGCAGAAATCCAGATTTTTCTGGCAGGTGTTGGACATCTATCAAGCACATGTACACATTCTGCAAACATCTGGGTACTACACCTACAAGGAGGATACCCTACACCCCATATGCACTGCTCTCAGTTATTGTGTAGCACAGATGTTCCTGAAATGTCCACATGCACTTGTAGTACCACTCACCTGCTTGTTGGATGTAGGCTTAATGACATGGTACTGTAATGTTGCCCATAGGGGACACCCAACAGTCGATGGCAGTGATGTGTGTGGACACACAACACAGTATGTCACAGCACTCAGCCCATATCTGATATTACTGGTACCATATGAGGTGACTAGGCTATGGGCCCTTAGCAGCCATATTCATAGTCCAGATGTTAGCCCATGTGTATGCAAGGCAATACCTAATGCCCCAGTCCAACAGGGACACACAGGTGGTATCCCAAAATTGAGTTATCCAGGTTATGACTGAAAAGTTGTAAATAGCTACCCTGCCTGATGTGGACAGGAGCCCATTCCACTGCAGAGTGATTGTGTGGGACACACATCTGAGCTGTCAATACATCCCTTTAATGTCACATGCCAGGTTGAGGGTGTGTGTGTGTGTGTGTGTGTGTTAACACAGTGGAGCATGAGTTGTACTCGTGCAGCAGTCCCAGCAGTTTGGAGTTGTTTCTGTATGTATTTCTGCTGCAATATAATCAGTGTTGGTGTTCTGTATATTTTTCTGTATTATGAGATTCGGTATTATGAGTTACCATTAAGGTAATTTTTTCTTTTGTTTTTTGTTTTTTATTATATATTCGAACTTTTGAAATTCGATCATATGTTGTCGAACATATGGGATTCGACATTTCGAAAATTCGATTATATAATATAGACCCTATAAAACAGTATTAGGTATTCATAAAGAACTGAGGTAATTCTAATACATAATGCTGTTATGCTCCTAAAATAACATTTTAATAAATAATGCTGTCATTTCAAGAACAAATTAATAATACCACTCTGAACTTCCCCTGTAAGTAAATTTCCTTGTCTCTAGCAATTGCAGTTGGGATTCTCCTTTATTGCAACACCTATACAGCTGTATTTGCCTCCAAACCTAAGGAATGAACTATGCTGTGAGGTGAATGCAGACAGAGTAGCCATCTGGTGAATGGACCGATGGTGCAGTATGGTAGAGGCTTTCTGATGGAGAGCACTTTACACACTAGTGTGCAATGGGGTATAATAAGAGAAATGATTGAGGATTCAGGTGATCTGGGTGTCCTTATAAATTGCTTGGTGCTGCTCACATGATATAGGGACTTGCAGAGATCCAGGTCAATCAGTTGGAAATCATCATGCAAATTATGTAGATGACTAAAGGGTAATGTGTAACCCTCCAGTGTGTTTCATAATGAGGCAGTGGTAATGTCTTATATCAGCCCCAGTAATGAAATAGCTTGCTGAATTTTGCAGTCTGCCAGTTATGAAGGCTGCTTGAGGATATTAAGTCCATAAGTGCCAGAGATGGGGAATAAAACTCTTGTCAATTCAATACCTTGCATGTTTGAAATTCAGCATCACTGTAATTTTTCCTTTGATGTTAGGAATGTGAGTAGAAAAAGAAATTAGTAGGGCTAAGCAAACACTGACTTATTTATCAGATTAAGCATTTTCAGGTATGTACAAAGCTCACAATCATGTAAGCAACAGCAACAGGAACCACAATTACAAAAATGCAAATGGCAAAAATGAGCCAGAAGTGAAGCTCATCTTTTATTCACAGATTTGAACTTCGCTTCTGTCTCTTTTTTGCCATTCGCATTTTTGGAATTGTGGTTCCCTTTGCTGTTGCTACAGGATTATGATCTTTGGTGGCTTGCATTTTTATTCCTGTTATTTCAGTTTGTTTCTGAAATTTCCGGGTACATATCTGGAGTTCCACATGCATTTCTCGTTTTACATACCGTTTCACTTTTGCATTTTAAAATCAAAGCATTTATTTTTGATTAAGAATTATTTTCAGACTTTGATGTGTAAGGGATTGACAAACCTGAGAGTGCAGTTTATTGAGATATTATTCTTCAATGATTTTTTTCTGACATCTAGACGCGCATACCATGTGTTTGAAGAAACGTGTTTGTCTCTTCCAGGGATGTAGTGATAGAACTGATATAAACACTGTTTATGTGCATTCTGAACAGCAGGGGTCCAAGGAATTTGTATACCAGCAATAGCTGATGTATTCAACACAATCCTGTTTGAAGTCATGATCACATTTGCCAATAGGTTATTCTGTAGTGCCTATCCTACAGTCACTGAACTAGTTACATGAGGAAGGATTAAGTCCTTATAATGAGAGTTACTGTTACTGGTGAAGAAATCACTGAAAAGCTTTGGAAAGGTCAATAAATGCCATTCCAGTGACATTGTCCAAGTCCATGGCTCTATATAAACTACAATATTAACAATTTCTGCTGTACCAAGTTCCTTCCTTCATTTCCATTTCTTTGAATTTCTAATCACTAATCAAAAGATCGATTATCAGTCTGATAAAAATACAGGTCTATGTCACTTCATTGAATACTGAATATTCTCGAACCACTATTGATCACAGGGAAAAATGATGGCTGTCCAGCCTACTGCTGTGACAAAATTCTAAAAATTTAAAACCCATCCAAGTGGGAGGCTTCACTCCCCACACCCCCTTAACTAAATATACCAACTGCAAGACTGAACTGCAGTGGGGAAAAGGGCAAAATCCCAATGATGGCCAACCATTGTTTTTCCCTATGAAAAGCTTTGATTAGACAGCTGTTCAATAAATTTTGGTTCCGACAAAATGGGTTAGATCAATACTGGTTTGACAATGTGAGTAAAGTGATATGGACCCAAAAATACACCTCTTTGATAGCCCAATGTTCAGTATCTAATAAATGCATAAATATTTTTTAAACTATAATAGTTTCCTTTATTTCATATGAGTGCAATCTAATTAGCAAATGTATGTGTGATCGTTAATGTATATTACTTAATGTCTGCTTGTGTAAATTACTGAATATCTTTTTAAAACTGTTTGTAATATGCTGGAGGTTTATTCATCAGGCTTCTGCAGAAAAGGATTTTAATTTAACCCAGTCAGATAAACCTGGTAAAGAAAAGCAAAATAAATAAATAAAATAAAACTAGCAAGTTTGTAAAGAAGAAAAGAACTATGTTCATGTTATGTCCATTTCTAAAGCAATTATGTTGACTATAGGGGAGGGTAAAGGCCTTACTATGTTGGTGGAGGTTTGAGACTGAAATTTTTCTAAAACTCTTGCCAGGGATAATAATAATACTACTGGTAAGTAGCAGTCTGGTTGGAAGAAAGACCCATCTTTTGGATAGGTCTCATAGATGCAGTTGTTTTAGATGTCAAGGAAAGTTACAAATGTGTCTCAAAAGAACTGCAGTGAACATCCAATTCTGGGTCACAGGAAAGCCCAAACATATCATGATACTTGGAGGTCATAGTGCACACACACACACACACACACACACACGCATGCACACACATGCAGCCATAGTGGTGAAGTGCAATTAATTTGATGAACCTCTGCTTACAATCGTATATCACAGAGCAACTGTTCCCAGGATTCAGCAAGCTCTGCATGGTGGGAAGGAATAGTGCAAGAGCTGCTGCAGGCACTATGGCCAACGTGTGATCCAGGAACAAGCTCCCAGGATGCACACGAGCACTCCTGCTCTATTCCTGCATGGACACAGCTCCTGTATGCTAATTACCCCATTTGCTGGTGAAAACCATGCAAATGAGGTGAATTAGTGATCCAGGAAGCAGGCAGGCATCCGTGCAGGAATAGTGTAACCTGCATAAATGTATTTGGCTACTAACCAAATACATTTCTGCAAATTACAAAACGGAGGCATGACAGCTCGAAAGAAAGCATGTATTCAATGTAGTAGACATGCCAATGGCCAAATATATGGCCAATGGCATGGGAAATAGTTGCAAATTTATAAAAAAATAACATTTTTTTGGCCGATTTTGGCTGTTTAAGCATAGCACAGTGGTGTGCCAAGAGGATCGGCCCGAAAATAAAAAAAAATGAGAAAAGTCAATTTTAAGATGATTATGCATTTTGCCATTATAGTCAATGCCATGCATAAGACAACAAGACCGTGGGATAGTGGTTGCTAAGAGGGAAGGCTGAGTATCAGTTTTGTAACCATTAATTAGCAGTCAGTTCTATGCAAATGAGGGGAATGATACTGAGTCACAGATTTTCCCTCAGTGCTCGCTTGCACCCAACCGTGTAGGTGCAACAAGACCATGGTGTAAGCCTAAGAGCTAGATGACCTCACAAGGGTGTGTGTCTTGCTTGCTGTAAGCTAAGTGGAACTCTGTGGCCTGTGTTTACACTTAGCTAAGCACAGCTAAGCAGGGGGTGTGTCTAAGGCTGTTTTGTCTTACACCAAGAAATGCAGAGTGTGTTCATGTCCAGGGAGGGCCAGTTTCTGCTAAGTGGTGTTTACATTGCCTAAAAGGGTGTGCGTGGCATGCACTAGGTTGAAAAAAAACAGGAAATAGTAGCTCTGTTCACATATGAGCACTGGGTATGCATAGCGAACCTCGGGGCTTAAACGGGAAGCAATGGGAAGGGAAAACAGCAGCAGGAAGGCAATCAAGGAGAACTGGCAGGTGAAATGTATCAGAATCAGCCAATTACACAGGCAGCAGCCCAGCACAGCACACTACTCTAAACTATGCAAACACCTTTCACTCTGTTTTTTCCCACAAACTCTACACCACCAGTGCCCACAGACAGGGAACTTTTACCAGACAAAACTAACAAAATGATAGGGTCAGCTGTCACTCTCATACATCAATATGTGAAAGAGGCTGAGGGTGGTGAGGATGGGAATTTTGATGACCAACCCACAGTGAGGAGAAGTAGAAGAGTGCACAGACCCAGGGTAACCTACCAGGGGCTACATGAGCTGGAGATAGTGATAGACAGGGACATCCTACAGCAAATTTCTGAGCTGTGCTGGCCACGCCTCACACACAGAACCAACAGAGGGGAACCCATCCCAGTGGATACCAAGGTGTGTGTAGGCTTAAGAATACTAGCCACATGTACCTTCCAAAGGAAAACTGGGGATATCATAGGGATCTCACAGGCATCAGCATCCAGGGTACTCCACCAGTTCCTGGATGCCATGTTAGCACATGCCAGTGAGCACATATATTTCCTCAACACCCATGAGGCATTGACCAGCAATATGCGTCTCTTCCACCAAATAGCAGAATACCCTGAGGTAGTGGGTGCTATAGACTGCATGAACATACACATCAAAGCACCACCTGGCGAGCGGGGTAGGGTCTACATAAACTGCAAAGGCTTCCCCTCCATCAACTGCCAGGTCATGTGTGATGCCCAGGGCATTATAATGAATGTGTGTGCTGGCAGCCCTGAAAGCTATCACGAATCCCACATCTGGCATATGGCACAGCTGTACCAGAGATTTGCCAGTGGGGACATCCCATATGGCCACCTAGTGGGGGATGCTGGTTATGCACTGGAGCCGTGGCTGATGACACCCATCAGAAATGCACACACACATGAACAAGAACTCCATGATGAGGCACACGCACAAATGAGAATCATAATAGAGTGTGTGTTTGGGATGCTCAAGTTATGGTTCCATTGCCTGTGCATATCTGGTGGAGCCTTGCAGTACTCTTCAGTTACATGTACACAAATTTTCATTGCATGTGCAATGCTACACAATATGATCCTGCAGAAACAGCTACAGCAGTAACACCACAGGGCAGGGCCACACAGCTCCTCACCATTGTCAAGACTAGCACAGGCACAGAGTGACTCAGAGGAGGAACAACCTGAGGCTTCTCCTGTAGGCAGAAGGAGGCATGCCCAGTACACCCAGGCTTTGGCAAATAGGCAACGCATAGCACATACACTGACATGGTAGGAAGCCAGGGAATGACACATCTCTCTGACTTGCACATACAGTAAAAGGGATGCCAAACATGACACTACCTGTGCTTTACCATGTATAGGGAGTGTACTATGTGCATCCGACAAAGTCAGCACTCCAGCACCATCTTCAATATACAAGTAACTCACTCTTCCTATGAATTGCTGAATGGAGTAGTATGTTCTGGCTGAATGGGATGGCAGCAGATAGTGGACACCTATATGGGCAGCATGAAATCCATAGCAAATACTGGTATCAACAAAGTAGGCAGTACTACACAAGGTGACAAATACCACTGCACTAAATGTGGTGGCCCAAATGTCTGTCCATAGGACACACACATGCTTGTCAGTGAGGCTCACGTACCCAACAACAGTCTCAGCAAGCAGGACAGGTATAGATGACCACAAAGAAAGGCTGTTCTAAGGCCTCCAATTGATGGCAATGGAGAACAGCCCCCCTGCCAAATCTATACAGACAGACTACAGCAGCTGGATGTTAGTTCTGAAGGGTAAGACACCTGAAACTGAAATGTAGGTCAATAAAACCTAAGATCTGTACTCTACTGATATGCCTCTAGACTGTATGATAGGTCAGAATATAAAACGAAATGGAAGCCAACAGAGTACCTGAAATACCAGTACAGTCATAACAAATGTTTACAGTTGTCAGGTGTGCCCCCTCCCCCCCACAATCCTATGTGGAAATGCAGAAACATGTAAATGTGGGTTCAATAACAGTGAAGCACAGATTACCTGAGCTGGCCCAATATGCAGGATAGATTGTTGCATGTGTACAATATGCAGGGCTCTGTGTGTTAGGTTGTTTGTGCTGTATATTGTATGGAAGTGGTCAGCATGTAGGTATGGAGAGTGTCCTGGTGGCCTATGGCCAGTACTGTTGATGACAGGGCCATGTTTTGACAACTGCAGTGCCAACCACAATGCATCCCAGCAAGACCCAATTCTGCAGTCATCCATACTCATTGTTTGGATGTAAAATCTGTCACCATCTGAAAGATGGACATGCCATGAATGTGGGCCCAAATATACACACAGTACACAGGTGGAAGTACCCTAGACAGACTACATAAAATTTAACTGTCAACTGCACACACCTTTGGAATTGTACATACAGGTTAGCAGCACATTAGTTGTCTGAGTAGTATGGAATACTGATGTAGTCTGGCCAATCACTGGCAGACCACAAAAGGCACAGTTATGAAGTAATGAGAGACTGCCAATGTCCCCACACAAGGCAGCATAAGGGGGATGTCCCAGGTATATATGTGAGTCAGCTGCAAGAAGCTTCCATATCACACATGCACTCAGCTCACCTCACCATCAGACACAGGTTTATCATGGGTCATATCCCTGCTGTTGGGAATGAGTACAGTATGACCCCCACTTCTGTATGGGAATACCCACAGAATGCAGCATGCTGAAGAGGTGCCCCATGCAGGTGTGTCCCTAGCTGTAAGCAGCACCCTGCCAGCATCCAGAACAATGGATTAATATGGACAGGACCTATTGCTATTAACACCTTGCACACTTACCCTGTAAGAAATGAAGGCAAATACTGTGAACACAAGGTGACTGCAGAAATATAAAATTTTATGTATTACTATTATAAAATCACTGTGTACAATACAAAAAGACAAAATTAAGCGCATTCGTCAGGTAAATGACTTCATCAGAATTACACAATGTTAAACAACTCTCGATTAAATAATACACCTGGCCAATCATCTGAGAGACTAACATCACTTCGTCTACAATATTAAAAGGAGTACTAGTCCCTAAAAGTTCCCTTATAGTAACGCATAAAAATACATCACTATATTGAAGTAAACAATGCAGCTAAAAAAACATATTATTAATACAAATTATGCTGTAAAAGTGCATCTCATATCACATTATAGCATAAACATTGATTTTAATCTTAATACAGGGGGCATAGAAATTCTGTCATTCAGTCCTGGAGAATGACATACATTTAATTTGATTTGACATTTTAATTCTATAAATTCTAAGTAATCATCCACCGGTTCACCCCGTGGTCCCAAATCAACCTGCTCCAGTATAAAAAATTTAAAAGAATGATTAGGCTTACTACAAAGATGTTTGTACAATGCATTTGTTTCCTTTTTCTGCTTGATGTCATATAAGTGCTGGTAAATCCTTGACCTGAGTGCATTTTTGGTTTTCCCCACATAGTAACTTTCACAAAATCTACATAGTGCTATATAAACTACCCCTTTACTATAGCAGTACATTTTTTTCTTTGTAGTGATATATCCAAAATTTTTCAATTTAATTTTAGCAGTGTCCAAAATATATGGGCATTGAGAGCATCTTCCACATTTAAAAGTGCCACCCTGCCCTGAATTATATTTATTCCTTTCAAAAGGCCCTTTAAATGAGGTGGCCTTCCTATATACAACAATAGGTTTTGTACCAATTCTTTCCTGCACATCCAAGTCTGCCTCAAATATTTTCCAATATTTGAAAATAATATTCCTAATAGCGGAAAAATCAGATGTATACGTAAAGGCAAGTGCATGTCCAAAACCCAAAGATCTATCACCACTATTATCCTGGCTACCTATGTCAACCTGAGCTAATAATGGGATGAAATACCCACTAGTTCTCTTGTTTTTAACTTCCTTAAAAATATCAGTGAAAAAAGTCTCAGGGTAATCTCTCCTTAAAAACATGGTTTTCATATTATCCCTTTCCTTCTCAAACTCGTCCATATCAGAGACCATTCTGGTCAATCTCACATATTGGCCTTTTACAAGGGCCTTCTTCTGGTGCAATGGGTGCGCACTTGCAAAATGCAGTAATGTATTTGAATAAGTTGGTTTCCTATATGACTGGGAGGTAAAACAGTTATTAATATAATCCTTCCTGATAGTAACATCTAAATAGTTAACAAAGTCAAAATCTTTATTGATGGTACATCTCAGGAAACTAGTTGTGCCATTAATATAGGTGAAAACCTGTTCAGGTCAGTTTCACTACCCTTCCAGAACAGAATTATATCATCCAGGTATTGCCCATACAATACACATGAAGTCCTGAACTCTGAGTTGACCACAAATAGGTCCTCCCATTGTGCTAAAACAATGCTTGCAAAAGCTGGTGCACAGCACGCACCCATTGCTACTCCTTGTTTTTGTTTAAACAAATGCCCCTCAAAGGTAAGGAAATTATTTTCTAATACCATTTCCATACAGGTCCAAATTGTTAGAATGGTCTCATGCTCGAACCCAGTATTAGCACATAAGTAGTCATAAAACCACTCCATGCCTATTTGGTGTGGTATAACTGAAAATAGGTCACACACATCAATAGTAACCAGGATGAGATTTTCATCAAACATATTTTATTCAATTTTTGTGAGGAAATCCCACAAATCTTTTATCACTGATGTACGACTATCAAGAACATTTTTGACCTTACTGTCAATAAATTTAGCTATACTAAAGGTTTTTGAGGCCTTAGCATCCACAATAGGTCGCAGTGGTGGATTGGGGATAGATTTGTGTATTTTTGGTACTCCAAAAATTGTGGGAATTCTAGGATATTCAGTCAATAAATATTCATAGGTCTCAAACGCAATGTGCCCATTAAGTAGCAGATGTTCCACTTCCAAGTCAATATTGCAACAGGCTAAATTTATTTCATTATGTGAGACCTCAGAGTATACCTCACTGTAAAGCAGTTCGAACATTTTACAATTATATTCATCTATGTTCATCATAACTAACCCCCCACCTTTGTCAGGTTTCATTATCCTAATATCACGCTGCTCAAGTATTTCTTTCAAGAGCAGTATTTCTCTATTACTGAGGTTGTTTGTGCCAGTGGCATTATTCCTCCTATCTAGTAATTTTCTGACATCAGTTTCACATAAGCCTACAAAAAGTTGTATTAAAGGGTGGGTCGGGGGAATTAATGTACTAGGTCTCCGGAGGTTTGATAACTGTACCACATTAGAATTTTGAAAAAAACAAGGCTAAGTTCATTTTCCTTGTGAAAAGTTTTAACTGTAAGATAGAATCAACTATACTTTCCTTCCTATATGGTACAAAATTCATCTCCTTAGACAGTAAATCAGCTCACTCAGTGTTGACTTGGGCCTGACCATAGTTATAGATACTAAAGTCACCAATTTCATTTAGGACAATGTTACATTTAAAGGCATTGGTAATATTACTAATATTATTCATCTCCGGTATGTGCCCCATCTCCCCCTCCATGGGACCCCCGAGAGTTGTTCCCAAACCTGTGGTAGTCCTGCCTCCCCGTGTCTGATTCATCAGCCTCTCCGATCTCCGTAAGGTAGGTTGTTCTAAAGGGAACATGGCTTCAATATTATCCTGGTCATAAACTTCAGAATCTTGCCCCTCCACTTGTGTATCTATATTATCCCTGATATGACTTTGTTGCCCCCTCGATGTTTCAGGGTATGCTATGCCTTCCTCATAGTCTAATTTATCCCTTAACAACTTAGACACACAAGTGTATACCCAGTCCTGTCAAATGTAAAGTTGTGTGTGACTGAGTGTTGTGTGTGTGTGTTTCCAGAGGAATGGTTTATGGCCCATTCACTCACACTGCCCTTCTCATTGTCCTACGTTAGCAACCCTGCTGATGTCAGTCACCTTGAAATACCCCTTTGGAGAAAGCTCACCCTGATAAGCTCCATGGTACATGCAGTAACTGTGTAATGCTATAGTATAACATACTAGTTAGGTAGGAGTTTTAACCCCAGACATGGAAACTGTGTGTGGGTGTTTGTGTGTGTAGAGATCAATGATTTTGAGGCCATTCAGTCACTACACCTCCCATTGCCCTGCCTCAGCAAGCCTGCTGATGTCAGTCACCTTGAAATACCCCTTTGGATAAGGTTCAACCCTAAAAGTTCTGTGGCATGTGCAGTAACTGTGTAATGCTATAGTGTAACATACTAGTTAGGTAGGAGTTCTAATCCTATACATGGTACATTTGTGTGTGTGGGTGTTTGTGTGTGTGTAGGGATCAATGATTTTGAGGCCATTCACAGTCACTACACCTCGCAATTAGCAAGCCTGCTGATGTCAGTCACCTTGAAATACCTCTTTGGACAAGGTTCAGCCATGTAAGCTCTGTGGAGCATGTGATAACTGCATAATGTTATAGTATGACATATTAGGTAGGAGTTCTAATCCCAGATAAGCCATTGTGAAACTGAGTGTGTGCGTATGTGTAGGGATAAATGATTTTGAGACAGTTCACAGTTACTACACCTCCCATTGCCCTACTTTAGCAAGCCTGCTGATGTCAGTCACCTTGAAATATCTGTTTGGAAAAGGTTCAGGCCTGTAAGCTTCGTGGCACTTGCGATAACTGAATAATGCTATAGTGTGACATACTAGTTAGGTAGGAGTTCAAATCCCAGGCATGGCAACTGTGAAACTTTGTGTATGTGGGGAACAATGATTTTGAAGCCATTCACAGTCACTAAACCTCCCATTTCTCTACTTTAGCAAGCCTGCTGTCAGTCACCTTGAAATACCTCTTTGGACAAGGTTCAGCCCTATAAGCTCCATGCTGCGTGTGATAACTGCATAATTCTATAGTGTGACATCATAGCTCAGTAGGAGTTCTAATCCCTGAAAGGACAACTATGAAACTGTGTGTGTATGTGTGTGTGTGGAGATTAATGATTTTGAAGCCATTCACACTCACTACACCTCCCATTGTCCTACTGTAGCACGTCTGCTGATGTCAGTCACCTTGAAATAACCCTTTAGCCATATATCAGCCTGCTCCTAGGCTGAACAAGCAGAAGGTTACTGTTTGCCTGTCAGGAGCCAGAATTCGCCACATAACACAAGCACTCAGGTCACTCCAGAACAAGTACAAATATGACTCTGTCATTGTTCATGTTGGTGTGAATGACCTGAGATGTACCTCCCTGGACTACATGAAAAGAGACATGGAAGAGCTCTCTGATCATGTAGCCCATGCTGGTATGATCCTGACCCTGAGTAGCATCCTGCCCTCACCAAGAATGATACCTAAGTATAAAGAAAAAAGTGATCAATTTCAACAATTGGCTAAGCTTCTGTTGTCATTCAAAGGGGATCCAGTGTCTGTCAGCCTGGGATGACATGCTCGACAAGCCACATTGCTTCGCAAGAGGTGGTTTGCACCTGTCATGACTAGGCTTTCGAATACTGGCCAAGGCTCTTGCTGCCCCCATAGTGCCTTTTTTAGGCAAGGCTCAAAAGTCAAACCCACCTCTGTAAACAGCACAATTAACAAAAAACTGAGGGTTATGCTACTCAACTCCAGGAGTTTAAATCTCAAAATGCACGCGCTCAAAGCACTCCTCAGTATGGAGACTGTCAACATCTGTGCAGCAAATGAAACCTGGTTTAAGGCTCCAGAGAGCACCCCAGCACTACCGGGCTACAACTCATACCACACGTTTTGGCCACAGAACACGGACCGAAACACAAAAGGAGGGGGTGTATCCATATTCATCAAGGATACCTACACCTCCAGGTTAGTGGTGCAGCATGATACCTCTGAGATCATCCAGGTGCAACTAACATCAGGCAAATCTGCAATGCAAATTGTGGCCTGCTCCAGATCACCCTCCATGACCCGGGGACGCCACTCCATCTTTCTGGAGACACTGGAAAACATGAAGATCCTACCAAACACCCTGATATTGGGTGATTTCAATTACCCTACCATTCACTGGGAAAACTACTCGAGTACAAATTCTCAGGCCCAGTGCTTCCTGGAATTCATCAACTCAAACACCCTGGATAAGCTGGTAAACTCCCCTACCAGACGTAAAAACATATTGGACCTGGTCATCACTAACATGGGTGGCAGGTGTTCCACATCGGAGGTCAACCTGTCACTGGTTAGATCAGACCATAAACTAATCACTCTGGATGTCCACACCCCACCACCACCCCCAACTAAGGAAACCACAGTAAAAAACTTAAAACAAACTTCACCTTACTTAAGACAGAGGTGGTAAGTTTCACAGCCCCCACGCTAAAGGATAATGCTGCCCAAGATGCAGAAACCTTTACAAATGCACTTTATGAGCACCTACAAGGATGCATGGATTGTGCCATTCCTAGCAAAACCAAGACTCACTCCTCTAAGAGAAGGAAATTAGTTTGGTGGACCCCTGCAATAAACAGGCTATACAATAGAAGGAGGAAACTAGTTCAGAAAAAAAAGCAAATCCCAAGAAGGAAAGACATCCCTGATCAGTACCAGTAAGAAACTGAGGTCCCTCATGAAATCATCCAAGGCTAACTTCAAAAGAAAAATAGCCAAAGATTCAAAAGATAACCACAAAGCCTTCTTCACCTATGTTAAGAATCTAAGTGGCAACTCGCAGATATGCACTGAACTAGTTCAAAATAGCACAACATACACTGAACCTACTGATATTGCCAACATCCTGGCAGATAGATTCAGTGCAAACTTCACCCTCCTCTCACTTCCAAAAGGGCCCACAACAATACCAGAAAAGTGTAGTGTCCCAAAAATCACAGACGCACAGGTGAAAACAGCCCTTTCAATAGCCAAGACACAGCATCAATGGGACTAGATGGTGTCCCAGGCTGCATCTTGCACAAACTACAGACCGAACTAACCCCCCACCTAAACACGCTGTTCATTCTCAGCCTCTCCACAGGCGACGTGCCCATAGAATGGTGCACAGCAATGGTTATTCCTCTCCACAAAGGAAGGGCCACAACTGACCCTGGTAACTATTGCCCCATAAACTATGGAGCGCATCATCATTAAACTCATTAACAAAGACATTGGGAACCTCCAAACACCTGACCTGACCTAGTTCGGCTTTGTTAAGGGCAGATCATGCCTACTAAACCTGGTTGACTTCTTTGAGACAGTCACCAAGGCCATAGACGAAGGAAAGGTGGTTAACACAGCCTACCTTGACCTCACCAAGGCTTTCAACATCATTCCCCACTCAGGTATTACAGAAAAACTCACCAGCCTGAACATAAACCCCTACGTCATGAGATGGCTTGCCAACTGGCTTACAGACAGAACTCACATGGTAAGAATAGCGAGCTCCAGGTCCGACTCTAAACCAGTCACAAGTGGTGTCCCACAAGGCTCGGTCCTGGGACCCCTACTGTTTGGTATATACTTCTCAGAAGTACAGGCAAACACAGGAGGACTATAGCTAACCAAGTTCGCTGATGACTGCAAACTGGGAGCCATAATTGACTCTCCAGCTGACACAGACATCCTCCAAAAGGGCCTTACTGAGACGGACACCTGGTGTCAAAGTCATGGCCTCCAGCTAAATGCCAAAAAATGCATAATCATCCCATTTGGGAAAAACAAAGCATCCACTAATTACCACAGAGGTGGCAGCCCCCTTAATACAGAAGAAGTAATAAGAGATCTGCTGACCCAGGCAGGTAGTAATCTCTCCTTTGACAATCATATAGCCAAAGTAGTTAGGAAATCTTTCTATGTGGCCCATCTAATTACTAAAAGCTGACACACTCTGGCTAGGCTTATAAATGCCCTCAGGCAGATAGCCTAGTACCTACCTATGAACCTATAAGCTCTGTGGCATGTGTGATAACTATGTCATACTGTAGTGTAACAAACTAGTTAGGTAAGACTTCTAATCCTGCCCCTGCCAACTGTGATAATTCACAGATTCACAGATTAGTACTAGGCTAGCTGCCCTTGTGTTCCATTTTAAGCCTAGCCAACTACCCCATATGAGAATCAAACCCTGCACATTGTGTTTGTAAGGTAAACAACTTAACCATTATGCCAACCTCATATAGATTTCACTGAGAGAGTGTGGGTGTGTCTACCTTGACACCTGCTTTTGTGGACAGTCACATGTACTACACTTCCCTTATCCCTCCTTTATCACTGTTGATGTCACTCACCTTCAAAGATACCTTTGGACAACTTTCCAACATGTGAGTTCTGTGGTGCATGCAATAACTGCATAACAATGTAATAGCAATACATAGTCAGGTATGGGTTTGAAACTCAGTACTGGTAAGTGTGTGTTTGTGTGTCTGTTATCAGTGCCCTGTGTGGTTGTTGGAGTGGTTGTGTAATAACATGATTCATTGCAGTGTGTGTTTTGCTGCTTCATTATATTGAGGAGCTAAGATTTTCCAAACATTGTACAGATTGTTATAGACAATCCTCAGCCATAAATGTGTAGAGCCATGTGCAATTACCATGTGACAGTACAGATTAGTACACAATATAGGCAACCGTTATAATGCCCAGATACCACTCTCAACCAATGGATCATACATAAACATGCTTGGCTCTTACTTTCCTACTCCCTCCCTTTCTTACTCTGTCTCTGTCTCTCTCTCTCCCCCTCTCTGGTGGATGTGGAAAGTACATGTGCTTTACTTAGGCAGCAGCTTGAGTTTTGTAAGTGATGCTCATGATCAGCTGATGGCCTGTGCATGAACTGCAGTCCCCCACTTGCTAATTCCATGTGGAACAGCTGTGGTATCATTCTTATAGCCAATTGCATGGAAACACACTCCTATAACTAAGCACTTAATGTGGGTGTTGGCCCTTTTCCTTCACTGTGAGCAGGATTTCATGTGGGTATTTGACAAACAGCATCACAGAGGGTAGTTGGAAATACCTCTTACAACATACATTGTGGAGACAGGGCAACAAACAGGAGGGGGATGTTCCAGACATGGGGACAAAATGTACTACATTTGAAGTAATGTTTGTTTAACAGGGTATGTGTGGATATGGCTGTTCTACAT
Source organism: Protopterus annectens (assembly GCF_019279795.1). Lineage (NCBI taxonomy): Eukaryota > Metazoa > Chordata > Ceratodontiformes > Protopteridae > Protopterus > Protopterus annectens. The sequence goes on from NC_056746.1 coordinate 816,886,841, forward strand.
GATTTAAAATCTGGCATGACAGTGTTATGTGGTTGAGGAAACTCACCTGTATGGCTATCTGCAGACTGGCCAGAGTTTGGAGTCTTACATGTTTTGTGTTACACATTTCCTATCTTTAGAAATGCAGTAGCATACTTTGATGATTGCAGTCAGTACATGGTGATATCCATGTGAGTTACTGACTTCATGTCCATCAGAAGACATATGTCACAACAAAACCTGTTACACCAGTAAATGTATGAGCTTATCACAGCAACATGTCAATACTGGCCCTGTGTTTGTGCCTCCAACCCCAAGTCTGTCAACCTTTGTCCATATGTCATGCAGTAAGAGGTGCACATGTTCAGTACATCATTATTTACTGACATCATACCTGATAACAAGCTACTGAGATATCAGACTGCTAGATATGTTATGTATAGTGGGCCTAATATTTGAGTATAAACCTTGACATTCTGCTGTAATGTGTACAGTAGTGAGGTTTGTGTACTTATGGTGATTGTTGACAGAGTCTGTATTGTGAATATATAACTTGTCCTGTGTACAGACTGTAGTAGATGTCATTGTTCTTGGTCCTGTTCTATCTGATATTGCATGCTCCTCCAGTGTATGGTACCCTATTGAAGTACGTTTGTAGGGCCAGACCAACACATGTCCCATACCACAGTCAGCTATCAGACTACACTTTGTATTGGCCCAGTATATGTAGGGTCAGTGAGTGAGTGGCACATATGAGGATGGTGTTGTTCACACAGTCCATATACTGTAATATTAATTCACCTTACCATATGTGACTGTGGCTGTATTCAGATTGATTGTGGGTATGCACTTTCACAATGGGGTCTGTTACTTCAAGCTGTTACATGCCTGTAGTGCCTGCTGTATTTGCAAGTACATGTGTGTTCCCCCATAAGAAACATATGCCAGTGTTGTGGCAGTCTGCCTGCAGTTTGCACAGTGCTTTGTGACATGCCTAGCAGCTCAGTGTATTTACCTAGTGTGATGTTATGTCCAGATGTTTGTCAGATGTACTTCTGCCGGGACACCATAACTGTTGTGTATTTGTGACAAAGCAGTGGGATGCTGTACCAATGTATGTCACTAACTAGTGAGAAGTATGTGGGTATGTGACCTCTGCTCCTCCAGTTAATATGTGTCAGGACAGACAGGAGTGTGTGAGTGCATAAACTATGTGAGCTTATCTATTCCAGTATTTTTGTGATATCCCCATTTACATGGCTGTAAACATCTACCTTGTCAGGCATGGTCCACACATCTTGCATTAAGGAGTTCTGTGTATACCTCTGGACTGACCAGAGTGTGTCAGACTGTCCACATTTCTTGGTTATATCTCTGCTGTATTCCACAGGATCATTACTGTGATTTGTGTGGTACTGCACTATGATGATCTTATGATGTCTGTCAGTAACTGATGGCGTACATGTCAATATCAGATGTGACTTCCCACACATTTCTGTTAAGACAACTCCTGTTACTGTAGCAACATTCTACATTTATACCTGCAATACTTACATGACATCCCCTTGCACTAAAAGGTTGTGACTATTGGTGCTGAGGTACGACTCCACTTCATGTTATGGTCATATGTTATACATACATATATATATATATTCACTGTTTTGCCTAAATAAAAGCTTATTCTTGTAGCATTTTGGTTGCTTATTCTGTTTCTTATAACATTTATTTATTTCAGATACAGAATAGCTGTTTTATGCAAATATTGCATAAAATATAGGAGATATTTTTATCCTAAAATCTCAGGACATTTGCTATTTTTTAAATTTTTTTGCAGGACACAACTGCCCAAAGAGGGACTGTCCCTCGCAAAGTGGGACAGGTGGCAACCCTACTTACACCGTGTAAGCTTTACTTACCACTGCGCACATCTGCGTATCATTTACATTTAAGCAATGCTGAAACCTGCTAAGCATGGCTCAGCCCTGGTAACCAGTGATCACAATCCAGTCTGATGAAATAGTAGGGTAATAGCATCTTTAATAAGTGTATTTAATTCAATGTATATAACATGCTTCTATGTGCTGTCATTACAGTAGCAAGGGGTGTGAGTATACTGTCTGAGAGACCTGAGTATATATGGCTTGTTAAAACAAAAAAACACTGTAGCAGGCTCCAAACCTTTTGTATAGTCCAGGATATATGAAATAACTGTTGAAATATCACATCACAAATAATTCCACAAGAAGTTCAGGCTCCAAACCTTTTTAATAGTCCAGGATATATGAAAAAACTGTTAAAATGCCACATCATGAACAATTCTACAAGAAGTTAAGCACTTTCACTTAGGTCTATTCCAAGCTTCATCAGAACATGGAATAAAATCAATCAGCTACTTTTAAACAAATTAAAAATATGCCCGCCAGTAGTAACATCTCATGCATAATTAATTAATTACATAAATTCATTCCCCTGCATTATTTAAAGCCACAGTAAAATGTATGCCATAGTAAACCCTTGTGTTAAAACAGTAGCAACCAAAATTAATACACATATTCTAGCTGCTATAGTAAAATATGTGCTGTCATGAATCCTTGTTTTAAAACAATAACAAACAAAATTAATGCATATACTCTTTCCTTTTCTAAAGTTTAGGGGCCCTTAATTTAAGGACATTGTTAATACTAACAATACTTTAATACTAAGAGTATATGCATTAATTTTGTTTGTTATTGTTTAAAAACAAGGATTCATGACAGCATGCATTTTACTATGGCAGCTAGAATATGTGTATTCATTGTGGTTGCTACTGTTTTAATACAAGGGTTTACTACAACATATATTTTAATGTGGCTTTAAATAATGCAGGGGAATGAATTTATTTAATTAATTATGCATGAGATGTTACTATTGGCTGACAATTTTTGAATTTGTTTAAAAGTGGCTGATTGATTTTATTCCATGTTCTAATGAAGCTTGTGATATACATAGGTGAGAGTGCTTAACTTCTTGTGGAATTGTTTGTGCTGTGGCATTTTAACTGTTTTTTTCATATATCCTGGACTATACAAAAGGTTTGGAGCCTGCTAAAGTGTTTTTTGTTTCAACAGTTTACCTTTTGGTGCTTTATTCTGCTTCTTGGTTGTTTTATATATGGCTTATACAACAATCTTTTCAGTTTGAACGTGTTTCATACATGGGTAATATCCCAGGTTATATGCAGTCACACTGGCATGTAGTGTATCATTATGTTACTACTGTTTACAGTGCATTTCTAAGTAAGAGTAGATTGCAGATTGTAGTACTGGAACCAGACACCCCTGCATGCAAAGATGGACTCTGAGTACTGACTATCATGTTCTTGGTGTGTGAGCTGTGTGTTATTAAGTATTTTCTACTGGATATTGATCTGAAATGTGGATATTAACTGTAGACTACTATGTGTATAGGACATGTCATTGAGGGCTGTTGTCATGTAGTAATGGTATACATATCAGTGTCAAATGTCTGTCTGTCCAAACATTCATCCTAATGCATAACCTGTTGGCTAGCTGATGTCTGTCTGTCCTCTGCACAGATGTGCAGATGTCAGGTATCCATCTTGACTGCTTACAGGCAATCTGTGCTTGACTGACACTGGCATGTCTGCCCAGCTGTGTTATGAATGCCACAGCTAGGAAACACCACTCTGTATGCACCACATGCCATGGATACCTCAACTACACTACCACAGTCAACAGAACATGCTTGGGTACAGGTCTCTAACACAGACACTGGCCATGTTATGTAATATATGTTGCATACATGTCAATTGCAGCACATCACTGGCCCTCTGCAAGAGGCAACCAGATGATTGGATGTTGCATTTAACTCTCACCCTGGGGCTCACTCACATGGCATCAGTTGATAGATGGCCTGCTGACAAATGTCAGATGGCATAATACCACTGTACCCACATCCCTTCCTCTTCTCATATCTCCATGGGCAATATCCTGGTACACACCTAGGAACACCTGCACCTATGGACTTCCAGTACTAACAAATGTGTCAGTGTGCATTACTGAGAATAACAGTGTATGTGTGTTTGTAAACTTGTAGTTGATAAAACCCTGAGGGCCTTCTCACCCACTACATTCCCCCATTGCCATAGTTAGAAATGGCTGTTGCTGTAACGGACATTAAGTGCACCGTGTTACACTCTTCACCCTATGAGCTACCTGCAGCTTTCAGTACCAGCACAATACTGTTGTAAAAATGGGTAGATAGGCATGGGTTACCCTTTGAGCCCTGGCAAGTGTGTGCATATGTGCAAGTGTGTATATTTGTAGGATACAGCATTCTGAGGCCACATTCTCCAACTACAATACACCTTGCCATACAGTATAAGGGATAGTGATGTTGCTGACAGTAGGAGAGTCATGACAAACCATCACCCTACTATTCTCGTGGCATGTGCAATAGATGCATATCCCTGTAGTAGCACTGATGAGATAGACCAGGGGTTGTATTGCAGTCATGGTCAATGTGTGATTGTGGGCATGTCAGAGTACTATCATAGGTTTCAGTGAGTAAAATATCCAGTGTGTGGTGTGGGTGCTGGGTATACTCTCTTTACACCATGATACCCCCCAGTACATGTCCCATGGTCCACTGTATGAGGACCACTGTCACCATCAACCATACAGATAACTGATTACACTATCCAGACCAATGATGCCTATGCTGTGTGCAAATTATCTGTAACAGAATGGACTCACTGACAAGGTAGTTAGCACTGATAAACACAGGTCTCTCAGATGTGTTTATGACTATGTGTTTGACAATGTGTAAATTACAGAATGTCACACTATGTATTGTTCATTAACAACCAGTACATCCCCCATTACCATACTGTACAAGGCCTGGTGATGATCTTCACTAAACAAGAAACTCGGTACACACCTCATCCTAAAAGCTGTTTTGTGTGTGCAATTAAGGCCAAACACATTAGTAGCAATAAGTACCTAGATAGGGGTTCTACTTTCAGTGTTGCCAAGTAAGTGTGTGTGCGTGTGTGTGTGTGTGTGTGTGTGTGTGTGTGTGTGTGTGTGTGTGAAGGTATATACTTCAGTTTGCAGAAAATACATGTCCCAGGAGGTCATCTGTCCAAGAATTGACTGGCAATTGCTAACATTTTAAAGGTATCATCTTTGGAAATTAATTCCATCAAAACTAGTAGAATATGTGTAAATGCCATCTTCACCACTGTATAGCTGTACAGTGATACTGGAGTTGGCATATATAGCTGGGCATGGATGTTGTGGACACAGCCACCCTCATTGGGGTTATTGTTGTGTGCATCCCCCTGCTTAGTCAGCTGTAATACTTTACAGTTTATGTTAACAGGTTAAGTACTTGTCAATCACACTATGTGTGGTTCTACACCATCCCACACCCTCCAAAGTGAAGGGCTGTGCCACTCACACCAGCACACCTATGTTTACCAACTTCAGGATTGCACTACATTGGGGAAGGGTACATATACCCTGCCAGTGCCATCATCAGTGACATTAAACTAGTGACTGATTATTTAGTGATGTGATGTTTTGTCTATTTTGTCTTGGTGGAATTACATAGGCTATAATGGTTTCATGCCAAAAGTAAGTACATCCACATGTACAATATTCTCTGCGCATTGCATCAACACCAAAGCCTCTGTGTGTGAGAGTTATACGCAAACATGTGGTGTGTGCCACTCAGTACACTTACCATTGTCCACTGTAGAAGGGATGCCGACATCAGCCACGATACACTCACCTGTATATACCCCTTAGACATATTAGTCATGTGGCACATGCAATAACTGTTATACAGACCTGTTACTTGTGTTCAGCTGTACCCAGGATATGGCACAGTCAAGGTGTCACCACAGTGCCATACCCATTGTAGGAAACAACAGCAGACCAACATCCTGCTGACACATAGACACCTATAACACAAACTGAATATATTATGCAGACCACAATCAGTCATTGTTAATAACAGCTATAATGCATTATGGCTGGACAGCTACACATCCTGACATGTAAGCATTAAACTTTCCTGCTGAAAACATGTTACACAGCATTACATTGGTACCCCTTACTACATTCACCCTGTGCATCAGAACCATATTAGCCTGTCCCTACATCAATGTTATGGATGACAGGGATGTGGCACAGGTATCATCATATGCACAGGTTCTGTTGTGGGTTTGCCAGAGACCTAGACTGAGCTTTCTGGTTGACATCATGTGCGTGTGTTAGGGGATTTAATTATTCATTGGGCTATGCAGATGTGGTGTGTTTAGGTATGGGGTTGCCCTAGCTGTGTTGGTGATATGTGTGTGTGTGTGTGTGTGTGTGTGTGTGTGTGTGTGTGTGTGTGTGTGTGTGTGTGTGTGTGTGTGTGTATGCACACAGTTTTACCATGTGGCTGCCCTATACAGGGTTTTTTTGGACAGCTACAGACCGTACATGGCAGGATGTGCAGTTCATCATCTCTGGCTATGGACATGAGAACTGTGCCTGCCAGGGGGTTCCATGGGCACTACCAGGTACAAGGCCAGATATGACACTCTCCCCTGAGGATGACAAATGTCTGCTGGATCTGGGTCCCTGTTGGGACTGGCCAGGGCCATGTGCACGTGGCCTGCTATGTTGTAGTGTGGACAGCACCCCCCCTGCAGTACTGGTGCTGCTACTGCTACTACAGGACTGGCTGTGACTTGTTGCACGTCCTTGTAGACCTCCATCTGTTGGTGTTGCTGACCTACGTCCATGTGGCTGTCACCCTACTCCCACCATATGCTCAAACATAGACATTGCACGATCGAGGATTCCCACCATCTCACCCAACCGTCTATTCAGGACCTCTGCAAAATAACAGTGGGCACCTGCAAGATCACAAATGTTGTTGATAACAGCAGAGTGAGTAGCCCTCTGGAGCCTGAGACTCTGTCTGGTATAACATTTCATACATGCCTGTGCCTCCATGATGGCCCAAAACATGCATCTGGTGACACCTGCTGTGGCACTTCTGCCAGGGGTATGATGGCCAGCAGCCCTCCTATGAGAACCCCTGTACATCTGCCTGTGTGGTACCTCTTCAGTCATCCGGCAATAGCTGCTGTGTCCAGACACACTTGCCATAGTCATCACACTGTCCTGTCCCATGCCACCACCCGCCAACTGTCCCTCATCTATGGCCGCTGGTGATGGGGTATGTATAGGCAATGTGACTGTGTGTGGGGATGGGGTGGATAACAGTGGGATGTCAACCAATGGCACAGCTTCAGCCCCTGACAACCCCACCTGTGTCTCACCATACCTATCATCATTGTCAGAGGTTGTAGTGACACTAATATCAGTTTGCCTGCAGGAGGGACCCTGACCCACCTCACCACCTGTGAGGGGAAAACACAATATGTACTTTAAGACCTGTACGGCATTGCTTACCTCTACACACTCTCTCTCTCTCACACACACACACACACACACACACACACACACACACACACACACACACACACACACACACACACACACACACACACACACACACACACACACACACACACACACACCCACTTGCAGATGAGGTGGCACAAAAATATTACACAAACCTCTCATTACCTGTCAACATGCATGACATATGGCACTCAACAGCATTCACTGCAGCTATACTCAATCCCTGTTACTAACATTATACATCTCTGTGATGCATGAGTTGTGTTAGTAGCTGATGCCCCTTCCCCTGGAACACAATGCACCCATGTACACAGTATTGCTGTGCACCTGTTCAGCACCCTGGCACATACTGTGCACCATACCTCAGGGGGGTGTACACACCATTGCTGATTGTGTATATTTGTGGAAGTTATGTTTGCTCTGTTGCTCACAGCCCCTGTGTGTTTGTCTGACACATACCTGGGATGATATGAGGACAGATGTCAATACGGAATGCCTGATGTCTGATTTGCAGATCTCATCAGCAGTGCATGTATGACCAATAAAATACAACTATACTGACAACCTTCAAAGCTTACTGTGGGTATCAGTAGTGTACACACCCTTATTGACATGCCACCCTCTTCCCTGATATGCCATGGGGCCACAACACTGATTATGCTAACATTACACACACTTGATATGTGACCTATGAACTGTGCAATCAAATGCAGTATCAAACAAATGTGTTAGGTGTGCAGATGCTGATTGAGATGCATGCAATATGTGGATTGTATAAGTGTGCACACCCTTAACATGATGGTTTGTTGCAGCACCTGTTAAGTGAACTACAGCAGTCACTAGTCATGGAAGGGGTATAATAGCATGGATCCAAATACCCACACAGGAACCGTAAGTACAGCTGGTGCAAGGGCCCAAAAAGCCTGAAGCAATCACAAAAAACTGGTAAGCACCATTGTAGAAAGGCTGACTTACATCTTTGCCTATAAAAAGGAATTCAACATGAGCATACATCAGATAGGGAAGGCACCCCAAATAGAAAAGTGAAAATGAGTTAAACAAATCTTGGAGACAACACCACTAAGGTAAAAAGGTTCACAGTCCAACATAGGATGCCATTCATTGCTCATGTTAGGATCACATTACAGGTTGTAAATGTTGTGGAATGTGGTACTGTGATATACCATTGTATAGATCTGTAACAGTTGCCATTGTAATAGTGGTATATACAGTGTTGTAGCCACTGTTTAATGGTAATATTTCAGACATGTCCCTACTGTAGGCCATTTGTCCCACCATTATGTTCATCTCTGTCCACACATCTTGCACTGACAGGTTGTTAAGTTATACTGCAGGACTCTTACATACCCTTCAGATATGCCACCATGGTGACCATTGTGATGCAGTGCAGTTAACAGCAACAATAAGTGAACATGTACAACATGCATTATGGGTAGGTGTGTTAAATGTCTGCATGGCAAATACCATGGCCATAACATGGCCGGGATATTAGCAAACCTGAACAAAATAAAACCATGCTCACCAGCTACAGGCTGCTGCCCCAGAGGTATATCAGAGGGACCTACATAGTTGTGTGAGAGATGTGATGTCAGTAGCCACACCTGTGGCATTGGTATAGGGTGGGAGCAGTATTTCAGTACAGCAATAGTACAAGCCCACAGTACTAGAGATTATGCACATCTGTTTATTACTACACTGCAGCAACAGACTATTACCTGACATATGCATGAAGATACTTTACAGATGAAGATGGAGAAGCAACAGTGGTATACTAATGTGCCCTGGAGCCTTACCAGCCTGCTCCTCGTCCATTGTGTGAGTAGCATCCACCTCCATAATGCTATCAGCAGGTTCTTGGCATTCCTGGTGGGCAGGTGCCCTAAGGCTGGTGAGGAGCTCCTCAGCATGTGCCAGTGGGCGCTGGATGGCATGACCCCCACCTGTGGCTAGCTGATCCCTCCTAATTGCAGCAGCATGCTGACAGGTGTGGCAGATTAGGTCAGTGCAACAATGTTGCACCTGTTCATAACTGTGGTTATGCAGGCTGACATTGTTTACCCTGTGGACAAGCTCATTCCACAGGGTAGTCCTCTCCTGCAGATTATGGGCTGTACGTCCAAAGAGGGTTCAGTGATGCTGCACCAGGTAGTTTATGAGGATGTCATTTTCCTGGGGTGTATAAGCTGGAAGACGCTCTCTCTCGACATGGTACCTGGAAGACATAAAGAGGAAAACAGGTCTGAGGAACTCATACTGCAATGATATAATAGTTGTTAATTGACATCTCCCCCCTCCCCACCATATCTGCAACAATAATCTGAACACACAAATCAATGGGTATGTCTACACCAAACCTACTGTTGGGACATATATCCTATTGTGCAACAAATACTGAAATGTGTTTCTATTCATGTTCCATGTTGAAACACTATCACTGGTGGCCTGTTGCTAACAATGCAGCCTGCATGCCATTGTAATGGCCACTGTGGTTCCATATATGCATGTGCTCTGTTTGCTATGCAACTGCTCCAAATCTGGTGCTTTGGGTTAATAACTAATCCTGGATTGTGTTGACTATTACTACCCACATATGTTCTAAAACTGTAACACGATAACGTGTTTGGGAAGGCTGTTCCCAGCAGAACCACCTCTCCCACCTCATCTGGCCATGTTACCAGGTCAGAGCACATCTGGGACCCAACCCTGGACCTCCTCATCTGCTGGTCCTGCACTACCTTCAGTTGGAACCACCAGGGGTGGGAGGTTGGCTTAACAGTTAAGGTGTTTACCTTACAGACACAAGGTGCAAGGTTTGATTCTCACATGGGAAAATTGGCTAGGCTTAAAATGGCCCACAAGGGCACTTAACCTAGTACTAATCTATGAACCTATGAACCTCAGGAGATGGTGCTCATCCCCCCTTGGGAACACGCACAGACAGGATCCTGTCAGCTGATGTCAGGTCCAGGATTTAGTGCATAGGGAGCTCAGCAGAGAATTGGGGGATCTGCTACACCACTTTGAGGCCTCATGACACAATTAGAGATTCAGGGTGCTCCTCCTATTCAGCCCCCAGCAGAGCCACCTTCAGGGCCATGAAAGTGCAGTGGTGACTGCCCATGGGTGGAAACCTCAGTCCCACTGTTTCCATTTGGGGGCTCATGGGCTTCCAATTTCCATACACTCCTCCCCGTCCAAGGTGTTTATCCACCATGTGTCATATTCTGCCCATGTATGCTGTCTTATCTGTCTTCCAACCCAACCTACATCACCAAATATACATGCTATCCATCCCCAACATCCCTCTTTCACCTTAACACACAAAGGACAACTTGTTCCCAACATACATTTCACACCAGACATATCTGTCCACTTCGCACCCGCTTACAACTGGTTACAGGTGCCTTAATCACTCTGTATGCAATAGTCCTTGTTCTGGCCAGCAGGTAAATTATCAGCCATTGCAAGTGTGTGACCCAGGACCCTGCACACCATAGCCACATTAATTTACCAGTAAGCCATCTGAGCTACAGATATGCATGATGTTTTCTCAAACATATCATGCAGCACAGTCATTCAACAGTAGGAAAAATGTGTGTGTGTGTGTGTGTGTGTATATATATATATATATATATATATATATATATATGTGTGTGTGTGTGTGTGTGTGTGTGTGCTTGTATATATGTAGCCATACACGTCTCTCTATAACTATATATATATATATATATATATATATATATATATATATATATATATATATATATATTTATATGGAGTGCATTCAGACATCGGGTCCACACACTGAACCTTCCTCCACAACTGCACTGTTCTGCCTTGCTATGAAACAGTGTAACATGTGGACACAGCCTAACATTAGGGGGGTATATATAGGGACAGATTATAGGTAAGCTTATTACAAACCTGTGAATTTTGTGCAGGATACATTTCACATTACCATGACTGTCCTGAAGGTGGTGTGGTCTGCAACTCATGTGTCTATCATGACTTCATTACTTCCACCTTCAGCTATTTGCCAGACTAGTATACATGTTTTGAGGAACAGAACAAATACTATGATGGCTTACATCTTGTCATTCTGTGCAGATCTGCTCAGTTGACAAGTATGGCCCAATGCTCACAGGGCCAGATGCTATGTCCACAGCAGTTGTTTAAGCAGGATATCATTGCAGCAACAAGTGTTGATGGCACATATAAATCTTTCAACATCATCTATCCCATTAATACAGACCAAGTACTACATTCAATTACATGCATAGATGTTTCACATACCTGTTTTAGTTTTCTGCTCTCTTCTGTGTACACTTGGATATGTTCCTTGTTTGATTTTATTTTGTTTTGGTTTGTAGTATTTTTTACTGTTATTTTTGTTGTTTTTTTTCTTTCTCTCGCTCTCTCTCCATTACAGGGATTGAGCTGGTTTAAATAGTTTGCAGCATGGACTTTGTAGGTGATGCTCATGATCAGGTGATGGCCTCTGCACCAGTTGGTGTTCCCCATTTGCTAATTGCATGCAGCCAGCTGTATAGTACTTCCAATTACCAATATCATAGCAACCCACTACTATAAATGACTACATCATGTGGGTGTTGTCCCTTTACCTTTCCTGTATGGAAGACATCCTTCCTGTGTTTGGGAACAAGTGTTACAGACAGCAGGTTGCAATACCTCTTACAATAGGACTTGCAGACACAAGCCAACTACATGTTTGTATAAGGTTCTAGACCTATGGACAGTGTGAGTATTGCTGTTATATGCATTGAATGCTGCTAGTTTTACAGGGTTTGTGTGTGCATGCTATTTTACATGGAATGCAGTCTGTCTGCATAGCTCTCAATTGTGGGTCTATCCACATGATGGCCAGAGGATTGGCTGTATCGTTTTATCTGTTCACCACATGCCTTGTCTCTGACATATCAGTGGCATTCTCTCCATTGAGTGCTATCAGTACATTAAAAATCTATTTGTAACAGCCTAGGTTAAAAACATTTCTTCATTGACTTCATATTCCTGAGTAAAGGTATGTTCCAAGCAATTCTGTAACACCAGCAACTTTCACAGTGTATAACAGCAATATTGCAAATATGGTCCTGTGTTCCAGCCTCTGTCTCCACCTATATACCAGGCTTTGTCAAGATGTCATGCAGTAAGAGGTTGTTAAGTAATGGCCTATCATTATTTAGTGCTGGCATTCCTGCTATCATTCCAGTGATTTTGTGTACTCCCACACAAATTGTGGGGTAGGATCCATATATATGAGGGCTACAGCTGGACAAAACATGTATGACCTTGTACAGTCCAGAGGTCAGTGTATGTAAAACACTGTTATACGCCCTTGTAAGACATTTTATGAGGGAGGGGTATGAAATGTTTTTAACCTAGGCTGTTACAACATGTGAGGGATATCAGTAGTAAGAAACATTAAGGTATATGGCTGTACATTTTCATGCATTTCACCATGGGAACAGTGGTGGGCTAGAGCTTACTGTCTTACACACAGTTCTGTTTGTCAGTGTGATAGTGACATTTTAAGTTAAGCATTTTTATGTAACAGATACCTTTTCATTGTGACAACTAATTCTTATCCCCCAGGGGTTGAGTACAGAGTGTAGTTGGAGGCTGCTGAACTACATGTATAATTAATAAATGTTGATTGGTTCTTATCTTCAATGCAAGTGTATTTTTTTTTATTGTTGTACTATTTGAAGGCCTTAGCCTGGACAGCAACATATGTTTTTCAGATTACTGCATCAAATGTTTTGTTTGAGAGTTGCATTACTCAGTCATTATGTATTTCAAACACCTAACTGCTATAAGAAATGGATTGAACTTCCTAACCAACTTGTACTTCAACAGATCTTAATTGCTTATACGATTCTATATCAGCCAACCAACACACCAATACTTTCTAGCCTTATTTCTCCATACAACAACCTGAAACAACTATGCTCTTCTAATAAATGTCTGATTAATATTACCAAACCTAACAATAATGCAGGTGACAGTTTATTCTCAAACACTGTTGGAAAAACATGGAATAAACTACCCTCTGAAATCACCTCTTTAACCTCTTTCCAACTTTTCAAATATCAACTAAAAAATTATCTCAATAAACACTGGCTTTGCTCCTGCACTAACCCAGACTAATGCTAACTCTTTTCTCTACCATTACCCTTGTTAACTTAAAAAAAAAAAACTATATTTTATTTTGTATATTATCTGTTTAACTTGCTATGATGTCATGTAACCTTTTATGCCAATTTATTTTTTATCCTTTTATATTATCTGTTTCACTTGCTATGTTTCTCATGTAACCATTTATGCCTTTTTTGTGAAAATGTACAACTTATGGAGCTTTTCTCCCTGGGCCTCTACTGAAAACGGACATATATCCAGTTGGACTAGCCCGTTCAACAAATGTAAAATAAAATAAAATAAAATAAATAAACAACTGAAATAGTACACAAATAAACATTTCTATATATGCAAACTTGTGTGGTGTCATGTCCTTTGCATTGTGTGTGGGTATATGTTTCATGCAATAATCCTCATTTGTATGAAAGTTTCAAACACTGGCCATTTTAAAAGGTGACAGCTGTAGGAATACTGGCTGCTTGATATGCTGTGCACCCTCTATATATACTCTTCTTATACATATCTATACATAGTAATATATTTATATGTGTGTGTGTATGTATGTATATATATATATATATATATATATATATATGTGTGTGTGTGTGTGTGTGTGTGTATGTATCAATGGAATGTTTACTGCTTCCACATTGTACATTCCCTATGGTAGACTGACTGTTCTGCATGATATGTTAGTGATATCCTGACATCTTGCAGCTGAGATGGCTTACTGTTAACTTGTTGGGGCTATGTTGTGCAGGGTCCTGGGTTCAAGTTTTGCAAGTGCTGGTTATTGTGTTGCAAGGCAGATCTGTCCACCTGTGGAGGAAAAGATGAAGTCAATAATTACAAGAGATACTTATTTTGGGCCCCTTCACCCCCATTAACAGTGCCGTTGATCAGAAGGTTTGCAGTGAGAGGCTCACTCCGAGGTAGCACTACATACAAACACACACAAAACACCACCACACAAGCTACTTTCTTTTCGCACACACACATATCACAGCAACAAAACACACTGACACAATTACCTGAATACATGATCATAGCAGAACTTTAGAAGTGTGAAAGTCAAAACCTCCAGTATTTAAGGTTTTGAATTTCATGCTTCTAAACTTTCACTGTTATGTAGATTCTGCTTCTTGGGCTCAAAATACTGAAATTCAACATTTCAGTATTTAGAGCTTCTGAAGGGAACCCATATATATATATATATATATATATATATATATATATTATATATATATATATATATATATATATATATATATATATATATATATATATATATATATATATATATATATATATGTATGTATATATATATATATATATATATATATATATATATATGTATATAGACATATATACATCTACATGTATAAATACATTTCCCTACTGTTTGAATGACTGTGCTGCATGATATGTTTGAGAAAACATCACATTTGTGTACATCTCAAATGGCTTAGTAGTGAATCACTTTGGCTATAGTGTGCAGGGTCCTGGGTTTGAGACTTGCAAGGTCTGATTATTTTGTTGCTGGGCAGAACAGGGACTGTTGAAGACATAGTGATTAAGGCACATTAAAACATTTGTACGTGGGTTTGCACAGAGCTGCATGGAGCTAAGAGGCTCTTGCGTGAGCTCAGCTTCACTTACGCCTGCTTACAGTTGCTTAACATATGCTAATTTCAAATAAAGAGAAGAAAAAAGGAGATAGAGATAGGAAGTGGTTAAATAGAGGCAAGCATGAAGTAAAACAATATGAGAAACAGATAGGGATGTGCAGGATGGATGTAGGAAATGGCCATAGCTCTGCATTTCTTCAGCAGCAAGAGCTGATTTCAGTGTGGGCAATTTAAAATTTGGAGTCTCGCACCCTACAGAGAGGAGTGTGTGCATCATACAATAAGGATGATTGGTAGGGTTAGATTGTGTGATGTGTACATGTCTCTGGGTGAAATGCAGAGCTATGTATGGGACGTGATTTTTTTTTTTTTGGGGACAGATGCCCTTTTGTTTTTTAAGGTGAGAGTGGGATGTTAAGCATGGATTATAGGTAAGTGTGGTGAGGGAGGTTTGGTAGGAGAGGTTGCATTTGCAGACAGACAAGACAACAGACAGGGGCGGTGTATGACACATGGGGGGTAAACACCTTGATGGGGAGGGTGGTTGGGAATTGGAGGCTCATGAGCCCTCCAGATAGTAGTGGCACTGATGTACCCACCCCATAGCAATTACCACTACTCCTTCACAGCCTCAAAGGTGTCTGTGCTGGGGGCTGGGCTGGAGGGGCCGCCTGCCCCTCTAGGTGCACCAGCCTGCCCTCCATCTGGTGGAGTCAATCATCCAGCTCCATCTGGAGGACACTGCACACCATGCCACAAACCTCGTCCATCCTCACTGTGCCCACTTGCAGGGGGGGGCGAGATCCGTCCCCTGCAGCTGTTCTACCCAAGGGTGGTGCAGGCCCAGCAGAAGAGGGAGGTGTGAGTTGAATCCCAGACATGCTGGGACCCAGTGCCTTGGCCAGGTGAGGTGGGAGAGGCGGATCCGCTGGGATCTGCCTTCCTGTATGTGCTATGGTGTGGAAATTAACAATGAATATTGGTTAGTCATGAACAACACATTACAACATTAGTCAAAATAGCATGCATGGATATCCCCATTTACCCAAAACAGTGCAATTATAACAGTGCCATAGCAAACAGAACCTATGCATATATGGAATGGTATTCAGAGTTGCAACAACATGCCAGTTAGAGGTATGTCAGGCAGGCAATAACAATGATTATTCAACAGGGAATATTACTATTCATACAGTTTAAACAAATGATTAACCAAATGGAACAACGGTCCCAACAGTAGAGGTTTATTTAGGAACATACCAGTGTTGGTTTCAGTGTGATGACTGAATCAGTTGAGTGGTGGGGGAAGGGAACAGATTCAACTGACAACTGCTATCAAGTATATTTGTTAGTACACTACTATTCACTACTCTACATTCTGACCACACTTGCACTCTACCTGGGCCATGGGGCTGCTACAGCACACCAACAGCTGGACATATCAACAGATTGATTGTACCCTTATTTTAGTTATACACATCATACCTGTTTCTATACAGATTTCTTTACCTGTGGGCCCTGTGCAGATGAACTCTGTGCAAATTACATTGCTGTTTCTACACATATTTCAGATTCACATATTAGTTGCAGGCCTTGGAGTGTGTGCTATGCTTTTGACATACATCTACTGTGACATTCTCTGTGTGCGGGTTTCTTGGCAACTAGGGCAACTATCTGAGGCAGCGTGACACTTGAGGGACTTGTCTGGGCCAGACTGCAGAGTGTGGATGGCTAGCTTGCATCTATTTGTAGGACTGGGGCTGATAAACACAGCAATTGTACACCTTTCATAGTTATACACATCATACTAGTATTTCTATTCAGATTTCTTTACCTGTGTGCCCTGTCTGGAAAATATATGTTTTGCAGTACATTACTTTTTCTTTTCAGATTGAAGTGTACAACTGTAGAACCAGAGTGACATGGATTCAGACTGTGGTGTGTGTGCAAAATTGAACTACAGGCCTAGCCCTTATCAGACTGAGCTAATGGGGAGGTGTTGCGTTTTGCTGGTGACATTTCTATCTAGTATATATATTTTTGCACAGCACTTTTCTTATCAAATGTTGCATTATTTGTTTCCCATTTTCAGTACAAATTATGCATACACAACAGACATTGGTGTCAGTGTTTGAGAAACATGTGCACATTAGCTGGATTGCATATTTGACTGTTTTACAACTACATACTGCAATTTAGATTCCTGAGTACACAATGTAGGTTTTTAAGTCTGTATAGATTTTTCAGTACACTCACAGCTACATACAGCTGAAATTGAAATATTAACACAGGAGAATGCTGTCAGACACACAAGTACAACACATTCTGATGGAATTATGTATTGTTGCTTTATTCAGTTATTTGACATGCTCATTCTAAAGTATGCAGACAAGCAGTGCTAAATCTGTGCACCTCAGTTAATGCATTTTTCAGGACATACACATTTCTATTTTTAAGGTACAAGTGAGATGAACACCAGTGTTTGGGATCACCTTTATTAGTTTTGACATACATATCTGTGCACAACTCAGACATCCACAATTACTATTCCTGCATGATCTGCACAGGAGAATGCTTTCCATTTCTAAGTGTTACGGTAGCCATGACATGGCACTTTCTTGGCAGGTTCACTCAGACACGTATTCTACTATTCCTCTCCTGCATATTGTACCTTGTTTGCTACTGACATCTGTATTACACATCGGCTTGAAATACTCCATTGTAACACTGGCAGCCTGACACAGGCATTTCTTCCTGACTTTTACAGCACAATTATATATACAGACAGTACTACCATATTTTTGATTTATTATTGCTAATATTAGAAGGTATTCTGTACTCACCATAATGCTGATGCACCCAGGCCAGTCGCTGGGCATGAGCCTTGACATTCTGGGACCTTTCCGTAGCAGCTATATAGGGAGAGATGATACATTAATCACACCTGCACAGTCAGAAATGTAACTTTTTCCATACTTAGAGTTACATAAGACTGCATACTTACAGACACATGGGACATCCTGCACTCAGGCCTTTTGAATCCACTGGTCCAAGAGTGCACCCCTCCTCCACTTCAGGTCATTGTGGTGGTGACGTACCTTCTCACCAGAATGGGGTATGCCAGTGGCACTGGTGACATCACTGCAAGCTGGTCGCAGGCCTCTGCTTTGTACAGGGAGCCCTGGTACTGGCCCTGCAGCAGCCTGGCATCATGACTTTTTACAAGGAGCCCAAGCATGACCCTGGATTCCTGGATGCCCCAATGTTGCACTCGGAAGCAAACACCTTCACCCTCACCTAACATTTTGGTCTTGCTGTGAGCACTCCCAAATGGTTATGGCTGTTTTCCCACCTGTGACATTTAAATAGGGCAGTTTCCCTGCACTTTTTCTTGATTAGCCAGTTTTAAAATGCTGAACTATGCTTAGCTTTGTGCAAATCCGCATAGCAATGCTTAAACCAGATAAGCACAGCTGAAAGCAGGTAAGCAATGCTTCAACTAGCAAAGCATTGCTTAAATCTATTTCTTTCTTCATTAAATTTATAAATTATTTTTTACATTTATATTTTACATATTCCCACCCTTACTATGCTATAAGTGAGCCATATGACTGACATCTATCATTGAAATTCCTTAAAAGTTTATTAAATAAAATGGCAGAGGGGGATTCAAATCAAGCATGTTCTACATGCGAAACCATGTCAGTACCACTATGCTACAGCAGCTTGATGATGTCTTCTATCGCAGTAGCACTTGTCTATCATTTTCAGGATTTCAGCCAGACTAAGCACAGTGGCGCACCGCTTAAATTTTGGTTTTACTTAATGAAAAAAAAAAATTTTTTGTATTTTTATTACTTTTCTCTTGACCTACTGCTTCCATGCATGTAGGGCAAGAGTGGGTACATTTGGGTGTGTGCACTTGAAGGCTGCTGCCTTCTAGGTGTGTTTATTTTTTTGCTTTTTCTTTTAATCACCACAGAACTGAAATGTCAGCTACGTACATTTCAGTGTCTGCAGACACTGGTTAAGTACATAATATTAGAGGAAGGCTCTAATATTATGTACATTGTCACTCGTCTGTGTCACAAAGTGACGTATGGCACTTTCTAAGTGAAGGGGGCATGTTACATGTGCAGGCACTGCTGAAACACGTCCCCTGCACTCGTTCATTGCTCATGTCCATTTTGATTAAACAGCAGCATGCCTTCATGCATATGCAAAGTGCGCTGCTATTCTAAATGGACATGAACCACTCCGTGCAAGAATAGTCTCATCCTTGCACAGAGCTGCGTGAATCCCAGGATGTGTGTCTTTTATCTCTTGTTAGCCAAGGCCAGACCTTTAAAAGGGTTTTTGTTGCAATGCACCAAATAAATAAATGGTTAGGTATAAAAAAATAAATAACTAATTAAAGCACTCTAGTTATAAGCCAGACCTCATGATACTGAGATGGCAGTGATGGGGATTGTCTATGCTGGGGACAGAAATTAATTGCACCCCAAAGAATAAGGAAGCAAGGTAGCCTTGCATATTTAATAATTTGCAAAAAAAAATTTTAAGATGTCTGCTACAGAAATATTTCAGTATGTGGACATCGACAATAAGGATGGATGGAAGGAAGGCATGCAGGAGGGAAGGAAGGAAGGAAAAATGAACAAAGAGATTGCTTGTCTGAAAGACATATACTTTTTGATGATATAAGCAAGATTTTGTGGGGATATTTTTTAAAGACTAGCCATAGGAATTAGTACTGGATTTGCATAGGGGGTATTATATGGAATACTTGCTTACTGAAAGGATGGTGGATGTACTGAGACACAATTAGCAGGTACAGTGTTTGGAAAATGTCAAAAATGAGAAGGATACTGAACTTCACAAATTGCTTCAAGGAAACATAACATTATACCAGTAGATAATTAGCAAAATTAGTTCATAAAAGGATTACAAAATGAGACTACGTTGTTAAAACTACTGATAAAATGAACACACCTGAGTAATATTTACTCTATCTGCATGAACGGCTTATATATTTTATTTTTCTATCTTCTTATATCTTGTATACACTTAACTTGTAACCTGTGTTCTGTCTGTATTACTTGGTTGCTGAGATATTTAGAAAAATGTGAAAATTATATCTATATAAATTACTATCATAAAAACAACAGTTAATATCTATTTACCTGCACTAGACAGTAGTCAAATGTTAATGCAGTCAAGTTTGCTGTTGTGTAACCTTTAAGATGAAATTTTTAAAACCTTGTACATAGCATGTTTTTGGAACTATTGATGTAAATAAGAACAAGCAATATTTGTCACCTAGCGGTATCAGTAGGAGTTAACTGCACATGCATCTGAAGGCGCCACTCGGATGTAATACGTTATGCAGTTCT
The DNA here is from genome assembly GCF_019279795.1 of Protopterus annectens. Lineage (NCBI taxonomy): Eukaryota > Metazoa > Chordata > Ceratodontiformes > Protopteridae > Protopterus > Protopterus annectens. The sequence goes on from NC_056746.1 coordinate 816,907,502, forward strand.
CTCCAAGACACACGTATCAGTCACACTACCCTTCACTGAGGAAAGCATTAGGTAGTGGAGTCTTTTGTATAACTTGCTAATATCTTTATTCTGGGGAAAGTGGTGAACGTCTATGATTTGCCCATTGATATATACCTGCTAAAACTATATGTGCCACTCTGTACATAACTCATTTATGTGAGTGGTATTTAGATCTAAAACCACTACAAATGGGACCTTGACAGTGGCCAAGCCTGATAATATGGTATCTTAGTCACTCTGTCATGCTATCCATTATAACTGCATCCTTTTGTTCCTTTAATGTGGCAGAACATGCTCACATGTTGCATTGCCTTTAACAGACAGCTTATCTTTGGTTCTGGCATCCCTACTAAAATCTAGACAGTTATTCAATGATTACTTTCCCATGCTGAAAAAACATTGTGTAGGTAATACAATGATAGAAAAATGGCTGTATGATAGGCAAAGCTTATTCAGCAGGGAAAAAAAATAACACCTATTTTGAAACTGCATATTATAGCCAGGAATCCATAACGCGGATAGTAGTATGGCCAGGTGTACTATTTCATCTTTCACTGAGAACAATTATTACAAAGTCTGTTAATTAAAAGTGGTATGATCTTCAGCACATTAAGGCCATTCTCATAACACAGTTCAAATAGTCAACGTTCAAAATAAATTCCAACCTGAAATACTGACGCACATATTAGAAACGGAATGTCAAAAAGGTCAGAATGTTGCAAACACACTTCCTTAGGTGAATTTGACCTTTCTTGACATCTGTAGACTGCAGTTGGACACTACACATCACGTGACATAACTATTATGCGGGGGGGGGCAATCCCCCCCTGTGCCTCCCCCTCGCATATTACATATTCCAACTCTGAGGTCGCACTACAGTGGGAAATAGGGCAAATTTTCTCCTCCACACTGTACTGCAATGTCTTGTCATAAGGTTGACTATATATGTGTGAATGCACAGTGCATTCACTGAACCAGGACTCACACAAATGAAGGCTCAACCACAAGGATTCAGTCAACCAAATTTCAACATCCCATGGTCATCAAACCTTCACTCGCAATTTTGATGATAAACCTTATAACACATATGGTTTTGTATCCCAACCATCCATATCATAACTTCAAAGGCATCTGAATCACTGAATATGGAGATAGCTTTGTATTTAATGCTTCAGTGCACCATAGCTATACCCAACCTACAATGGCTACAGTTACTGTCATTCAACAGAGAAGAGATCATATTTAGTGCTTCTTCTACTGCACAGACCATGGGAAGTACGCTAATCTGTGTCATCTTCTACTTCATGGACCATAGGAAGTACCCTAGTCTGTGTCGTCTTCTACTTCATGGATCATGGAAAGTACCCTAGTCTGCATCATCTTCTACTTCATGGACAATGGGAAGCACCCTCATCTGTGTCATCTTCTGCTTCATGGACCATGTGAAGTGTCACTCTTCTTATGTGCATTAAGAAGACGTTGAGGCTTGGGTGTTCAATTAAGTAGTTTATTTTATACAAATACATCAGAATGGATGGCAGGAACATTAAACTCAAACGAACTGTCTAACTAACTGACTGACTACATACTTGCATGCTCTCACTCTGGCTGTTCACTCAAAATGGCACTCTTGCTTGCACATGCTCAGTAGTTATATGCATGTGCTGACTTACTGGGAAGCCTCTTAACGCACACTCTGATCTACATCCTCCCTCTTTACTGAGCTGTCTCATATAAACAATGACATTTCAAAAGGCATGCAATTATACAGACACTAATAAAGAAAAACAACTGGTACCAGAATCCTGGCCTTAAGCTTAATGCCAAAATGTGCATTGTCATTCCCTTTGGGAAAAATTTAGTGCCCATGAACTACCACATAGGCGGTAGTTCACTAAACACCAAAGGTTTGATAAGAGACCTGGGGACACAGGTTGACAGCAACCTCTCCTTTGATAATCACATTGCCACTGTAGTCAGAAAGTCCTTCTATGTGGCACATCTCATTACAAAAGGTTTCTCATCCAGGAAGAAAGAGGTCATAATCCCTCTCTACTCGTCCCTCATTAGACCTATTATAGAATACAATACCCCATTTGGTACGTACCTCACTAGACACCTACAACAACTGGAAAGGCCACAAAAATACCTCACTAAGAGCATCTTAGGCCTTAGACACATGCCATATATGGACAGACTAAAAAAACTCCAGCTATACTCTGTCTCTTATCGCCTACTTAGAGGCAATCTCTACTTCACCTACAAAGCCATGTCTGACCCAGAGCTGTTAGATATGCTACACCTAAAGAAATCCCAATCCCTCCATGCCACACACTCCAGGGACCTAAACCTCATTACCAAAATAAACAGAACATGCTGGAGGGACATGTTCCTAACCCAGAGACTTCCCATACTCTGGAACAAACTTCCCATTCATGTCAGGCAGAGCATTTCACTGGCCCTCTTTAAGAGAAATCTCGACGGGTGGATGGGCAATACGAAGTTCACCCTAGGGATCACTTCAGTGGCCTTGCTTGACAGGGGCACTGGGAACTAAGTTTGGGTGGCATGATGCCAGGGAATATTCTTGGACTAGGCTTATATAGGCTCCAGGGTCATTAGCCTAGTACATACCTATGAACCTATGTCCATTTTTATTTTTTGTCAATTTAATGTGTTAAGGACTTTCTTGAAAACAAGGTTATGATCAGTGAAATATTCCTTCCTGAAAAACCGAGATGTTGTTAAAAATAAAATAGAGTAAATAAATAATTTTATAGGAAGTGTAGTAGCCAGGATAAAGGTGGAACACAACGGCCACATCTACAGTATTATACTGTATAGAAACGGAAGGTGAAAAAATGACAAAAGAAAGCTTTATTTGCTGTCATTTCCTTGCCTTGATTTAACTAGGGCAGGCTTAAAAGAGTAAAGACCTGCTGAGAAGCGAGATTTTATTAAATAGCTTTCATGTTATTAAACGGATTGAGTACAGCATAGCATGGTGAAACATTCTGAAGGACTGGCAGATTTAGAATAACATGAGCTGAAATCGGAAGGAGGAGAATATGAGTTTTTGTATTATTAAATGTGCTGTTAAAAAATGTTCTGTTACTTCTTAGTGATTTGTCTTTTCTTAAAACATGAGCTCACCATTTCATCATTCATATCTAGCCTTTTAGAATACTGATATCATTTAAGTTCATAGGTTTATAGGTATTTATTAGGCTAATGACCACAGGGGCCTTTTTAAGCCTAGCCTCGCATCCCAAGCTGAAAAGGCTATGCAAGGTTATCATGGAATCGACAATCCTTGTTTAAGGTTTACTTGAATAAAGAGAAAAATGAGCAACATAAGGTGTGATGCCAACAGAAGAAAGAAAGAAAATGTGCAGATACAGTTTATTTGAAATACTTTGCCAAGTCACCATTTTGTGAGAACATGCAACATAGCTAAGGAAGATGTAAAAAACTTAAAACCAGGGCCCACAACCAGTGTCAAGTGATGTGAGATCAGAGGACCATAATAGTATATAACCTGAAAATGCAGATAGTGAAAAAATTAGGTAGCTTCCTCTAAACATATAAGAAAATAAAGAGTATCAAAAGAAACAGCTTTCATACCAGACAATATTCAGGTCAACATGTACATGGCATGAAGCTAAAGGGACATAATCAGAAAGGTAAAAGAGTTGGGAAAACTTCAAATACACTCCTTGACAATTAAAGGATTAAAAAGAAGAATTTAAACATACATGAGATCAATGCAGGAAAATCCCAGCAAAACGAATTAGCAATCAAAATTACCGAATAAGATGTAATTGTGTTTGCTAAATCAAACAGAAAAAATGTGTGGCCTTCTGCTTATAACAGTGCTTGCTTCCACCCATTTTCATATCAAGCAATAGATTTGACTGATAACTCAGGAGTTAAAATCCCATGCTGGAACCTTTCTTGGTTATATGACTACATGGCTTGATGGATTTGTCAGGAATTGTTTTAGGTTTCTGAAGTTCACCACTTCTGGCATGCCAGCTGAGCCATCACATTCTTCCCTATTCCAACAGTTATTCAGAGCATACCTGGGGCTAATCTTTACATTTCATTATGCTGCTACCACTGAGCAGCATACCTAGTGCAGGAAATCACACTCAAGGGCTTTTGCTATTTTTTTACTATATTCTGCCCTGTTTTTGGCAAACATTGCTATATTTGAAACTGTATGAACAGGATCTCTCAGGCGAACAGTCCTAGACCTTTACAGCAGTATTCACAAGTTATTTCCTCAGATTGTCATTGAATAGTTTACTTTGAACTTGTTGGCACATATTAGCCAAACCTTTCTGCCTTTTTTGGAAACAGAACACTGAAGCAATGACGGCAACATATGTTGTGACTCATTTACATACCTGGGCATGACTGCAACATGCATTCTGACCCATTTATATACTTGAACATGTATCACTTTTTTGAAGGTTATTTAAGGAAGAAAGGAAAGTGCGTTCTATGAAACAGGCTCTAGTGTTTCTATTTGGATTCATTGGCAGCTCACAGCTTCTTTCCTTGGGACACAATATGGGCAGAGTTGCTACCTGGTGGGGCATGTTAAAAACAAATAAAAAAATGTGTAGAAGATGAAGAAGATACATACATACATACATACATGCATGCATGCATACATACATAAGAACATGCATGCATACATACATGCATACATACATACATAAGAAGAGTTCTGAAACCAAATGAAATATCACAAGTTTTCCAAAATAACATGTCATGATCCTCAGCTATTATTCTGGAATTGTAGGTATAATTAATCAAATATTGTATCTTACTAGACTGAACAAGCAACTCTTTCTAACTTTAGATGTTCCTTTTATTGAGCTATACCTGTTTAAGCAGATAACCTTTAGACTTACTTTCTAAAACTTTTTTACCCATAACCAGATCACTGATACCTATACATTTGTTCCTTATTGCCATCAACAGCCAAAGGTAAACTAATTAATACAGTTTTTTTCTTAACCTTAAAAAGACCGCTGATACTTGAAATCACTGACATTATATTAATCAACTGTGGTTATTTGGTATCCTCTTGATAGCCTATCACAAGATAACAAATTATCTAAATAACAGATCCATTATAGAGTGAAGCATTCACAAGAAAACCTCTACAGAAGTACACATATTTCCTTAAGGCTAGGCCCATGGGCTTTCACTGTTGTCACAGTTTTTAACTTTTAATCGTGAATGTAAAGCATGGAGGGTTATGATTTACAATCATAATCAGATTATTATTTGTTTGAGACATGGATGCCAAGAAATTTCACCTCGAGACAATCTATATCAATTCATGCACTACAATTATTAAGTATTCAGATTATCTGATCTTCTTTGGAAATAGTCCTCCACATTCCAGTATATATTTTCATGGAGAAGATGTTTAGTAAGACTTGTGAATTTATATCTCAATCTTCCACCAGATACACCAACGACATGTACTTGGAAGCTTAAGGATATGAAAACAGAGATGTTTCAGTGGGTCATACATTACAAGATAATATAAATATGGCTGTTTTTCCCAGGCTCAGATACCATGTCAAAACTGGCCCACAATTTAGAGCTGCAATAGATAAAGAGACTGGGTTGAGAGGGTGCAGAATTCTGTCTGACAGATGTATACCAGCATTCGTACCAAAATCAAGAAACGTACATTCATTCTCAGTGGGGTTCTGCATTGATCTATATTCATTTGTATTTACTTATTTACTTAGTGACTTAGTGTTTGTTAGCTTTAAATGTAGAGCAATCTAAATTGAGCCGAAAGGCAATCAGAGACACAGACAACCAATTAAGATCAGTATGTCAGAATAACAAAAGTACATCTGATATGCAGTGCACAGAATGAACATAACAGGAGAAAAAGTAGTTCATGGGCTTTTTTATCCAATGCACACTACCTCAAAGAAAACATTACTAAAATCCCCAATACCAAAAGACCAGAAGGTCATATACTGAAAACCTGGCATTGTATATGGCTGAAGCATAAAATATTGAATATGCCACAATGTAAACAAACTGAATCAGTAGTTGTGAGCAACATCAGTCTATTACTATGCAATACTATAAAACTTTAAAACATGAAGTTATAATCTCCACCAGCTTCTCTATACTTGTTCTGGTGCTAACTGGACACGATTTAGTCTTGTTAAGCAGACATCCATGAGCTGCATCCCAGAAATCACTGTTTTGAATTGAGAATACAGTTTGTATTAACGTGTCAGCAGTGATTCAAAGATTTTGGGATTTTCATGCTTCTCTGAAGCTGTGTGATTTTGGGCCTAGTATACATAAATAAGAAGGGTGTATCAGGCAAATTCTCCACCTGGATGGGACAAGGCCTCTTGTCCTCATGTCGAACATGTTATTTTTCTTTTTATATGGTTGAAGCTTCTTCAAATGGTTTGTTATATCTCACTGAATTTCTAACATGAACTTGTCCAGATGTAGTGGAAGCAAAGCTGCCAATAAAACAGACCTTGATGATGTAAAAATCAAAGGTGACTGGAAGTTCCACGAACGTTCAACTTTGCAAAACATTGTCAAGAAGCAAAGCCAATGAAAAAGAGTTATTTTAGTCTATTATATCACTTAGAAAATATCTATAATGAAAAACATTATGGGGCCATATGAACAAAATGAAGCATTACAATGAAAAAGCAGAAGAAAGTAATCTAATGTACAGAACTCTGTGCTAGCAGACAAGCATTGTATGTAAGCAATAATCGACAGATGGGTATCCCAGGATGTACATGTTTGTTGTGGTTTGATTACGAGGACAAGACTTAAGTGGCCAACTTCTTTGGTATGTTTGATTTACAATGGGCCTGCTGACTTAAGTATCCAATCAGCATACATATTTGGAATACTAATGACCTTTATTGTATAATTTAGATTATGTGAAATAGAGACAGCAACACTATGTGAGCACCCAGAAATTACCACAGAAAATGCACTGAATGTAATTGCTGAAGTTGCCTAAATATTGCCAAATTAAGCAGATAAACTCAGAATAGAAACAGACAAAATGACAACCTACAAAACAATCTTACTTTATAAAAACAGAAGAATATGCCTTGGTATCTGAATATCTCCTGCTGAATCATGGAAAATATGACTTAAATGTGCACTAATATGCCATTGTTGTGACAAACACAGCAGCGGCTACTAATGTCACAATTATCTCTTCAACTACTATCCCTAGAATATTGTCTGTTGTGGGGTATTTTAGTTAAAAGATTTAAATGCCCATATGGTTTAACATTTATTAATGAAGTTTTTGGTGACTGTTATTGGCATAAGTGTTTGTAAAACATCATTCAAATTGGGTTCCTACTCTCAAAAAAGAGTAAACATCTTGAAACAACTTTTTAATGTCATTGTTTATGAGTTAGTGTATATAAACATGAAAATATTCATTTTAGGCCTGATTTTACACCGACAGGATTTATTTGTTTTTGGTAGATTTTGTTAATTTTTAGTCTGAAGAGAACTGAAACCTACACCATTTGTTTCCAACTACTTTGCAAGTTTCCTTCTGAAATTAAGACTTTTCATGTTGGAATTCCACTCTAACTTCAAATGAAAATCTCTCTACTACTTCTGGATATTTTTATTAATCAAACTTTAATTTTGCTTTGCACAGCACAATAGCTTTTATGAAAGATAGGCAAGAGAATCTCAAGGTTGGCAATGCATCTAAGAAAATGTAAAATATGCATGTTTTGCCAAAAGATACAAAAATGACAGGGAACATTACTTTTCCTTAGAAAAGTGTATTATTTTTGGTGATCGTTTTCTATAAAAAGTGTTTTTTTTTCATTTCATAAGAGCATACCACTAATAGAATTCTTTTTTTCAAAACAAGTTTATTGTTTTAACATATAAGAGAAATATCATAACAATTTTATACAAATAATTAAAAATAGGTATTATTATAATATTCAACAAAACAACTAAAGTATTTACAAAGACATCCACTACAATCAGATCAATTAATTAAACTAAAATACCGTGCTATTGAAATTAGAATTTTTTTAACAAATTTTGTAAATTATCCCATACAATATAATGTGATGTTTTTCTAGTTGTTCTCATTCTAATTGTGCTTATTTCCATATGACACATTATATTCATAACATTTTTAAATTCATTGAACGAAGGAGGTGTATCTGAAATCCAATTTCTAGTTATTATTTTCCTAGCCACTGCTAGGATAGACCATAACAAGGGAAGCTTAATCTTTTTAACACATTGAGGTACAGGTGTGTTGAATAATATAAAAGACTTAGAAATAATGAAATTATCTGTAAAATGAGCCTGCAAAAATTTATTAATTGACTTCCAGTATTCTTTCAACTTCATACAGTCATAAAACATATGAGCCCAGTCAGCATTAATTTCTACATTACATCTCTTACATAGATTATCTTTATTATTAATTTTATTCATCATCAAAGGTGTATAAAAAGATCTATGTAAAAATTTCCATGTATAAAGTCTCCAGACAATGGAAGATGTAGTTCTATAAGCAGATTCCAATATATATTATTTATCTTGTTGAGTTGGTGGGTCCCCATTAATAGAGGTGAAATAATTCCAGTATGAATCTACATTGTAAAAAGTTTCTTGTCTGATAATTTTATGTATATATGAAAGTTTACCTTTATCAGAAACTTTATGCTGTAAATTTATTATCAAGTAATCAATCAGTTTTGGAATAGATTATTTAACTGTTATAGACATTAGATCTATTCTATCAATGAGATGTTGTCTAAAGATCTGAACCTCTAACCAGCAAGTTTCTCTTAGATCAAATTCTTGTTTTAAGAAATCTAGATTTTTAACTTTATTATCAGATATCAGCTGATGCCAGTACTTTAGATTATTATCTATAGCTAAATGAGCTCCTTCAGAAGTAGATGACATAAGCATACCCTGAGTATAAATTATAGGGAATACAATAAAATTCCATTCCCTATACTTAGGGTGCATGAATATAAAGTTACGATAACTAATAATAATATTTAATGGGTAACAGACCATATGTTTAGGTGTAATAGGTGAAGTACAAAATTCCTTTAGCAACCACAACATGGAGTTATTTATAATCATATTTTTATGTGTTAAGGAGATTTTCATGAAGTGCATACTAATTAGCTCCCAATAATCTTTCCATTTTATGACATATGACCGATCTATTAATAAAGTAATAACTTTTATAATAGAAGAGATAATATATAAATTAAAGTCTGGAAAAGAAATACCCCTTGAGACCAGCTATTAGTATGTTTCTTTAATGCAATCCTAGGTCTATTAGGTGCCCATAAGAAATTTAACATTAGTGTATTCAGTTTCTTGATAGTTATTTTTGTAGGTGAAAGTATTATTGATTGTATTAAGTATAAAATCTTGGGGAATATTATCATTTTAATAATTGTAAGTCTCTCCTCCATAGTAAAAACATATTATTCCAGGTATTAAAAAGATTTTGTATATTAAGAAAACAGGTATTATAGTTATTATATATAATAGATTTAATATCTTTAGATAGTATTATACCTAAATAAGTTATCTGACCTGAGTTGGGTACATATTTAGTAAAATCACTAATGAGAATATTTTTTCGTATATATAGGTAGTATTTTAGTTTTTTCTTCATTGAATATTAAACCAGAAATACTTTTAAAATTCATCATTTTATCAAATAAAGACTGCATAGAAGAATTAGATCCTACTGATGTAATTAGAACATCATCTGCAAAAAGTTGAATTTTTGATGTTGTATTTTCTTCTATTTCAAAACCCTCTATGTCAGTACTGTTTCTAATCAAATTAGCCCAAGGCTCCATTACTAAAGTGAATAATAGTGGAGAAAGTGGACATCCTTGCTTTGTACCTTTAAGAATGGGTATTTTTGTGAAACATATGTTCCTACCTTAATATAAGCCAGCTGCCTTTGTATAAATGCTCAATTAAATTTACAAATGCATCAGAGAAATTTGTGCATTTCAGTAAGGTAAACAGATAGTCCCAACTTACTGAATCAAATGCTGAACCTATATCAAGACTAATAAGTGTTAAATCTTTCTTTTTCCTATTTGCAAAATCAATTAATGTTAAAGTTCTTCTTATATTATCAAAAGTATTTCTATTTACAATGAAGCCCGTCTGATCTATGTCTATAATGCCGGGATAATTGTCTTCAATCTATCAGCAAAAATACTCATAAACATTTTATAATCAACATTAAGTAATGAGATGGGTCGATATGAAGAACATCTAGTTGGATCTTTATTAGGTTTTAAAATTGGTGAAATAAATGTATATTGCCAAGATGGGGGTTATTAACTCAGTTTGGGCCAGAATAAAACCTTATGTATTAATGAATATGTAGTTTTAGAAAGGATTTTATATATCTCTGGTATAATACCATCATTACCCGGTGCTTTGTTTGATTTAAGCTTATTTATTTGTGTAATAACTTCTGTATATGAAATACTCTTGTCCAATAGTTTAATCTGTTGTTTATTAAGTTTTTATTCATGTTTGTGGTTATAAACTCCTTTATTTTATCTTTAGGTTCCATGTTAATGTTGTTATGGTTAATCTTGTGAAAGTGATTTCTAAATTCATCCAGTATTTCTGGTATACTAGAAACATTCTTCTTTTTCCTTAGAGAAAAGATTTCTTTGATATGG